>NC_140811.1:3640000-3730000 GCF_050613455.1 Vespa mandarinia | reverse complement strand
ATTATGGATCGCTTGGTAATGCCACTTCAAGAAAAAATAGAAGACTGGAAAAGATCTTTGATTAATTTAGATAAGGAACATGCCAAAGGTAAAATTTTGTACAAGATTCAAAACAAAATCCGATAATAGATTGTAGAACTTCCTGGATTCGTATACTCATAGAGAAAATTTTCAGAATATAAAAAAGCAAGAGCAGAATTAAAGAAAAGATCAACTGATACATTGCGATTGCAAAAGAAAAAGGGTCGGAAGGGTCAAACTTCTCATATTCATACTCAGACACAAGGGCAAATTCATGGTGTTGTACAAAGTGATTCTGAGTTTAATAAAATGTTAGAATCTTCTGCTGCAGTCATTCAAGAAAAACGTTTAAGTTTGGAAGAGACTGAAAGAAAGGCAGTGCGTGCAGCTTTGCTTGAAGAACGTGGTAGATTCTGTCTATTAGCTAGATTTTTAAAACCAGTACTTGTGAGTAACATTACTATATTATTTATGCTTGTAATCATATGTTTGTATTAGAAATGATATATGTGTAAATTTATAAACAAAATGAAGGATGAGGAGATTGCAATGTTAATGGAATTGACACATCTTCAAGAAGTTTCTGATCAATTGCAAAGACATGCAGCTTCACCACATCATCTACCACCTGCATCTGAACAAGTGATAACGGATATAAAAGGCTGCGATGTTACACAATGGTCATTAGCAACTCCTCCTTCTAGCCCTTCTTTATCTTTAGGATCAAGAAAAAGCTCTATGTGTTCAATCAGTTCTTTAACAAGCAGTAGCAGTGGATCTTGTAAAAGTCATCCAAGTCCATCTGGACATCCATGGCACAGATCCCTTTCTCAGGTACATAGAGATTGATTGAGATCTATGCGTTGAATTATAGTTTCTTTTTTCATTTTTAAAGAATTTAGATATTAGATATTAAATTATGTATAGTGCATGATTATTTAGTGTCACTGCTAGTGCATTACTTTTGCACAATTAAGGTAGTTGCTCGTAGATTATGGCATGACGGCTACCTGCTTAGTGTATGTGGTAGTCGATGTTATACTCGTTGTAGTCCGTTGGTGCCAGGCCTTCCAGCATCAGCAGTATGGCAATGTTGCGTCATTTAACAAATGGCAGCTCCCGTGATTCTGGCTTCACTTCTCAAGATACGTTATATACACAACCTATTTCTGAACATCAGGTAAAGTTGTTCACAATTAGTGGCTTACTAGAATTGTTCATTGTTTATTTTATAGAAGCTTGTTTGTTACAATAAATTATATACTTATTGTTTTTATTACCTTTAAAATTAATATATTCTTATAGGTATCAAATGTCTCTTCTCAATATAATCAAAGTACTGGATGTACTGTAACAAGACCTGTAACTACTTCAACTTGGCCTGATTTACAGGAAACTTCTACTACGTATGATAGACAAAGCCAAAATACAATTAATGAAAGGCCTCATACAATCTCTTCTGGTAATAAATGATTATATATATGTAATGGACTATATTTACGACATAGATTTATATTATTATCGTTATTATTATTATTATTGTTATTGTTATTATTATTATTATTATTATTATTATTATTATTATTATTATTATTATTATTATTATTATTATTATTATTATTATTATTATTATTATTATTATATCAATTAATCATTGGTTCAGCTTATGAAAAGGGGCATCAGAGACCTGCTCTTAGTGTTTACACATTCCAAGCACCTGATCAAGAGGGAAATAATTGTTGTCACAGTCAGCCAGCTTCTCCAGTTTCTTCTTCCTCATCATGCTCTTCCTCTAATCAACAGTTATCAAGAATACAATTGCGTCGAAATAATGGAAATCGTCCACCCATACCTAATAGATGTTCTAGCCTAGAACGACCATCTACAACAGTAAAAACTGAACCACCTAGTAGTCCACGGGGAAAACCGAAATTACCGCTTCCAGCTCATTTAGCAAAAGGTTTCTATAATTTTATTTTATAACAATATTTAATTATTTACATTGAATCAAATTTTATAATGTGATACAGAATTAGCTACACATCAACTTCAGCAACCAATGTATGTAAACATGCATGAATTGGCAAACTTGGCTGCTAGTCGTGCACAAGAAATGCAATTTCCTTTACCACCTCCTCCTTCAATGCCAGCATCAGGAAATGACAAGGTATATTTTTAAAGGCTAAAGGTCTTATTTTAATTTCTATTGTTTACGAATAAAATATGTATGATTTTATTTTATGTAAAATATATATAGGTCGAAGGTACAGAAAAAGATGGAGGAAGCCAAACTTCGGAATCAAGCGTAGAATCAAGTAGTGGATATGGAAGTCAGACTACTTTACCGCATTCCCATTCTACTCATAATCAGACTGAAAATACTTGGAATGTACCTGCAGCTGCATCGACTTTACTTTCGCGGAGAGGATCAATGCAGCAAGCTACTAGGCCACCTCCGCCGGCAAGACGTACATCTACTATTATTACAGCTACCTTCAGTAGTCTTGTAACTAATCCCAACGAAGAAAACATAGAAAATATTTGCGACGATACTGAAAATCTTCCACCACCGCCAGCATTCCTATTAGAAAGTTCTTCGCCTGTAGCTAGCCCTACTCCTCAACGGTATGTATTCTTCATTTTTACGTACAACTACGTATTATGATAGAAATATTTAGAGGTATTTATCTTCCATATCACAGATCTATTTCCGTATCAGAAACAGTACGAACTTTGACAGAACTACGTCATACACCAGCTAGCCCTTCTCTCTTACGTAAGGCTGGTGCACAAGGACATGTTAATACTCCTAGCGTAATGCAGCATAGTACAATATTACAAACAGCTTGTACGTCTGTTGAACGTTCATCTACTACTACGCGTTCCACTTCAAAAGAACGCGGAACGCATTTCACTCAGACACAAATATCTACTGCCACTGTAAGCAATCAAGGGCAAGGTCCTGGAGGTGTAGGTCAAAGTTTCATGGCTGCACTCAATGCAAAACTTATTAATAGTACAAGCGGTAATAGCACAGGTAACAGTAGTCCAAAACCAGCAAGAAAACATTCCACAGATCAACAAATGACCAAGAATTCTAAAACATCATCTGGTTTTCTTGAAACGTTAAATGCAAAATTAGCGCAACAACAACAGAGCCTTCAAGGGAGCAATGTAACAAGTAGATCTGCCAGTGTGAGACGTATTATGGGTAATCGCGTACCTATTATGGATCCAGCTCAAGTAAGAGATTCTCTTATGGATCAAATTCGACGGGGCACTTCTTTACGAAAAACCAGTGGTCCCATTAACGATCGTTCTGCTCCCAAAATCTGTTGAATGCCGAGGAATGCTGTTTTGCGTAAGTTCCTCCCGCTGTTTTATTACATATAATGTTTATATAAGGCAATATATACAAACATCAAAACATCTTTATATTGTCGCATACATGTCAGACTATGACAATACCTTTACAAGTATATTTGCATTATTTATGTTATGAATACCAAAACTTTCATTTATTGCACGAGTTACATATTGTAACGATGGAGCAATTTTTTGACAGAGTTTATTGTAAGTTAAGAAGAAACATTATGTTAAATCTGCCTTGAAAGTATTTATATTTAGCGCGATATATAATAATAATAATAATAATAATAATATATATACATATATATATATATATATATATATATATATATATATATATACATTTATTTAATTTGAAATAGTAGTTAAGATAAATCGCTTCTCTAAGAAAATTGCAATGTCTGTAACTCTTGCAATAATTGAAGTATGATGGAATTGTATAGCACTTTGGTTCATTATTATGAACTTTTGGAAGATTTATATTACATGCATTTTTTATAAAGCCGAAATCTTGCCGTACTACAGTGGGATCTCGATTATTCTTTAATTATATGATTCGACGTATAAATCGAATCCGAGGTCTCGAATGTTTTCCCATAATAAAAAAGAAGATTTTCGTCTGAAACATTTGTCTTCCTCGTTTGTTCGTTAATCGCTATAAGCATTGATTTATATACATCTTTATATACATATTTTTTTGGCATTACTAATATATAGATGTTGATGTGGATTTATCTATATCGTATAACGGATATAACTAAAACAATAAATTTGTTAAAAGAAAATCATAAACACGAAGTACAGCTTCTTAAAAATGTCATGAGGCAAGATTGACGACAGACAGAAATGAGATCTTTGATAAGTAGAATTAGGACAGAAATTGATCCTAATTTGCTTTAAATCGTTCCGATCTAAGAATTGTTGTATTAGATTAATAAGAATGTTTCTTGGACTATATACAAATAATATAGTTAATACATATAATAGGATCGATTTCATAATCGGTCAAATTTTTTATGCTTTTTTTACCATACTAATTTAACAAATGATTTTTTACGTTTTTGTATACTATAACATATATTTCATCTTTATCGTAAGTTCATTTTTCATGTATCATAAATTTTTATAATCGGGATTCCACTTGGTTTCTTTGATATTAAGTAAATAATTTAATTACTTAATTTGATAAAGTATTTTATTTTTCTACCAAACGCACAGAGAGATATAGATGTATTACTATAATTTCTTTTTTTTTTTTTTATTTTTTTATTTTTTTTTTCTTTCTACCTTTTCTTATTTTTTTTAGAATTTATTTTCTTTTTGGAAGTAGAGTATTCTAAAAATATATTGTTCGCCGTATTAAATACTGTCATTTGTAACGTAAGAAAGTAAAAGTGGTATAAGTATTAATGATGCTTTTTTTATAATGTTTAAAGAATAAATAGTTATCTGTGTAGAATTTATCAATGAATTGGCTAAGTCATTATAACTGTAATATGAAGACTATAAGGGTATCGTATTTTGTTGCGTTGAAAGAATTAATATAAAAAGAAAAAAAAATCCTTTCACGATACTGCGAATAATGTCTGCATATTTGGAACAGCATATTTGATTTTATATATATATATTTTTTTTTATTTGTATTATTTTTATTTTTATTCTTTTTGTTTTTTAATTTTTGTAACGAGACAGTTTTATATTGTATTTTCGTCTCACATAAAATATAAGCTGCTTGTAAAGTTATGCTAGCTTCCATGGATTGTTCCTATGGAGGTGCGCATGTGAAATATTACTGCCAATTTAGAACATTGACACGTTCCTTTCATTCCTCAAGTTAGCGTCGATATTAGTCGATGTCGATAGTGGGCAATAATATATACATATTTATTTATTTAATAAATGCATTGTAAACTGTAAGATGATCTTCAGAGATTTCACGATACAAGGGTTTTTAACGCTGGTGTTTAAAAATGGATCCAAGAAAATGAAACATAATATTCAGAGAAACGATCAAACCTTCTCTGTGATATTTTTGTTCTTCAACGAAATATATTCATTTTATCCAGCGTTAAATGCCAAATTATAATATCAAATGCTCTATTAATTAGTAGTTAATAACCGTTCATCCATTGTAACAAAATACTGTTTGATGTAGTAAAAAATTCGAAGGTGATTGTTAATTTGTAATAATTATTACAATAGTAAACTTACAAGAACAATAAATAAACTAAATCAGTATTCGATTATTTTTGCTTGTCGTTTGAATTAATCACAAACCTATTAAAAGAAATATTTATAGGTTTTTATGTAAATTCATTTGTGGATTTTTTTTTTATTTTTATTCTTTTTTTTTTTTTTTTTTTTTTTTTTTTTTTTTTTTTTTAACAACTTACAGATTTTATAGAAAATTATATAATGTAGATAAATGACGATCACCAATTTTTGTATTAGTATTAAAAATAAGATTCAACTTGATATGTAAATGATTTCAAAATGAATTACTCTTCTTCTTTTTCTTTCTTTTTTTTTTTTTTTTTTTTTTTTTTTTTTTCTTTTTTGTAGAAAATATTGAAATTAAGAGTAACATATACGTACTATGTATTACTAATTATAATACCCTGTTTATACTTTTTACTTGTACATTTAAAAAAATTTCTTTTCTTTTTTCTGTTTTTAATTTGTCATTAAATGTGTTTTGTACATTCTCTCCGAAGTTGAATAATTTCACGCATTAATTCAATATGAACTTCTCTTTTAATGAAGTATTGAAATGAAAGTACGTCGCAATTTTCGATTGTTATTTATACATTGTGTGGTATTCTATGCTGATATGTATTCATGTACGTAGATCAACCACCTACTGGTCTATCATGGTCCTTTTTATCTTTTTTAGAACAATGTAATCTAGCGTCTATTAATCTTTGAGGTACACCACTGGTGGACGACAAACCATATATAGACATAGAATTATTTAAAATCTGTTTCCCGTGTTCTTTTAATGTTGCAAAGTCATCTCCTTTAGAACGTAACAATAATCCAAGACTTCCAGCTGTAACATACATTTTTACCAACAGAATATATCACAATTTTCGAATTAATTGATTAGATTATGACATTGAAATGTCATATCAATGTACTTACGATTATCCAATGGTGGACAAGTACATCTTGGATTCAAAACAAGTTCGACGGTAGAACGAAGTCGTTTTACATCACGCATTGCATTAAGATCTAATAATAATCTTGCTTTTCGTAAACGCCTAATTGCCACTTTTACAACGCTACTTGCTGAACAGTAGATATCATTGAAGTTATCTGGTAATTCGCTACTGCATATAGGGCAAGATCGGTTTAGATAGGTTGAATCTAACATTTTAAAGATTTGTTTGTATTCGTTCAATAAGATGTAATATAGTAATATTATAAAAATAGTCAACTTTCCGTTTATGTATATGCATATATATTTATATATATGTGTGTGTATATGTACCTGAGGAATTTAATTGAATATCCATCTTGTGATCCCTTTGTATAGGTGTAGTAGATTCAATAATATCAATCTTGCTATTTATTTTGTAATCGATTTCCTCGAATGATGAATTTTCGTTAAGATTAGTTATACTTGGTCTTACATAAACAAGCACTGGACCTTCGATTCCTTCCGGTGTTTCAAGATCATGATCAACAGAAACAAAGGACGGATTGTCAAAAATCTCATCGACAACAGGAGTTGAGTTAATTTCTGAATCATCTGGTGTTTGACCACTTCCAGTATCCCCCTGTGAAGCTGAAAAAATAAAATGAATTTTTTTTGTCTTTTTTTGTTTTTTTTTTCTTTTTATTATTATTTTTTTTTTTTTATTTTTATCTTACGATTACTAATTTTACTCACTAATTGGAATATCGGTTGAATTATTAGTTGCATTTGGATCCTTTGCCATTGAATTTGCTTTATTTGTAGTTATTTTTTTATCAGAATTTTCCATTAATGTTTCATCCGGAATATTTGATTTTGCTTTGACAATTTTTCCATCATCAGTTTTATTCTTTTCATTATGTTTTTTGTAGGCTACCGTATCGTGTTCTTTTTCACTCGAATCTATTGGCTTTACTAATAATAGATTTTTCAATTCCATTGAAATATTATGATTGGTTACTTTATTGTTCATATTTCCACTATCTTTTCCAAAATTTTTCGATGATTTGTCTAAAGTCTTATCATGTTCCACGCTAATATGTTTACTATATTGAAAAGATTCTGAAATACCTTCTGTTTCAACAGGCATTGGGTCTGGTATCTCAGTCTCTTCGTTTATGTCAGCGCTACTACATGTTGGCGCGAAATTATAATTCTAAAATGTTGAAATATATGACATTATTTATAATTTTTATGTAATTTTTTTTTTTTTAAATCTTATATCGTGAATTCTGTACTAGATAATATATAATGCTTACACTGGATATCATTAATTCTTGCTGATAATAATCATACAACTTCACATTCGCAGGTTCGAGTCTATCGACTATATTCTCCCTTGTAACATTAAAGAATATACACGTTTTTTGTCCTATTAATCTATCGAAATATATAGTGACGATATCACGATCATCTTCAATACGTTTTACTTCTACAAGTGTAAATATTTGCATGATCTATGTCTATAAGTATCTATATTGAAATAATAAGAATCAAGGTGTTAATTTACTTGTATTTGGAATTTCTAACAACGAATGTAAGCTCGATCGATCTGGAACATATCCGCTGATCATTCCGATCTCAAGTAATGCCATGTTACTTTCTTCATCTGCCATTTTATATCGAGCACAAACAGTAATTCTTTGCATCGAGCATTCATCCACAAAAATATCGGAGGTAGCAGATACTGAAAGATCAAATGCTTCAGAGCCAGTCACTTTAGCAACATTATATATCAAATTGTTCTGAAATATAAAGAAAAATGTTATCTCTAATCTAATCAATGATTATTCTTATGAATTTTTTAATAATAAATTTAAAAAATTATACACAAAATTGATAACTACCATTAGAAATAAAATATATCTATATCATTTCTCTCTCTTTTACCTGCACTAAAACACATCCTTCTCCTTCAGCAAAAATCTCTATTATTGTCGGTAAAATAGGTAATTGAATCTGAATGAGAACCACTCGATTGTCATCATTCATTCTGTAAACATGATCAACTTCACTGGCAGTGACGAGAACCGATAAATCTGTGGAATTTGTAGCCATTGCTAAAGCATATTTTGTAAGTGCTTCCAACCCAACAACAGTGTCTTGTGTAGACGTAAAACCGCCTTCTGCGTTTCGTTGTTTAGACATCCAACGAACTGCTTTTAAAGCATCTACCATATTTTCTTCTCCGCCTAATTTAATGAGAGAGAGAACAGCATAACCCGTCATTTCGATACTTAATCCCACTGATGGTTTTGTTTTATCTTCCCACCAAAGTAGATCCTACAAAACGAAATAATAATATTTCTATGTGTTGTGTGATAGTTATTATTATATACATTGTATATAATGATGTATATCATATTTTCATACATTGTTACGAGTGGCACGATTCATCAATGATGCCATACTTCCATTTGCTTTGGGATGTTCTAATAAGGCTAAAGCATATGTCGACAAAGCTGCTGTGTAGGGACTATCGTATATATCGGTCAGAGCCTCTAGACAATAAAGAGCATTATTGATAAGCGAAGCTGTTAAAAGAACACCAGATTCAAGGAGCGAGATAAGAATATAGGCCGTCAATGCTGCTGAACTATCGTCTTCTTGCAAACCTCCCTACAATCGAATACACATATATGTAATTGAATGAATATACCTAATTATCTCCATTGTTTTACCTTCATATGTTTGTGGAAAACATTGCCTATTATAGGGAAACACCCGTTCTCTAATTGTTTACTCATGATCCACTTTACAGATATTTTCAAATCACGTTCATCGATATAAATAAAACTGCGAGCTTGAGCAAAAGATTTCACTATAAAGGCAGTTAGCCATATTGAACTTTCTGAAATACCAGGACCAAATGCTGAATAAGAACCATCGGTATGTCTATAATTTAGCTCACGCTGGTATCCTATATCAATGGATTTCATTTAATATGAAATATAATGTAGCTAAGTTTTCTTATTTTTATTATGTAAAAATAAAATACCCTTTTCCATGTGTTTAATAGCCTTTGCTCGAAGTTCTGGATTGTCCATGCCGTTGACATCCAAATAGCCGATTACGTGAATATTCGGCACAAATAGAACCATGTTTTGTTCGCCACATCCCATTGGAAGTTTAACGAGTTTATCTAAGTTTTCTAATACTGGTCCTAAAACATCTCCTGTCAACGTCACATGAGCCTTTGCACTGCCAGGTATCAAATCTTTTGGTAAATCCAAATTCCAAACTATTCTTGAATCGTCGCTAAAATCTTTTGGACAAATAAACGCTGATTTGGTGATTTCGATTGGGAAACCTTCTGGTAATACGAGGATTGGTTTGACGATGGTATCACTATAAAATTATTAATGAAAATACATTACTATAACTGACCGACGAATAATAAATTACATTTTAATGAGTATTAGAAAAATGTATTTTTAATATACCGAGTGTATACCAATGTGTCTGGACCACATGACTCGGGATAATTAGCATCTATCGCTGCGGATACTGTGATATTAATATTTCCGAGAACACGAGGTCTTAAAATATATTCATGAACGACACTGTCTGTTGGTTTTACACAAAACGAAGAGACAGGATTAGACAAATGTAAATCTAAACCCGTTGCATCTTCTAATTGAATCCTTACCTTTAAAAAAATGTCATTTTTCCTATTAGTTTTAAGTACACTGTCGTATGTATATATATTAAATTCAATTTTCTAATCTACTTATACTTACTGGTAAACTATGTTGCATATAATTGAAAAGTGAAACTTTCATACGTAACATTTCACCACGCTTGACACTGTAAGGTAAACTATAATCAAGAAAGAAGGGTTGGAAAGTAGTAATAGTAGTCGGTGGTGCAATTCCAAGGCCCTGAACTGGTGAAATGCAAACTGTGTGTCCAACCCAATCCGTAATAGTATGCGGAAGAGTTCGTTCTATCGTTAATTTTCCTTCTTTTCTGTGGATAACAATTAAATACATATAAAATCGTTTGATATAATACTATAATCATATCTAAAAATATTCATATAATTCGTTTAAATTCATACCCAATTGGCATTAATTCCCACAACCATGTTTCTGGAAAATATGATCTAAGAGTGGTAACAAGATCGAGTGATTGATCTACGTATGCTAATTCTGCAGCCATGTCTGCAGTTGGAACTGGGAAATTAAGCAATGGATAAGCCATAGGCATCGTTTTCATGTCGCTTTTGAACATTAATTCTGTCAACATAAATAATATATATGAAGAAATTTACACATACTTATATTAAGATTTTTGCATTTTTATAATAAAAAATTTAATGAAATCATATCAGATAAATTACCAGAATCTTTAGAGGATTTACTATGAACGGTATATATTGCGTCAGGTTGTCTTAGATTGAAGAAAGATTTCGGACATGGCTTAGTTTCTATGATTAAATCGCTCATCACAATCGTCCCGAAATCCTAGGGGTAGTATGAAATTATAAAAAAGAGTAATCATTGATTTTTTTTATAATATCATTTCTTCTTCTTTGTCAAATATATATATAATCCTTTCAAACCAAAAACTTACATTGAAAGCCTGTGCAGCATCTACATAAGTAACATCATCTGACATAACAGTATCAATGGAACGTCTTCTATATCTTTTTAAATTCAAAAATGGTATTTCTATTGCGGGAAAAGGCAAATGATCGACTTCTTTTCTATCTTGTTCTGACTGTACTGTTGCGGCAAATAATAAAAATTCATTTTTAATGATACAACAAAATCGGCTACGAAAAAATGGCTCTGGATGGATTAAGATTCGAGATACTCAAATTTCATGTGTGCCACTGTCATTACTAAGCTTACTCAAGAACTCAGAGTTTCCATTTTTTCATAGTCTCTTTAAGGTGAACATACATAATAGACGTCTTAAATATAATACTTTTGCAATTAGTCCAGGCCCAAGCAGACCATTCCGAATCGAGATGGAATCTTTTAAGTTGATTAAAAGTTTGAGTAGGATCTAACAAATTTGATTTTGATCCAGCAAGGAAAACAGTTGATTTATCGACAGCAGAAATTCCACAGAGTGACCATGGCGCAGCTTCTATGTGATATTGTGTCGTTGTGCCAGGACTTTGAGCATCTATGTGCCATGCCGTTTTAACTTTATTTTCGAAACAATGGCCAACTTCGATGGTGTAACTTGTTGCTACGGTTTCGCCATCCGGTCTGACATAATATAAAAGTAATTCCGAAACCGGTGCCATACTTGGTGTAATTTTTACGCTCAAAGGAAACCTTATTAGAAACGACAAGTTTATTTACAAGTTATTTCTTTCTCTTTTTTTAAATATTATATCAAGCATATGATCATATATAATCTTACCGGTGTACGATAGTGTTTTGATCCGTTTTATTTGTAGGTGATTCTACAGCTAACAGGTTGCGAAAATCTGAATAATTTAATACTGTTTCACGTGTAGGTCTATGCTTGACATGACCATATATTAGAAGATCTCCTTTTGAATTAATAGAATAATGGAAAGAAATTGATTCGTTATTGTCATTAGTAACTGGTACCGTATACATAACATTGAACGAATACTTTTCACCACAAACAATTGGCTGATATCCTCGTGCAACAGCCAAATAGCTATCGGATGGCGAATACCAAGGAAATATGTCGATATATGCTGAAGGTTGATCCATGAAAATCTAAGAATATTAATTATATTATATATATTCAGCGCGTTATATTATAAATATATAATAAAAAAAAAAAGATATTTATTTACCCTCCAACGTTTATCTGGAGAATAATATTTTGTAGGATAATCAACACCAGTTGCTATAAAGGTCAATAAAGTGATGTGTTTGTGTGGTGGTGGTACCACAAAATCGATGAAACCATCTCCCGAGGATATAAAAGGACGACATTCCACTGCCGATCGTGATCGTTCATCTTTTTCACGGACTCTCAAACAGAGCTGAATCTTTTCATTTGCAGCAGGAACATCATCTTGGCGGAGAACTCGCAACTGCAATATAATATGAACTTAAATTAATACAGAATATAATATGAATTATAAATATAAGAATATTTTCATATATTCACAAATAATAATAATAATAATAATAATAATAATAATAATAATAATAATAATAAATTAAATATTGTATAAATATCTTCTGTGTCACCTTTCCGTGATAAGGTAGACCCAATTTGAAATATTTAGGCATGTACGGTATGAATTCCAATTTAAGGGCTTGATGTACAACTACAGTTCGACTGATAGTAGTTTCGACAATACCGGTTCCAGCCTCCGTGAAGTTTGCTATCAAAGCGATATTATTTGGTGCTACTTTCCAATTAGCTAATCCAAGAACCGCACTGGAAAGTGCAAATTCTGTACAACCATCTGGTGAATCGAGCTGTAACAAATAAATTTCTTATTGTAAATGATTTAATTGTAAAGAATCCAAGATGATCTTTGTAATTATTTATGTCATTTATGATATAAGCGCGTAAACAAAATAATCTTACATACTTCTGTTTCATAATGTATTTCAGGTAAATTTAATTTTCGCTTCCAGCTTGGAGTTTGTGGAGTCAATTTCAAGAACAAGGTACCTTTAACTGGTTTCCCATAGCTATATCTAATGTGAACATTTTCATATAATTAAAAGTAATATTCATTTAGGATAATTAACACAAAGAGTTATCCATAAATATATATGCTTATATAAGTTATGTTTAAAATTATACTCCAAAAATTATTGTAATTTAAACTTTCGTAGTTCTTAGGAAAAATAATGTAAATATTATCAATTGGCTTGTAGATAACTATTTATAACAAGGCCAGTGAATTATCAATCATATTGGTATATAAGATGATAAATGAAATGTTATTTCGCGATAACTAATTCTATTGAGGATCTTAAAATTACTTTGCACAAATATTCCACGTAACGTTTTCAGCATCTGCAAGTATATATCCTGATGATATTATTTTTACTTGGAATTTCGGTAAAACGTATTTCTTCACTTCAAATACTGTCGTATGAAAGAATTGTGGCTGTGATTTCTTTTTTTCAACTTCTATTTTCCATGTACCCTGTATATAAGAAATATGTTGAAATTAATACATATTTATATAGTTTAGAATTAAATTATAATATAATCTTACCGGACTTGCTTCGGATGTTAAAGAAAATTTCAATTGTAGCATCCCATTTACCGTAGTCATGTTTGTCCATTGCGCTACTCTTATCTCTGATGGATTTTCAATCCATATTTTTGAAATCTATATGAAACCAAAAGTGTTTCAATCCAAAAATTTTTTTATCATCGCATAAAAATAAAATGAAAGTTATATAACTGTCAATTCAAGAAACTTACTCTTTTCTTCCAAGGTTTCAAATCGTGCTTAAGCATTAAAATTCTGATATTAACATCTTGTCCTGGTTTATACACTGGCTTATCAGTTTCAAGAAACGTTATTATAGAATCGTGTTCGATATAAACTTCTTTCTCCGAATCTACAGAATAATCGGGATGTTTGTCGAACTTCATTTTCAATTGAAGTATCGCATTGGAATATTTCGTTGATGGTACCATTAACTCCAAGCATGTTTCCACGCCTATTTCATAAATTGATCATTAACGGACAATCAATGTGTTAAGTTATAAGTTGTTGAATTTTGATAGAAGTGTCCTAAATTATTCAAATGATAATTCTCTTGATACTAATACACATTTAAAGAACCCTATCACCAATACAGATATTGTTTGTTCGACGAATCGCTATAAAGACTGATGATTCAACTGAGCGCGATAATCCAATTAATTATTATTTCTGCAATTACGTTTGCACGAGACAATATACGGGGAAGATAATCACTTGAATAAATTGAGTAAGTTAATCGAGAGACGATGTAAGTGCAGGATACGATTGTTTAAATTTTTCTATTAATATCACTCCCAGATGTACGATCGGATCTATATTTGGCTTTATTTTATCGATCATTTGAATTAACTTTGATAACATTCAAAACCCCAATGCTGATATTCTCCGTATATTTTACGCGATAACAATGCCGATGGGTTTCCCATGTGATCTAACGATTGATTATTTCCCCTCCAACAAGGGACTTAGCCAATTCAGCTCCCTCACAGGAAGCGACGACAATTTCAATTTACAATTTGTTTAAAGAGCCTTACGTGACATATAGAAAGATAGAGGTAATTGAAGAGGGGAGAAAAGACGTATGTATGTGTGTGTTTGTATTTGTGTTTGTGAGAAAAATAGTGAGATAAAAATAGAGAGAACGAGAAACCGGAGAAAGAGATTTAATACAAATATTAATCATATAAAAAAGAAGTCGAACTTTTAACATGTGATTGATAACTTTCGATGTAAATATAATCTTGAAAAATAATATAAATATTATATATATACATATATATATATATATATATATATATATATATATATATAAAATAAAAAGCGACATTCAAAAAAGTCAATTGTTTGAATTGAATATCTATGGTCAATTCACGATAAAGAGCATACTTGCACATGCATGTTATTATGAATGAAATGTTCATATTAGAAAAACGAAGAAGAGAAGTAATTATGAATATGATTTCTTTCTAATAGAAAATTACGTAGAAGCAAATCTTCAGCCGTAGCAAGGATAAAATTTTGTTTTCTTTTTAAGCATGTTTATAATCATTCTACTTGCCAGACTTTATGGTGGTACTAGTGCTTGCCAATATTTCTCTTTCTGGAGATAACAATTCAAGAAGTATGTGCGCTGGTGGTTCTAAATTGTGCAGAGACAAACATCCGCTTTCGGTCTCCCCGGCTAAAAATCTTTTTGGTGCCGTGAACACATATCCTCTGTAAAAAATAAAAAGAAACAACGCAAAAAAATTAATTTATGTTACTTTAATAACAATTTTTCGCTTTTTTTTTTACATTATTTAATTGTCAGATTCACATGTTAAAAGATTTTATTATTCCGATATTAAGATGCGAAATTAAATCGTGTAAGTCGTTTAATTTCAAAAAAAGAAATAAATAAATAAAATATATTAATAAAACAATATTCGATTGATATTTACCGTTTAACAGAGTTGCTACTTTGACAGAGATAGATCGACGTCAGCAGATAAATGAGTAAAACGGATAAATGAGATTTCAACATTGTAATTAACAGTGATTTGTTCACTTCTTGTTTACACTGTTTACACTTAATGAGACGATTATTTTTATTTTTGGAATAATATTATAATCGAAGATATTCACGATCTAAGAATATATTGCTATTAACGAGGCCAACCAACGAACGAACGTCGTTGACGAACGCTAACGTACTGAGGTTCGACTGAAAGCATGAATATTCGTTTTAGCTCTTCTTATTAACCCTTCTGAACTAAACGGGGAGGCTTAGGAACGTTCGACCGATGTTGATTAGCACTCGTGCCGCTCTCCCTACGGCTCCGACGACGTTTTACAGTTTCTTTTTCTGTCTCCTTTCAGAAGGACTTTTGCTCTTTCGACTCTGAACTCATTCGTTCCTTGCCCCTACCTTATTTATATTTAATATCATTTTCTAACGTAGAATCATCAAGAAGATAATGTGAAAATATCTCTGAGGAATCTACTTGATTGTTAAACTCTTCACATTTCAATCTTTTCTTGTTTTTTTCATATCTTTCAAAGTGATATTTTATTTTTATCATATAGATTCATGATACTTTTATTAAATAAAAATGTTTTATGAAATAAAAATAAATAATAAAATTAAAATAAAAATAAATACAAATTAATACGATATATCATTTACTCTCTTGTTATTTATTTGACATATCTTAATGATCGTTGGAACGTTCGATTATTTTCTATGATTATATGACAATTCAAACAATATTAACGTGTATTCTATAATTAAAAAAAAATAATAATAAAAGATGTCTTCATTGCATCAATGATGACCTTTGTTACGGAGAAAGAACTGTTGTAGGTTATCAATGTATTTATGTAAGATGTTAAGCTTCTTCGTATTCTACTACGAAATGAAGGAAGAAAGTTACAATATTTCAAATCCATTTCATTTACTCGAACATATAATCTCCCTTCCTTTTTCTATTTTTTAAATGTATTATTTTTTTTTTTTTACATGTTTATATTGAACGCATCGTTGAATATGAAATATTGTATTTTATACATTTTTTTAAAAATAGTACAAACTTTTAAGGACAACATTGGATAGTACGTTTTCGAGAATATATAATTCAATTTTACATGATTATATTTTTATTTTTAATATAACTGCACTTTATTTTGAAGAATTTTTTTTATTTTTAGAAACAAATAAATGTGTAGATATTCTGTATATATATATATTTATATATTCTATATATATGTATATATGTTATCCTTAGTAATTCTATTCTTAGTTCTATAGTATATATATATTCTTTTTTATATTTTTATATTTTTAATTTATATTCAAGAATAAAATTGTCAATTTATAATATAATTCAAATTACCAATTGCTAATAATTATTATAAATTTGTAACACTGGAAACTGCTTTATCGACTGTCAGCAATACATATTACGAATTCGTATAAACGATGAACGTCAAATTGATAGGTCATGATTACAAAGTTTGATGTTTTCACCTAAGTTGGATTATGTTACTTTGATTTACAAAAAAGGATATATATAATACTGTAAATTATGTAATATAAAATTAGTAAATATAAATAAGTCATTTTATTTTTAGTAGTAAAGTTAAAAAATAAATAATAAATTAATAAATAATTAAAAATATTCTTTTAAATGAGGAATCTTAAATAGATACACAATCTGTCATCCAATGTATCAAAAGATTTACAAAGTGTAACTAATAATCCAATAGATCAGACCATTATGTCCTTTCTACGAGGCTCTGCAAATTATGTTTGGTGCACAACCAGTGTATTAGGCAAAGGTGCAACTGGTGCAGTGTTTCAAGGAGTTAATAAAAACAATGGAGAGCCCGTTGCAGTAAAAACTTTTAATCAACTAAGCCATATGCGTCCACATGATGTACAGATGAGAGAATTTGAAGTATTAAAAAAAGTTAAACATGAAAATATTGTCAAATTGTTAGCCATAGAAGAAGAGCAAGATGGACGTGGAAAAGTAATTGTAATGGAACTTTGTACAGGAGGCAGCCTTTTTAATATTTTAGATGATCCAGAAAATACTTATGGTCTTGCAGAAAATGAGTTTCTATTAGTCTTAGAACACTTATCTGCTGGAATGAAACATTTACGTGATAATAATTTAGTACATCGCGATTTAAAACCAGGTGAGATATTTAAAATTATGTATATTATGTATATTATTATGTATATTATTAATAATTATCTGATAAGCATATATTGTATTTTGTATATGTATATTTTTTAAATGTATATTTTCTTGATAGGTAATATTATGAAATTTATTGCTGACGATGGTAGTACAATTTATAAACTTACTGATTTTGGAGCTGCACGAGAATTGCAAGAGGATCAACAATTTGTTTCTCTTTATGGTACTGAGGAATATCTACATCCAGACATGTATGAAAGAGCAGTTTTACGAAAACCTGTTGGCAAAACTTTTGGAGCAACTGTTGACCTTTGGTCCATAGGAGTAACTCTGTATCATGTTGCTACAGGAAATCTACCATTTAGGCCATTTGGTGGACGTAGAAATAAAGAGACAATGTTTTACATAACAACTAAAAAATCATCTGGAGTTATATCTGGTATGCAAACTTCAGAAAATGGTCCTATAGAATGGAGTAGAGAATTACCTCAAAATTGTCAATTAAGTGATGGTTTAAAAAAAATAGTAACTCCTCTATTAGCTGGCTTATTGGAAGTTGACCCACAGAGAATATGGAGTTTTGATAGATTTTTCACAGAAGTTACAGATACTCTGTGTAGAAAACCCATTCATATATTTAATGTACATAGAGCTAGCTTAATAAAAGTTTTTCTACATCCTGAAGAAAAATTTGTAGCACTTCAGGCTTATATCCAAGATCAAACAGAAATTCCACCACATGCTCAGATACTTTTATTTGGAGAAATGCCCCTTACTAATATTATTGAGGAATATACACCTGGAAAAGGTTATCCAAACATGGATGCTGATAAACCTGTTATGTTATTTTCTAAAGAAAACAATAATGTTATTTTACCAATAGAGAGTGAATTACCTAAATTTCCAGTCTTTGCAAATCTAGTTTCTGTAGAAAATGATGCTAGTCAAGCAAAAGTAGCATGTTCAGTTGGACATGTTTGTAAACGCAGAATTGATAAATTATCATTGTGTAGTAAATTAATGCAAAATGCAATAGAAGCTTTCAGTGGACTTTTAGCTACTGAACTTACAAAAGTATTAGGCAAGTGCCAACATTTGAAAGAGTTTACAAAAGCAACAGAAGTCACTTCAATAGCCATAGAAAGAAGTGAAAACTTCACAAGACAAGTACTTAAAAAATATGCTAATCAAATCAGTTTTGAGCCTAAAAATTGGAAAAAGGAATTAGATTTAAAGAGTAAAGAATTATTAACTGAACTAGCACCTGCAGTTGCACAACTTCACCAAAGGTATAAAAGATTATTATATTTATATTAATGGATTATATTATATTGATATAATTCACTTAGGTATATACAAGGAGGTAGTTTACGTGGAGAATGGGAAAACAGTACACGTGGGCTATGGTGCCCATGGAGTGCAAAAGCAAGTCAACGTGCTGCTACATTGGTTGATCGTTTAAGGGATGGCTGGCAGCACTTGCTAAGAGATAGAGCTACACGTAGTCTTACTTATAATGATGAACAATTTCATGTTTTAGAACGTATAAAGGTATTAAATATATTTAATATAGTATAATATTTAAAGTAAAACAAAATAATTATTACTCCATATCTTGTATAGGTAATGGAAACAGGTCGTAGAATAAAATTACTTCTTGAAACAGAGTGTATACCAGCAATGACTCAACGATCTGAATGTGTTGCTGATTGGTATAAAATGGCACAGACTGTATTTCTACAAGCTCAAATTTTAGACAAAGATGTAGGTAATTATGAACTCACTCTGGAGTCTTATTCTTATAGACTTTCTCAAGAAAGCAAAGAACGACATGATAGTCTTTTACATTTGTTGGATGAACTTCCTGGGATATTTAAAACAAATGAAAAAGCAAATACACCTGCTGAAGAAAGTACAAAAAAATGGAAAAAAATTTGTGATATGCAAGAACAAATAACCGTAATTCTCTATGATAATGGACGTTTAATAGATCAACTTGATCATTTATCGACGATGGATACATTAGAAGATGCAGAAGACTCTGAATATGAACTTTAAAACTATGATATTTTAGAAATAATACTTTAGAAACTATGTACAATTATTTTTACCTCTAAACTTTTTTGTGATTATTTCATAAAAATTAATTTTAAGATCATTTCTTAAACTATAAATTATTTCTTTTATAAATATTAGAAATATTTAATATGTAAAGTATTTAAAAGAACAGCACGAAATAGTTTAAAATGTTGAAAACATGTTTGTTAATCTATAAAAATATTACACAGTGTTATGAAAAAAGACTGAATATATTTAATATCAAATATAAAATAAGCAGTAAATAATTTAACATAGATTTAGTAAAAGTACGATTTACATATTTCACGTACATTTTATATATGAATTATTTATTTTCAACTTAAATTAATTAAAAGTAGTATATATAATAATATATAATATAATAATACAATTGAAACGAATTTAAAAAGTGATTTTTTTACATCAATACATATGTTCAATAAAAAAATTAACAGATTTATATACACATTAAAAATTAACAATTAAATGTATTCTACATTCTATCATACTAGTTATAATATTATACATCAACTTGATTTGTATTCCTTTCAACTAGTGAAGTTAATCTTTGTTTATGTTTATGTTCTTTGTGTTTGTCTTGGACAGCATGAAAATGATATAGTAACTCAATGAAGTTTAATTTTTGTTTATTGGATACTTTATTGTTCTTAAGACTCGATGGTTTTGTTGCTGGAGGAATTGCAGATAGTCGTCGCTGTAAAGTTGCATATGCTTCACTTTGAGGAAGTATCATTAACAAACCATACAGTACATAAATTAAGTCAATATTATCCTCTCTATTTAATAGCTGCAAACGCAAATCTTAAAAAAAAAAATAGATTACATACATTAATAATATAAATATTACACATATATATTAAACACGTTTAAATCGAAGAAATTTAAATTTACTCACATGTAAATATAGGCGATTCAATAAGCTGTACTAATTTATCTATTTCTGTCAAAAATTCAACAGTAACTTCGATATTTTCACTATATGATATAAAATTAAGAAAAATATTATTGTGTCTGTGTAAATAATATAAATTGCATATATTGTGAATATATAATGAAGGATACAATGATTTGATAATGTTAAGTGCATGGGGATAAAGTTGTGATAGAAGACATAAGGCTACAGTTGCAACTGGATTATGACACCAAGATTCATAAAGACATTGGAATAAATCGCAACTTTCCTAAATACAATATTGTATTGAGCATAAATCATAATTAGAAACAAAATATATTTAATTAAAACAACATTTATCCTATTCTCATACTCACCGAAGAATCCAAGTCTTTTAATTTATTTCTTAAATCAAATAATTCAGAACTTGTTAGCAAAATGATATTTAAAGTTTGTATCATAGTACATGCAAAACTTAAATTCTCTTCATATAATAATATTTTTGCTAATGTTTTATATATATCTTCAGCACTAAGTAATACACACAATTCTCTTATGATGAAAGCACCTCTTTCTTCTAATAAATTTCTATCAGTTGAAAATAGTCTTAATAAATTTACAATAAACTTTGTAAAATATTTATTTTGCACTTCATTATGATAATCAACTGTAATTGCTTCTGAAGATTTTGAACTAATTATTTCAGCCATTACAACTAAAGTTTGTTGTACTACATCATCTGAATTATCACTTAAAGACCTCATTAAAATTGGGAATAATACTTCTATGTGATCAAACATTTTATGTGGAATATTTGTAAATAAATGATGAAGCCATTTTAAAACAGCAACTTTAGTTTGAACAGACATATACATTAAATGTTTGATGAGCACTTCTACCAAACTAGACAGATCTAAACTTTCAGCCAAAGAACAATTTTGATTACCATCTGAAAAGAAAATATTTTTAAAGCTTAAAAAAATTTCATCATCGGTTGCATATAGATTGTATATATGAAAAACATTTTCATAGTGCATTAATTACCAACAAAATTAATATTTTTGCAAATGATACCTTTTGACTTTTTAGCAGAATTAATATTACTTTCATTTATTAAAACTTTATTTGAAACATCTGAATTTTCCATCATTATTAATTTCATTAAATTTGTATTAACTTGAGTTGCAGTTTCTTTAATATTTTTTCTTGTATCTCCATCGTATGCTAAACATGGTAACACTGCCACAAGTATTCCAGACATATATGGTAACATAACCGGACCAGAAAGCTGTACGAATTCTTTAATCCAAGTTATTGCTGTTAACTGCAATAGTTCATCAGTACTTTGAGCATGAGTAATTAAAATATTAATCATTCCTGAGAAGTCTACTCTTGCTGGATTCGATTTTATATTACGCAAAAATTCACCAAGAACTATATCTGTTGTCTTTTTAATCTCTGGTGTTGGATCTTCTAAAATTCTAAATAATCCATCAAGTATTTCTGGTAAGAATGTAATAAAATCCATATTGGGTACAGCATCTAAGACAGATACCCATGCTATAACAAATTGTCTACCAAATGTATTTTTAGTATAAATACGTTCTCTTAACTGTGGCATAAAACCAACTAAATCAAACAGACCACTTTCTGTCACAATATCCTAAAATAAAATGTATATATGAAATTTATATAATTATAAAGTACTAGATATATATATATATAAAAAAAAAGTATTATTACCTTCATAAGTCTATCAAGTAATTCTGTAGCGGATTTTATATTTTGTTCCGAATCACATGCTAATTTACTTAAAGCTGCAAAAATATCTGTGAACTGTGGTAATACCGCACCCCTAGCTACTTTTACTACATTATAAAGGCTCTCGCAAGCATAATACCTAACTCTTAAATCAGAATCAGAAAAACATGCTATTATTGGATGTATTAAATCTTCAATATATTGCCCAGTATCTTTTCCTAAACCAACAGCTATAGCTGCTAGACCAATTAAACCCCCTTTTCTTGTATGCGGATTTTGTGAAGTTGCAAAATCTTGACCAAGTACTTTTAATAATCTTTTAATTTGAACGGTATTATTGTGTGTAGCAAATTCCTTGACCATTCTAAAAATCATTTAAATGGTCATTAGCATATAGATAAAACAAATAGTATAGTAAATATAACCTCACTTTTCTATTTCCACAGCAGCTGCTTTTCGTTTCTCATAAATTTTGTCATTTAATGAACGAACGCATGCTGCACTTAATGGTGCATAATCTCGATCTGACATCATTTCTCAATATTTATTAGTATAATATCAAATATAACATTAAAATTCATAAAAATCTATAGTCGTTTAACCAAAGGCAGTTTCTATGATAGAAAATTCGACTTTCTTCGTCGAAGTGTCTTGAGGTTATCACTAGTTATATCGACGATATAGTGATACAGGAATATAATTAACGTAATCCGATTATAATAAACTTTCTCTTTTTGGGAATTACTGTCTAAAATATTTAATTTACTGTATAATTAATATACTTTTAATTTCACAAGTTAATAAAGTAAAACAATTAAAAAAAAAAACTTTTCGTTCGAAAAACAAAAGAAAAAGAAAAAAAGAAAAATAATGACTAAAAAACGGGACTTGTCCAAAGGGGAATAAATGTCAACACTATTTTATGACACACTTCCAAATCGTATTCACAATCAATTGTTAATGAAGCATAAACGAGATTTAAATCCTCTTGTTATAGCCATTAAAAATGTTGCTTCATATAATGTGTAATTAGAAATATTAACAAATTTTTATTTTACTTAAATATAATAATAAAACTAATTATTAAGGCAATTATCACTTTTCGAATCGGGTGTAATTTCAACGACTGGTATGGACGAAATATGAACTACAAGTGCAATAGGGAAACATTGTCCCCACTATCTGTCTATCGTATCGGTATATAAACTTGCATATATTATTGATAAACGAGATCTCATTTCAAATACGAAGATTTATGCGAATGGATGGTTTTATCAAATTTTTGGAAAATTTTTCTTTTTATGTACAAATTATTCTCGAAAAAGAGGAGCATTTTTTTTATACATATGCACATACACATTTAAATTACATCCAAAAATACAAAAGAACCATTTCCTCATTTAAACTTTCATCTTTAAAATAAGACCTTGTTCATTAAAATGAATAAATAATGTCTGGATTCATTGCTAATATAAATTATTATAAAACAAGGGGTAATGAATAGGCTTGAATATAAAACTTTTCGACAAATATCAATATGTTCGTTCGAATATCGCGCGTTACAATCATTGGTACCTTTTATCTCACAGTGTTACCAAATCAACAAATTAACTGTAACTTTGTTTAATGATAATTATAATGATAAAATACAATTATTTTCTTAAATTAATACAATTGGCAATGAATATTTATTTTTTCTTTTATTACTTTAAAAATTGTAAAATTTCTCTATTAATATAATATTCAATATAAAAATTATATTCTTTATTAGTGTCGTAATTGGTTTATATACTAGCCTTACTTTTTTGATTGGTCGTGTATAAGAATTCCAAACAGAATGTCAATTACATGCAATCTATGAACGGCATTGTATATATGTAGTCACATTAGAAATTGGTTGAAAAGTATGGCTTACAGTGGCAACCATTTTTTCTAAGGTTGCTATTCCAATATAATTTACCTGCATAACTCTTCCACACACAAAATATCGGTATACAGCTTGTATAGTAGTGTAAAAAACACACATACATAAAAAAACAACAAAAATATCTCAATGAGTTATATCGTAATTGAGTGTAACATCTGAACATGTTCATATTAAACATGTCCGTGACATTTCTGTGTTGTATGAATTCATATGGAAAATATTTTATAACGAAGTAATTTTCTTATAAATAAGTGTCAAACTTATTAACAAAATTGTTAATTTTCTTTGAAGATATATATATTCGATAATTAGATTTTCTTTTAATTCGTACACTGATATCATTCGTTAAATTATATGACTGAATCACTAAATTGTGTGTAATTTTCTGCTATGCATGTTTTTATGTGATGCTCTAAGTGATACTCTTTGCAATGTATTACAATTAAATAGTAATTAAGATTATTCGTTGGTACAATAGTACAATTACAATAAAAAACAATGGCTGGTACCTTTGATCAATATGATAAATCCAGGTATGTCTAAAATCTCAACATTTTTCATAATTTTCATTTTTCATAATCATAACATTTATAACTAATAAAATATATTAAAAACATAATGATAATTTTCTTGATTGAAAGATAGTCTAAATACAACAAGTTCATTATTATTATTATTATTATTATTATTATTATTATTATTATTATTATTATTATTATTATTATTATTATTATTATTATTATTATTATTATTATTATTAATTATAATTATTATTATTATTATTATAAAGACATGATAATGTTAATAATGGTATAGGTGTTTATTGCATTAAATAATATGTTGACAATAATTTATTACTTCTTTTTTATAGTTGGTACTTCGGCGCTATGTCACGCCAGGATGCTTCTGATTTATTAATGGGAGAAAAAGAAGGTGGTGTTTTTTTAGTACGTGATAGTACATCTATCCATGGAGACTTTGTCCTTTGCGTTCGAGAAGATAGTAAAGTTAGTCATTATATAATTAATAAGATACCACAGGGTGATCAAATATGTTATCGAATTGGTGATCAAATGTTTCCTGATATTCCACATCTTTTGGCATTTTATAAACTCCATTACCTTGATACAACACCATTGATTAGACCTGCACCGAAGAAAACTCAAAAAGTAATTGCAAAATATGATTTTGAGGGTAATGATCCAGATGATTTGCCATTTAGAAAAGGTACATTAATTTCCAAGTTTCTTATTTAACTTTGTTGTTAAATCATAAATAAAAAATATAACATGTCTAATAATATTATAGGAGAAATTCTTACTGTGATCTCAAAAGATGAAGAGCAGTGGTGGACAGCCAGGAACAGTGTAGGTCAAACTGGATCTGTCCCTGTTCCTTATGTGCAAAAATATGAAGAGGACAGTCATGCTAGTATCGAAAATAATACACGATTGGAAACAGGTGGCAACACTTCTGCATCTAATTCTAATTCAATTCCTCCTTCTTTATCACACGTATCTCATTCAGAAACAGGATCAGGTACTGCTACACGTAGATCAAATATTCAGAGAACATTACCTGCTTTTGCAAAAGTGAAACAAGCAAGAGTACCGAATGCATATGATAAAACAGCTCTAAAATTAGAAGTAGGTGACATGATAAAGGTAACAAAAACAAACATAAATGGCCAATGGGAAGGTGAATTGCATGGCAAAGTAGGTCATTTTCCATTTACACATGTAGAATTTGTAGATAATGAAACTGGTGAAGACAATCAAGAAATTTAACAGAAATCTTCCAAAAATAATGTACAGAACGTGTGATCAATGAAGACCATTTTATCACCTCAATTTACTAGTATTGCAGCTATTTTATGTACCAATACAGAGATTTACACTTCTATGATCATAAAAACAACATTAATTTTTTTTAAGTTGAAAACGTGTGTGCGTGCGTGTGTGTGTGTGTGTGTGTGTGTGTATGCATGAGCGCGCGTTTGTGTGTGTATGTATATTTGTAAGAGAAAAAAATGGAATCACGGAGAATAAAATACACATTAAAACAATCTATTAATTGATAAAAATTAAACTTATATATGCTTCATATCTGTATAAATGGATATGCTTTCTATTAAATTAAAACTTTCATCTTTCAAAGTTAGTTTGTAGAGTGTAAGTCCATTGAAGCACAAAAAAAATACCATTTAAACTCAATACATGAATACAATTTCACATATACATATGTATATCTACACATACATTTATCTACACATACATTTATATGTGCTCTTAAAAGATATTCAAGTAATAGCCTGATGCTGGCCTGTAATAAATAAAAAGAATTGTTTATATAAGTTATGGAAAGAGTTTACAGTAAGATTATATCTACTGTTGGATAAAAAACAGCTTACATATTAAATTCATAATTAAAGTATATTATTGAATCATATTATATTGTTTTTTAGACTGGTTTATATGAAATAAAATGTATCTATATTACTAAGTTATACTTCTCTTATGTTAATATCTAAGTTTTTCCATGAATTATTACATTTAATGTATAGAAGTATTTTCTAGTCGTTTGATGACTATTGTAGAGCTATTTTGCAGAAATATTTTATTATTCTATTAAATCCTATTAACGTGAATCACAATCAAATATTTAAACAAAATTAATATACATAGTATAACATGAACTTTTGACAAAAACTGGAAATTGATATCAGCATTATACGATTTTTTCTTATGATATTTAAAAGAATGTTAAAAAGAATAGAATTTATGTATAAATAATATTATGTATAGATAATAGAAAATTTTTTATTATATACTTTATGCGCTCAATTGTTTAATTATAAAAGTTTATTTAGAGGCATCCAAAATATCTTTGTGTTGGTACATGCATTGTACACTGCTTACTATTAGTCATAGATCGTGTTCTCAAAAAATGATACACTAATAAAAAATGTATTTAATGATGGAAACATGAATTGCATTACAAATTGCATTATATATATATATATATATATATATATATATATATATATATATATATATATTATATATCAAATCTTTTATATGTGAATTTGTGTAGGTCTTTATGTTATTACTGTAATATTTGCTTTTGATATATCTCAAAACTTAAAAGTTCCTAGTTATAAAAAATATGATTTACTTTTAAAGATTGCAACAATTTATACTGTAAAATATGCACAACATATTATATAAAATTTTTTTTCTTAAAAGCATTTGATATTTCCATCATCATACAATAAGTAAACATGTTCTTCCTAAAAACATTTACAGTATTAAAAAATAAATAATATTGCAAATATATTATATCTACACGCGAAATTTATGTGTATGAGAACATTTTGAGCACAAAAAAAAAAAGAAAAAAAAAATCGATTCGATGATATTGTATTTATCGTATCTCAAGGGAACATTTTTAATAGCATTTTACTTTACGTGGCATTATAATGTAGACAACATTTTTATTTCGAATTAAATAAAACTTTCACCCACTTTGCTGTAAGTAGAAAAAAAGGGGCATGCGAATCGAAATTCCTGTGGTATTATTCACACGAACTACCGCCTATAATGCGGAAATTATTGTTACCGAGAAATATGCGTTTATATATGGTATGAATGGGCGTATGAATGCGTCAACATAGACTCTACAGCTGGATACTGAGGAGCCTCGCTTAATATTAATATAACATCAGATAATCTACTATAACATATATTAATTGTGTATACATATATATATATATATATGTATATATATATATATATATATATATGTATATATATATATATATATATATATATATTTTATATTAATTTTGTTTAATTAAGTACTAAAAATTAGTAACTAAATCAGGACGCACTGAGCACTTTTTTCAGGCAGCATCATGATCATAAAAATATAAATGTATAAATTGAAATAAGTAAAATGTGCCATTGTGTACAAATTTTATTTTTAATCATCATAATTTTAATATAACACGGTGCTTAACGTGTATTTTCGTTTTAAGTTATTATACATACATATATACATGTTAACATTTATGTTTTTAAACACCCTTGTGTGTCCAAAAATATATATCTATATATATATATATACATATATATAGATTATATAATTTTACAATTTAAAGATTTTTCATAGAGTTCTTCTGTTTTTCTAAGATTATCTCATATTGCATTATTAATTACAGTAATCAATTTATGCAAAACTTCGTTTATAAATGATGATCTATATCTAGTAACCGATGACCTAGACAAAACAATTGAGATATGATAAGATATAATAATGTATATTTTTCTAAACGTGCACAAACATATTTAATTTTTGTTCATAATAAATTAAATTTTTATTAGCAAACGAATGTACTGATAGATTAATGTTGTATGAGGTAGGTAAGTAATAGCGCAATAACATAAAATTTATAATGTATTATTCCATCATTGCATATATCAATAAATGACAGTTACATCAGACAATAAAATTTCTTTTTTATATTACCATATTTGTATTAAATTAAATTAAGTTAAATTAAATTAAATTAAATTAAATTAAATTAAATTAAATTAAATTAAATGTTATAAATGTCGTATTGATTATAATTTAAAATTAATCGATATTTGATTTTTTCATTTTAAAAGTACTCGATCGTCAATAACACGATAACTTTGTTTCTAATTGTAAATAATAAAATTTTGATATTTACAATATTACGAAATTACATAAAAATATTATCATTAATCAAATATAGTATTAAACTAAACAAGATTTGATGACCTCTCATAAAGATTTTAAAATACTGATATATATAATAAAATAAAGGGACTATCCATTTCTCACTATACACATATATCTCGTACAGAAATTTCATTATTTTATAATAATTTTTTAGCAGTTACAGAAGATATTTTACCAATATTTAAAATAATGTAAAATATATGTAACAGAAGTCACTTTACCGTGCTAATTGTGTAATTAATGCAGCACACATTTCAAAAAATTCCATAGTATGATGGCCAGTTGCTTGAGGTGGTGGCAAAGAGGGATCTAAAATTTAAATACATTAACAATGCTCATTGAAAAAGCCGCAATTAATTTAATTTCGTATACCTCTGCTAATATCTTCTGTTTCTTCACTGGATAAAGATTTAAAATCTAACAGATAACTCTTACAATCAACTTGATAAAGCTGTAACGACATTTTACTATATCTGCTAGTTAATTTATTTTTCTGTCTAACTTTAACACTGTATGCATTTATTATTTTCCATTCCTAAATAAATATTATTTAATTATATTAAAGACATAAATAAAGAAATTGCATTGTACCAAAATAATTCTTACAAAATTAAGTGCCTTCATTGCACGGTAAACTTCGTTCATGATATCATTTGGTTTGGACTGTGATCTTATTCCTAAATGCCATTTTGCTCGTTTCACTGGTGTACCTCTACTTCCTTGCATTGATGCGGATGAACTTTGCGAGGATTGTCTTAATGCTACATTTAAAAAATTTAATTAATATAGTATTATAATAATTCTTTAATTTTAATATAAATTGTAAAATATCATAATAACATTCTTTACTCACGAGCAATTCTTTCTGGATGAGGTCTTAGCGGACTGCTATTAGCATCACTTGGACTAAATGTAACTGGTGGTGGACTTGATGCCACATAAAAGTCTTTTAATTCTGCTTTAGCAGCTTCATCGGCAATTCTTTTATTATCAATAATCAAATGATAAGCAATTGCCAGTTGATCATGTGGATCACCACCAAGTAAGGCAGAATGAACTTCTGCTTCCTTCACATTAAACTTTTCGCAAACTTCATTAATGGCATCTATATCAATCACAGAAGAATCTTGTTCTACAGGCGATGGAAATAAATATGACGGCAAATCTTTTTGAAACCATTCATGTTTCCTGTAATTAAGATGTTTATCTCATTAGAGTTTGCCTTTTATATTATATTATATATATATATATCAATATTATATCTTTTATAAAAAAATAATTATTTCTTGAAAAAAATGTATACTTTATATCTTCAATTGTAGCCCTTTTCATAGGATCAACCTGAAGCATATGGCATAGTAGACTAACAACACTTTTATTTAAGTATTCCGGAATAGGAAAAATTCCAGCTATAAAAGAAATGTTTGACATTTGATTTTTAAGAAATTAAAATTATGGTAAATATATGATACATACATTTTATTTTACGAAATAATGTAGGCACATGTTCATCATCAAATGGTAATGTACCACAAAGTAAAGCATATAATATAACTCCGCATGACCAAATATCTACTTCAGGACCAGCATATAATTTTCCAGATATTACTTCAGGCGCAGCATAATTTGGTGAACCACATGACGTACGTAGAAATTCTCCATCCATCATCATATTTGATAGACCTAAATTTATTTAAATTATATATGATATATTTTCTCAATTATTCATTCAGACTACTTCCTGTTAATATAATAATTATCAACATAAACTGAAATTACAAAGGAAAATATACCAAAATCTGCTATCTTCACATGAAGATTATGATCTAAAAGAAGATTTTCTGGCTTTAAGTCACGATGAACTATCATGTGTCTGTGACAATAGTCAACGCCAGAAATAATTTGTTGAAAAAATCTTCGTGCTTCATGCTCCTTCAGTTTTCCATGTTTTACAATATAATCAAATAACTCCCCTCCAGAGACATATTCCATAATCATAAATATATCTGTTGGTGTACTTATGACTTGATATCTGTATATTGTAAGTAATAAAAGACATGTAATAGTTTCAAGTAATGGAATATAAGAAGTGAATTCTTCTTCTTACAATTTAATAATATGAGGGTGCCTAAATAATTTCAAATTTTGTATCTCCCGTCTTATTTTACCCACTACATCCAAACTTTTAATTTTTTGCCGATTTAGAATTTTTACTGCAACTTTATGCTTTGTTAAAACATGTTCACCAACTGAAAGAATTTTATAAAACAATTGAATAAATATAAAGTATTTAATTATATACATATTTTTTATTATGATTTAACTGTATACATACTTTTTACTTTACCAAATGTACCAACACCTAAAGTTTGTCCTAATGTATAATGACCTATCTTAACGATAGGTTGTGGTTGACTAGTTTGACTTTTTTCAGACATTTTAAATTACTCTACATAGGAAGAATTGATGACAATAATTTTTTTTTTTCTAAAAACAATGGATATGTCACATTATTTTATAGAATTTTCTTTAATTTCTGTTATTCATTTCTTTCCTATAAGAATATATATCTGTATTTAATAATTTGTAAAAATAAAAAAAATTAGCATGTAAAACAAGTATCATAATTTTTTATACGGCTCTTTTATACAGATTATATATAGTGAAAAAAAGTAAATATATTATTTTGGAATTAAATTATAAAAAAAAATTTATATATATAATATATAATATATATATATATATATATAAATATATAATAAATATATATATATATATATATATATATATATAAATAGTAAACAAGTGAAATAAATTTACTTTAAATGATGAAAAGATAAATAAAATAAAATATTGATATATATCATTGATATATACATTATAATGTACTTACTCGATCTTTATAAACTAAATTACAAGGATGAGAAAAAATAGATATCGCGAATACATTAATAATACATTTGTGGAAGACGTACGAAGTATCGTTGTGAAAAAAGGAAAACTGACGAAACAACAAAAACAATGAATTGTTAGAAATTCTTATCGTAAATGTATCATATAAGAGGTGTATCTATCAGAAAAATATATTAAAGAAAAAAGAAAAGAAAAATAATAATAATAATATATATATATACACAATTGAACAATGTTTGCAACGTCTTATTTGTTCGAAAATATTTTTAAAAAGAAATAAAAATGACGGAAAATTTAACACTGAACAGTGCGCTACCGCACGTTGTATTTTCAAAGCTATCGATGTTCTATTGGTCACGTAATGCTTTACTTTACGTTATGAAAATGCATTTTGCACAACGCACGCGCGCACATATGTATGCACGTATATATATGTATATTTCTTACCAACATGAAATATACTATGGCGCTATTCAGCATTTTTCCACGTGTTGTACTGTACTTATGCTATCGTAAGTGCTAGAATAATATTTATTTTACAAATTATTTTTACTTTGTATAAGATTATCTAATCAAATATTTTTACGAACTTAGTTTTAATTGCTTACATGCAACTAAACTTTGCAAAGTGTTATATAAAAAAAAAAAAAAAATCTTTATGTAATTTAATACATACATACACGCGCGCGCGCACACACGCACACACATAGAGAGAGAGAGAAAGAAAGAGAAAAACAGAGTAAGAGAGAGAGAAAGAAACAGCAGCGAATTCAATACATATAGAATGAAAATAATGGATTCTATTTTTTGAATGAAGATTCTTTTATTACATTATAAGTATACAATAGGTAATAAAATATGCTACATACAAACACAATATAATACCATATATCTTTAATTCATAGTTTACATTGATATTTTGTTTACAGCATATTTATCATTGTGTTCTTAAATATAGTGTAAAAGAAAAATATATATTATTTTATTTTTTTTTATGTATATATTTCTTTGTCTTTGCACTATTTAGGATTTCATAAGACTAATATGTAAAATAAAAAAATAATTTCTCATGCTATGTAATCTTAAATAACAATTAAATATGCACATACACAAACACATACACATAAATACACACGCACACAGTTTGTATATATATTATTTTATTATCTAAAATTGTATAAGTATCAATATTGTATAAAAAAATAAATAATAAAATAAAGATATAATGATATTTGGTTATTATGTTTTAAACCAATCAAACTTATCTTGTATGATAATATATTATCCTTTACTTATCACATACTGGATATTAGATAAGGAAAGATATTAAATAAATTATATAAAAGAAAGAATTTTTATTTTATTGTTAATCTGCATGAATTAATATATAATTAAAATTTTTCTTGTATTAATTAATTATAAATTTTGAAAAAAATATTGTACAAATTATTAAAAGCTTAAAAAAAAATGTGTGACCTATAAATACTAAAATAGTATTATTTATGACATAAATCTATTATTTTTATTAATAATTTATAAATAAAGTGAAACTCAAATCTAATTGAATATTTTAAACATAATAATTATTGATTGTATATATTTATGAATTTAAAATTTATGCTATAAACAACATAATTAATAGATTTATGGCATGATATAGATTAATATTAAATTAAAATACTTGCTTTTTTTCTTTAAAATATAAAAGAAATTTCTTTTTCTTGCAGAAGTTTACTTTTATTCTAAATCTCCATAATATGAATGTTCCGTTTGTTTATAAGCATTTTCTAATTCTTTCTGTAGTTGATTTCTTTCAAGTAATAATTCCTCTTTAGCTTTCTTCTCAGAATTAAAATCTTCTTCATTATACAATATTTGTATTTTTAGAAGCTCTATATCATTTTTCTGTATTCAATATGAAAATACAAATGATTAAGTATGAATGATATCTTATATCTGCTAACATTTTAATCGTATAATATAATTAAATATATAAAAAATAAAAGTAAAATTCACTTACTTGTTGCATTAGTTCTTTATCTAGTTCTTTTTTAATCAAACTGAGTTGTATAAGAGCATTTTCTTTCTCTTCTAATTGAATACGTAAAGTATCTGCATCAACAATCAATTGTTTACATTTTTGTTCCAATGTTTCTTTTTCTGCTTGTAAAAGTTCTTCATTACTCTTATGTAATTGACATTGTTTGTCCACTAATGCTTTTTCCTGGTGTAAACTAAAGAGCATTTCTTTTTGATCAATTAAGCGTTTGTATTCCATATTTAAAGTTTTTCTAAGATTATCAAATAACTTTTTTTGTTCGCTCCAAGTTTCTCTTTCTTGCTCTAAAATAGCTTTAATATCATTGAATTTTTGTTCATTTTCATTTTTATGTTTCTCTAATTCAGTTATTTTTTGTGAACTTTCCTTAGAGATATTATCTTTCAATATATTTAATCTAATGTTCTCTTCTGATATTATTTGTAATTCATACAAAATGGAATTATAATCTGAAAATACTTTCTGAAATTGGTTCTGAATCTTAATAAAACTTTGTCTATCGATTATTAATTTTAATTGTTCTTCATGTAACGTTTTCTGATAGACTGATAACTTATCTTTGTAAATTTGTAGCTGCTCAAGTTGTAGTGACCAGTTTTCTTCAACTGTATCACAATGTTCAGGTAATTTTATAGTTTCACAAGCATCTAATATATTTATACATTCCTTTATACATTTTTGTATAGCAGAATACCGAGAAATTTGTGCAATGAAACAATCAGTCATTTCCTGTAACATTTCTCCATATTGTTTTATACTTTGTGTAAAGTAATGACTTTGTGGAGATATGTGATCTGATATTTGTGTCATATTAAGATTTATGGAACAATGTAGCTAGAAAAAAGGTTTATATTATTAATGGAAAATATATTGAAAAGAAAAAAGATCTAAACAAATCATATATTAATATATATATATATTAATATATAAGGAAATTATTAAACTTCCTTACCGATTTTATATCATCTTTGAGCGAATTATTAAGCTGACTTATTTCTTTAACTTGAACTTGATCTGTATTACCACCTATTTCAGGTTTATTTTTTTCAAGATTTTGCTCTTCAGGTTCATTTCTTTTAAGATTTTGCTCTTCAGGTTCATTTATTTTAAGATCTTGCTCTTCAAGTTCTTTTGCTTTAAGATTTTGCTCTTCTGTTGTGTAACTAGTTTCTTTCAATTGCATATTCGTCATGCTTGGTAAACTGATATATTTTTCAACATCTTCAGATAATTTTGCACAATTGGATTTAAAATTACATAGTTCATCCGTCAAAGAGGATATTTTCTTTTGCAACTGATTTAAATGAATTGAATTACTAAATTCCTTCGTATTGCCAACCATTGTATCATCTATATTTACAACCTGTATAAAGTGTTTAATATTTATTAATTTAAGACATTAGAATAGAATAAATCTATTAATTTATTTTAGTTATTTTCTGATTCTTCTATAATTTTTAATTAACTTACACAAAGTTTTAATTTCAATTCAGCATTCTCTTGTTTAAGAACATTGATCAATTGTCTGGTTTCTTTAAACTTTTGCTTATGATTTTTGTGAACATTCATTACCTCTTCTTGCCATGTTACTAAAGTATTAAATTGTTGTTTCATAGCTATAGTATTTTGTTTTAATGTTTCTTTTAATTTGACATTCTCCTGTAACAATTCTGCTAACTTTTGTTGTATTTCAGAAGAATTTAAAGATGATATTATTGAATTATAATCCTACAAAATATTAAATATTAATAATTTATAAAACATCTTACATAATAAATTAATTCCCAGTATTCATATCTTACAATTGACATGCATTTTTGTTGAATATCGGAGTATGTTGCTAAAGACGATGCTTGTATAGAATCTAACGATTTCTTTCCCAGTATGACAAAAGATAATGTGTCGCTGTCATCGAGAGAATCCTCTGACTTCGTCAATTCGATATTTGGAAGAAAATTTGTAGATACAGGCTCATCCAATTTAAATCTGGGCTTGCCATTGTCAATAACAAAACCAAGACTTTCAAAGTCGTTTTTTGACAACGAATTTGATTTATGACTAACATTAATGAAATCAGATGAATGCTGTTCTTGTGAATCCATATTTCGGTCACTAAATGTATCCAATTACATCACAAAAAGCTGTAAATTTGTTTAAAATAAAAATTATTAAATGAAATCATAATGATCCATATATAAAGAAATATATTATCAAACAGTATATGTAGAAATAAAAAGAAAAAAAAATCAAATCTGTATATAAAGAATAATATAATATAACAAATGAAAATAGCATGAAATTATTAGTAATTAAGATTTATAAAATAATATATAATAATTAAAATCTATACCTGAATAATTACTTCTTATCTCTAAAATCTACAATATATAAGATTTCTTAGAATAAATATGACACAATATAACAATATATAACTGTACAACTTAACTCAAAGGAACTTAATAATTAAATTGATGATTACAATTATACCATTATTATTAAAAAATATGATTACTAAAATTTTGTTTTATCAAGTACAATTTTAAAAAAGCGTTTATATTTACGTACAAGCAAAACAAAATACAGCTTCCTACAAATATGTCTGACTATTATCAATGACAGTCTTTTGTAAAGTCATTGTTAAAGGAAAGTTGAGAGATGGTATACGCATGGTCTCTAAATAGGTAGTGAATATAGAGATATAATCTCTATATATAGTGAATCACAATCCTTAAGGCTGATACGTATTTTTCATCGATTGATGTTTACAAGCATCTACCGTATATTTTCGTGATTTTAAAATGCATATTATGGAAATACATCATAGTTACATTGTAAAGAGATATGCATAGAAAGGTGGTAAATCAAAACAATGAAAACAATTAAACTGTTAGTAAACAAGTATTATTCTACTTTTGAGTACATCTTGAACATTAGAAAAACTCGAATATGAATGAATTGACACTTCACATGAGTGATACTTATTAATTAATTCTTAGTAACTATGAAAAAGAGGTTATGTTGTGTTTCGTACAACTTTAAACGTTATTTATATCATTAATATTATTTTCTACATATTGTTTTTTGTTGAATTAATTTCTTTTTATTTCCAAGTCTGATCAATTCAATGCAGTTTTATACATGTAAACAAATATAAATTCTTCTACATATTTTTTTCTAAAAGATTAAAAAAAAAAAAAAAAAAAAAGAAAAAAAAAAATCAAAATGTACACTTTAAGATCTCTCTTTCATGTTCGATTAAATAAAACTTTGTTGAACAAAAGCATGTATTTAATGCATAAAAAAATAGACTCAGCAATATGTAATGTTTTATGTAAATTCAAACATACTACAGAAGTATTAGAATTTATTGAAACCGAAGAAGAGCATGAATTATACAAAGAAATTTCTAATCAGTATCTTGGAGTAATAGCTGGAGGGCATAAAGTTTTTTTATTGCAACCATATATAAAATGGGGTAAAGATAAGAAAAAGAATACTACACCAGAATTGCAAATGGCTGAATCAGTAGCACTCGTAGAGAGTTTACCATATTGGACTGTAATAGATAAAACATTTGCTCCATTATTGTCATTTCAAAAAAAATATTTATTGGGTTCAGGTGGACTTGATAATCTTGTGAAACAAATTAAAAAAAACAAAGAAATTACAGCTATATTTATTAGCATAAATTTATTAAAACATATACAAAGAATGGAACTTCAAAATGTTTTAGGTTTGCCTATTTATGATCGATATTCAATAATCATACATATATTTCGTGAACATGCTAAAACTCCTGAAGCACAATTACAGGTAGCTTTGGCTGAATTGCCATATATTTGGAAGAAAATGGGTGAAGTTTATGATCAACACAGTGGTCAAATCAATTTTGATGAAAATAGGAAAAAATTGTTGAAAGCACGTGAATCCAAGCTAAAAAAGGCATTAGAGAAATTGAAGGAAAATAAAAAAGACAGTAGGAATCGGAGAAAAAAATTTGGTTTTCCAAGTATAACTGTGATTGGATATACAAATGCTGGAAAATCATCTTTAATAAAAATATTATCAGAAGATGAAAGCTTAAAACCAAGAAATCAATTGTTTGCCACATTGGACACAATTTCTTACGAAGGGTTACTTCCATGTAGACAGAAGGTGTTATATATGGATACAATAGGTTTTATTCAAGATGTACCAGAAATGTTACTAGCACCATTTATAGTTACTCTTGAAGATGCTATAATCTCTGTATATATCAGTTTTTTAATATTAAATTTTTTGTCTCATACAGATATAATAGTTATTAATATGTTGCAGGATGTTATTGTACATGTCTTTGATATTAGTCATCCTGACATGAAGGCACAATTTCAACATGTAGAAAAAATAATAAAACCTATGTTAAATGAAAACCAATCAATAATATATGTGGCTAATAAATGTGATCTTATTGATAAGGTTGACATAGATGAAAATACAATTGCTATTTCCTGTAAAGATTTAAGAGGTAAATTTGACTAGAGATAATATATTATTACTGACTTTTTATCAGTTGATTGTTTACAGGCATTGATGAATTAAAATTAAAATTAGAACAAGAAATTTTCAAAGTAACAGGTAGGTCAGTGAAACGTATTAGAGTAAAGTCTGGAAGTTTAGCATCATCGTGGTTATACAAATGGACAACGGTATTAAATTTAGAACCGGACACTAATGATCCTCAATATATGTTTATCGATGTTGTAGCTACTGATTTAACAATTAATGAATTTAAGCGATTTTTGAAAGAATAAAATTCGATTACGGTAATGCAAGTTTTTTCTTGTAATATTTAAAAAAAAAAATTAATAGTATATATGTAAATATATAGTATATATATTTAAATAATAATATTTACGTAGTTCTATCGATAGGTATTTGTTATCAAAAGATCATCTTTTTTTACGACTTATTCGTAACACATGCATAGCACGTGTCTTCCGTCCGGCGGTTTCTTCTAAAGAACAGATGTATGGTACACATGAGAGAGAAAGAGAGAGAGAGAGAGAGAGAGATCTAAAATATCAAATCAACAAATCTATTCGTTGAAAAGAATTAATTCGAGAAATTTATTAATCACTTTTAATTTAGGATCATTAAATTCATAATCGTTTAATAATATAAAAACGAAGGAGAAAGTTCTAAAGCAACTGTTATCTTTTGAAAATTTATTTTGGTTTATTATTATTTTCATCGAATAATGAAATATGTGGATATCGAAAGAGTAATAAAAGCTCGAAGAGAGCATCGGAAACGCTTTGATCGAATTACCACAATGCGTAGCATCTATCACAAACGTATCCTGTTCGTTGTAGGAACGATAAAAGGGAATAATATCGATTATATAATCTATATGTGATGTCCAGTGTAAAATATGCGAGCCAATGTTATATCGTTCGATTTTTCTTCTTTTTAAATTCTCTTCCCGACTACCGTTTACTTTGTAGTCAAAGAAGTGACATTTCGCGATTAAAAACCTCTTCAATAATACGCTTTTATATTTCTTTTTAGGAATCGTTCTATACTCTTACAGTAGCACAGCCGTTATCGATTTTATTTCATAAATTAAGCACATTTAAAAGGGACCAATAAAAAACAAGCGATAAATTTTCTATGAATGTAACATCAGTATTTCTCTCATATATGTAAATGTCTGTTTTCTTGATTTACAACACAACGAGAGATAGACGTTTCTTTAATATAAATACCAGACTAGGAAGAGAAACGATATATTTTATTCTATGAAGTATACATACATATATACGTATGTATATAGGATCTATCGAAATGAATATAATGTTAATCTATAAAATTCTTTTTTTATTTTTTTCTTTTTTTTCTTTTTTTTTTTTATAAGATAAAAAACTTTCATAGCAATTTTTATTCAACTTTTTACTCAAAATTTAATTAATCGACATGTTAAAAGACATTTTGATGTACTCCCCATTAATATAATAAACAAGATCATTTATCTCTATAAAAATTTCTTCGTTTGAGATAGGAAAATGAAAATCTATTCGGTCGACATGACGAAAAGATACTAGAGGAAGAGAGGGAGAGAGAGAGAGAGAGAGAAAGAGAAAGAGAAAGATAAACGAAAATCCGGTGAAGAGTGAACGAGATAAGGAAAGTTCGTTACACTTGGCTCAGTCTACCAAGAGCGTTTGATATACGAGCCTTGGCAGAGGACTCGTACGAACAACGAGTTCTCCGATCGTGAGTAAGTAGGTACCACCAAAGCTTTCAAGCTCTAACCATTAGATCGTATCGTGGAATTTGATAAACAATCGAGCCACCTCTTGGATCTTCTTTCCGACGCGTAAAAATACGTAACAGTGCCCCTTAATCTGTTAACTGTATTCGTTGCAAGTATACTCGTTGCGAAGAAATGGCAATTTTTTTTTGTGTTACGAAGTTATGCCAAAAGAAATTATCATTTATCAATATTTTAAATTAAAATTGTATTGCTAATTATGTATATTCGTAAATTTAAAGATATTTTAGAATGTTTGGGGACAACGGCGAAATAAAAAGCCATAAAAAAATATTTTTTAATTCATTTGAAAACAAAAAAAATTCCGCACAGCGTGATAGATAAAATATTTAGAAAAAGTCTAACAGAATGAACACGGAGAAATGGTTACAGTTCCAATATTTACTATCATTCATTGCTAAATAATTTTCATTCGCTGAAATAGCAATCTATGATATTTTAAATCTTTGCCTCTCTCGTTCGAGAATTGTACGGGGGATAGAATAGGACAGATTTGTGTTTTGTTCATAATATTTATGAGTTCAAACAATAAAATTATTAATCCTTCAAAAAATCACTATTTTTGAATAATTTCATTCAATTGTACAGTGGTTATATATATTTTGTGCTTGATCAGTAAATTCGTCATCTCTAATTTTTGCCACATAACGTATATATACGTTTTTAAAATAAATTTATACGATTAACAGGTTAAAATAAAAAATATATCTCCATTTATAGAAAGATATATCAGTTCATTTGTCTTATTATTTTTAAAAAAATCAATTCCATATAACCCGAACTTTTTCTCTATCTTTCTCTCTCTCTCTCTCTCCCTCTCGTTTGAAATTTCGTTTTCTTTCTTCAATTTTCAGGATAATTTTTATAATTGGAAGAGATCATCAAATAAAGTAGGATGTAGTTTATTTGATTATCTAACGTATATATATATACACACACACATACACACACACACATACACACACATGCTAGACTTGTTAGACAACTTAAACAAGCTGAGAAGATCAGAAGAAAATCACGAGTTTTAGGGCATAGAGAGAAAGCGACGATATCGGCAGGACAGGAAACGAGGGACTATAATTAATTGCACCGAGGTCATCGTTTAAACGTCGTTAATTTTCATTATCTCGATTGGTATTCGCTTTTCGCAGTCCGTGTCTTGCTTTGGAACGCCACTAATTCAGAGCTTCGTCCCGATTACGTAGGTAGGAACCATCGCATTAATAATTCCGGCTGTCCTTGCAAAATTTGTCAGCAAACTGTCTTTCTCACTCTCATTCTCTCTCTCTCTCTCTCTCACTCTTACACACACACACATTCTCTCGCTCTCTCTCTCTCTCTCATATCCTTTCCGTAGCAAGGTTCACCTCGGAGCCTGGAGCGAGTGGCGAGCGACAACGTTAATGTCGTGGTACACAGGAGCCAAACTCGGCCTCCGACGCATTTCCAGCCGTGCAAGGACTATGACGATGCACTTTGCATGTTGCCTGGATTATTAAAGCAAAGCGAGTGAAACCTAATTATCGTGTACGCTACGACCTGCAACCATCCTTCTCTCTCTCTCCCTTTTTCTCTTGCACTCTCTCTCTCTCTCTTTCTCTCTTACCCTCCCACCCTCTTTCTCTCTCTCTCTCTCTCTCTCTTTCTCTCTATTCTTCTATTTTCTCTAGCCTTGGCCGAACGGTTAATTTTCATCGCTTTCATACTGTTTATCGACGGTAACAACCTAACGACTATGCGTTATCGTCGTTGTTGTCTTGACAATCTATCGAATGATTGTTCTATACTTTGTTACTTTTTTTTCTTCCTTTTCTTCATTGTCTTCATCTTGATCGAAATCTAAAAGAGAAGATAACGTGTATGTGTTCACATGACCCATATAACAAGAGACATATGTAGATATGTTTCCGACGTTAATAAATATTCACTTGAGAAGAATCAGTTGACCGATCGGAAAATGGGAGAAATTACGATGTGACACACGTAGAATAAATTTCATTGAGAGTTTGAAACGCATGCTCGAACGTTATCCGGATATTCATGAATATCCGGATATTCGAGTTGTCGAATAATATCTACTTTCATACCTACCTACCTACCTACCTACCTACCTACCTACCTACCTACCTACCTACCTATCTACCTACCTACCTACTAGTTTTATCTTTGATCTTTCGAAGTCGCTAACGATCCGGCCTTGAACAATCCTATTTTCGACATATGTACGTACGTCTTTCTCTCTCTGGATCGTCGATCACGAAGTCTATCCAATGTTAGATATCACATTGAAGGATCTTTAGCACTGCCGTGCTAACCGTTCGGATTCCAAAGTTCTACCGCTAGAAAATCGATCGAATCGGAAGGTAGGTATAGATGTATGTAGGTAGATACTTCTCTTGAAGAGAAGACGGAACTTGTGTTCTTGAACTTTATATTAGTTACGCCCACGCGATAATCTATCGCGAAGCCAATCGTGAAGGGGAGCGTATCTGCACGCAAAAAATATTTTCCTTTTAATTTTTTTCACTTGAAAATTACTATCCACCGATCGCAAACAGTTTAAATACGTTCAATGTAGGTATATGAAAAATTGTTATTCGTTTCCTGGTCATTCTAAATATCATAACATCAACTTTCAGTCGTTGTTATGTTCATGGATATAAATGTAAGGAACGATCTCTACGAGACCAGGGCAATTAATATTACTTGCGTTGTAAAGTTTATTAATACGATATTGTAACGCAACACAAGTACTGTCGAGCTAATTGGCCTCGTACTTCCTACGAAGCTTGTTTAGTACGTAGTTTCGAAGGAAGTGTAATCGATCTATCTAACCACCTATCCCATCACCCGTATTTCGGGGGAAGAATCATGATTATTATAAGGAAGACGTATTAATATACTGATAATTAATATCCTCCGTCTAACTTTTGTCTTATTTTATATTAAATATATATATATTCTTTAAAGATACTTGCGTACATTTAGAAAGTTAAAAAACATCGATTTTTTTTATTTTTGTTATATATATTTTTATTCTATAACGTCAATCTTTAAGAGTATTCTATGAAAATATCATCGGAAAATTTAAAAGATTTAATATTTCATCAGAAAATTCAAAAAATTGACCAAGTTACTTTCATGTTTTTACAAGAAGAAGAAGAAGAAGAAGAAGAAGAAGAAGAAGAAGAAGAGAAAAGAAAAGAAACTCTTTTTTTTAATTGAAATAAAATTCGAGTAAAATAATGTCTTAAGATTCAGGAACAATAAATTTTCATTGACAATGCAATACTTGATTTAACAAAAAAAAAAAAAGAAAAAAAAGGAAGAAAAAAAATAGGGCCAATATCTATCTATGTTTCACGATTGTTAGCCTCAGGTAATGTGATCGAAGACAACTCGAATCGTTATTCTAGCTAATAGAAAATCTCGTTATTAGAAACGAAGGCGAGATAGAAGGCGCGTTCAATAGATGTAGTAAACGTTCGTTTCGTGCTTTAACTACAAAGCTGAAGCTTAACCAGTACTATTGTAGGGCAACGATTACACGACCGATTGACTAACGAACGCCGATCGACGAGTGAAAGAGAGAAAGAAAGACAGAGAGAAAGAGATGGATAGATAGATAGAGAGAAGAGAACGAGACTCGGGTAATATAATGATTGGTCGTCGCGCTGATTTGGACGCTGTTACAGACTCAATTACGCGCCTCGGAGCATGGGCCTCTGATATATTTTCCTCTCCTACCCTCTCTCTCTCTCTCTCTCTCTTTCTCTCTCTCATTCACTCACTCACTCATTCACTCTCACTCACTCACTCTCTCTCTCTCTCTCTCTCTCTCTTTCTCTTTGTCTCTCTTTCTCTTTGTCTCTCTTTCTCTGACACGCTGGAACTTTGATCCCTAGCGTGTCGGCGGTCTCGGAATGAAATTAAACGGACTATGCGAGCAAATAACGAAAATTAGCGTCCGGTGGCTAACTCGGCCCGATTTTTGTCGCTAGTTCTTGCTAAAACTTTTCAAAAAAAAAAAAAAAAAAAAAAAAAAAAAAAAAAAGAACAAGAAAAAAAAAGGAAAAAAAAAAACGAAAGAAAAACAAAGCAAAACCTCTTGGAAACGTACGAATAATTCACGAGATTTCTTACAGATTTCATTCTATTGGAAAATTGTTTCCTTTTATTTATTTATTTATTTATTCATTTATTTATTTATTTATTTATTTATTTATCTATCTATTTCTTTTTTCCTTTTATTTTCTTTCGATTTTTTTTCTACCTTGTAAGATTTAATTTTTATTGGATACTCTTGTCGTGTAGATCGCGGATCCATTAAAACGATTGGAAATTGTTTCGCGATGATCCGAGCATGTAATGGCTGGTATTACGATGCTATTACGAAGGAGGATGAGTACCGAGAGCCTCGCAACCGCATCGTCTTTCCTTCTTATCGAAAGGAAAGATCGCGAAACTCGCTCTTTCCTTATTTTACGTACATATATATATATATATATATATATATATATATATATACATACATACATACATATATACAGGACATAAATACGTATTACAAACAAACGATGGAGAAGAAATCGTTTGCCATGTCCTCTTCTAAAGATCCTGTTTATTTCGGCTAAAGACAACCTTTCTATCCTTTTCCACGACGATATCTATATTCAACAGCTTTCATAAAGAATTAGATTTGTATTGTTATTCCGTCACGTTATCGAGTTAATTGGCCGATGGTGAGTTAGATAGGTGGACAGACGGATAGATTGATAGGCAGATAGACAGATAGTAAGCGGTATCAAGGGATCGTTAGGAATGCGTCTCCTCGCGAATCGTGTAATTGGCTTGTCGATGCACGTAATTGCTTAGAATTGCGTGTTACCCTCGACTGACCTACATTACGTTTGCCAAAGAATTGAAAGATTATTGTATTACGAAATCAAATAAAAAGAGAAAGAGAGAAATACAAAGAGAAAAAATAAAAAACAGAGATTATAAAATATATAAAAGAAGAATATAAGATGTAACGTTCTGGAAAGCGTGACTAATAATATCAAAGAAAGTAATTTTATGTCATCGACATCAAGATAAAAGGAAATCTTTAATCTAGGATCTTATTTATCGGTTACCACGAATGTAATCACCATTCATCGTTCAGGTGCGACGTCGTCGAGGCATAACTTCCGTCTTAACGTGTTCACCTTTTTAGTACGACCTACGTGTTCTTCCTACCACTGTAAAGTAGATGCTTTTATATAAGGACGGTTGTTCTCGACGCTAGGAAATTCCTAGAGTCCGCGGAGCGTTTAAACGTTCCGATTATACACCGTTGAAGGATTTTCTTCGTACTCGTGCACTGGTGGTAGCAGTATGAGAAGAGAAGAGATGGTGGTGAAGGATGTAAAAGAAAAGAAAAAAAAAAAAAAGAAAAAAAAAAGAAAAGAAAAGAGGAAAAAAAGAGGAAAAAAAGGAAAAGAAGAAGAAGAAGAAAAAGAAGATTCACCTCCCGACACCGCCAAGAAATTCTAACGATCGAGGTCCTCAGGTTAATTGCGGCTCCTCGAACGCGTGCGTACACCCGCTCTAGGACTCCCGCGACGTCGAGAAGGGCCGTTAAGGAGGGCCCCGTGGGACCCCTACGTCATTCCCTTCTTCTCCTTCCTTTCAATCCTTGCTCTTTCACGTAGGTCTCCACCTTTACCGGGCGTGGGACCGACCAACCACAAATTTTTCTTCGAACGCACCTATAGCCTCTTCAAGATTAGTTTTCATTTTTCTTTTTTGTTATCTTTTGCTTTAGGTTCGCATACTTCACGAACGAATGAAACGAATGAACGTTTTCCCGCCAAAAATAAAGGTCGATCATATCGGGCTCTTCCTTCTGCTCTCGAATCTTTTTTCTCTTTATTTTTTGACTTGTTTTTTGTTTTTCGCTTTTTTTTCGTTTTTTTCTCTCTCTCTCTTTTTTTTTTTCAAATTCGCTCGAAACGATCTCAAAGAGAAAAATTTGATTCCACTTCGAATCTCTGTCGTTTCATCGCGAAAAGTCGGGGCAGCTTTCCGCATGAATTTATTTCCAACTATACGAATAAATAAACGATGCTCCAATCGATTCAGGCAAGCTCGAAAAGCGCGACGAGTGGAACCATATGAAAGGCGGATCATTAAAGTTTTTCGGTCGCTTACACCCGGTAGTAACGCGTGTTCATCGTAGTCATCAGGATCGTGTCTGTCATATTTCTCGATATATAGGGTGACCAATTTTTAATCCATCCACATGAATAACATTCAAATTCGAAAAAAAATATTTACGCGCAAATTCATCTACCAGATAAATCCCGAAATATTCACAATATTTCGAACAAATAACAAACATTTTTTCCTTTAGACCGATACTAAGTGCTCCCCATTTTCACAGTTCCAACCTCCATCAAAACATCGCCATAAAATGATTCCATTCGAGTACTTTTCATAATGAATTGTAAAAAGAAAAAAAAAAAAAGAAACAAAAAAGAAAATAAAAAAGAACATTAGATGGGTATTAAAAAATCGCAAGACACCGATTGGGGAACAGAAGGATACCAGTTACGTGCCTGAGCGGGAGCGCACGCGATTGGTTAGAGAGCGGGCGTGGGAGGTTGGAGGGGCAAGGTACAACGTCATTAGATAAGACAGTAACATCGTGTGCCGGGGTTGGGCGAAAGGTGTCGAAACGGTTAGTAGATTTGTTCGGCGCGAGGGTAGCCGCGTCGCGCCGGTGGCGCTTCGCTGGTGCGTGTGCGCGAGAAAGAGAGAGAGAGAGAGAAAGAAAGCGAAAGAGAGAGAGAGAGAGAGAGAGGTAGAGAGAGAGAGAGTGAGAGAGAAAGAGATAGTGCGAGGGAGGTTGTGAGTGAAAGAGAGTGAGAGAAGGAGAGAAGGGAACGGGAACGAGGGTAGCGTGGCCTGGCGGAGCCCAGTCGAGTCCCGTGAGTCCGGGCAAGCACGGTGCTCTGTCTCTTTTATCGTAGGTGGTGTGGTGGTGGTGGTGGTGGTGGTGGTGGTGTGGTACGCGCGCGGTGCTGGTGTAGGCGTCGTCCGGGACAGAGAGAGAGAGAGAGAGAAAGACAGAGAGAGAGAAAGAGAGAGAGAGAGAGAGAGAGAGAGAGATCGGAGCCGCCATCCCACGGAGGAAACGAGACGTCGTCGCCGTTTCGAAGACTTTCGGTTCGTCCGTCGTCTAGCGACACGCCTTCTTATCGTTCTCTCGTAACTGTTCTCTCTCTTGGCGCGCGTGTCCTCTTCTTCGTCGCCGGTCAAATTATCGCGACGTATCATATATTCTTCTTCTCGGAGGAAAAACGAGAAGAAGATGAAGAAGTAGAAGAGGAAGAAGAGAAAGAGGAAGAGGAAGTGGAAGAAGGAGGGTGAAGGTCTTTGTCGAGGACAAGAGATAGAGAGAGAGAGAGAAAGATATATATACATATACATAGAAAGAGAGAGAGAGTAAAAGAGAGAGAGAGAAAGAGAGAAAGAGATATAGGAGAGAAAAAGAGGGAAAGTGAATTTATGAGAATGTGAAAATTGATGATAAATTTGACGAATATAGACAGACAAAGAGAGAGAGCGAGAGAGAGAGAGAAAGAGAGAGAGAGGGTGTCAAGAGTGACAGAGTTAGGGATAAATAAAGATAGAGATAGAAATATACAGAGAGAGAAAGAGAGAGAGAGAGAGAGCTAGGGAGAGATAGGTAATATTAGAGTGAAAGAAAGAGAGATAGAAGAGAGAACCGGCGTGCGTAAGCACGCGTCGAAGAAAGCACAGGGGCGGCCAAGGAAGGCGCGCAAGAGCTCTGCTCTGTTAGTCGGCTGAGGAGGAGGAGGAGGAGAAAGAGGAGGAGGTGGAGGAGGAGGAGGAGGAGGGGTGGCGGGGCCAAAGCTGTCACTTCGATCGCCATTTTAGCGTTCGAGGCGGCGAGGAGAGCGCGAGAGCCGGGCATGCGGTGCCGACAACGGATCGGAGCGCCCTGCTACCGGACTTAGCCACCGGATAACACCAAACTTTCCTTTTCTTTCTTTTCTTTCGTCAAGGAAGACAGGACAGAACACAACAAACGAAGAGGAACGAGCCCAGCCGGTAAGCATGAATCAAAAAGAGAGAGTGAATGAAAGAGTGAAAGAGATAGAGAGATAGAAAGAGGAAGAGAAAGAGAGAAAGAGAGAGAGAGAGAGAGAGACAGTGAATTAGTGAGTGAGAAAGAGAGAGAGAGGAAGAGAGACAGAAATGGTTCGCCGCCCCTAACCTCGATGTCGCGCGAGCCTCGCGACCCTTTCTCCACCCTCGCTCTTCGCGCCCCCTCTCTTATCCTACGGCGAAGCTTTAGGGGTGAGAAAAGGCGCCGAATTCGAATCGGCGAATCTATGGTATGCGATCCTCTCTCGCATATCTCAATTCACTCGTTCTCAATTGCCTCAATTTTATTTTCGTTTATATTATTCGTTCTTTCGAAATGGATATACGTATATGCATATGCATGTATATATATAAATGTATTAATTAATTTGTAATTTTTAAAAATTAAATAATATATATGTATGCGTATATATATATATATATATATATATATATACACATATATGTACGTTTATCGTTATTAATAATATTTTAATGTTAAACGAATTAATCGAAGGAAAAATATGTGTGTAAAATATTTTGAATATCTTTTTTATGATGCCAATTGATCGAATTAATATATATAATTCAGCAAATTATATTGCGTCAATTATACTTCCGTCATGTCGCATTTATGCTTGCGTCCCTTTCACACACACATACACACATTTTTTTTTTATTTTTATTACTTTTATTATACATAATATTATTATGAGAATTATACATTTTCTATGTCAAATAAACGTTCGGACAGCTGATCGTTGCGATCACTTTTGCAACGATTCGATCGGAACGAACGATTCGTACGTCGGACTTTATGGCGTTTGTAATGGTCGTTTGTTGAAGCGAAACGCGATGCTCGAAGCGACCGAAACGATTAGGAACGATCGTGCCTCCGATTGCTTTGGAAACTATTCTGCTTTTTGTTTCTTTCTTGTTTTTTCCTGTTTTTTTTTCCTTCCTCCTTTTTATCTCTCACCCCCTGCCCCGCCCCTCTCTTGTTTTATTTTATCGTTTTTTCTTTTTTCTCTTTTTCTTTTTCCCTTTTTTTCTTTTTTTTTTTTTTGGTCCCCCTGGAAGAGAGCAACGTATTTTGTTAGGGCGACAAACGAACGAGATCTCGTTTTACGAGCACTCGACGACATCTCGTAGTTGGGATCGTCGTGTTCGCGGTAAACGTTTCGAAAACGAAACGCGATCGTTATCACCGAATGCAATTTCGAATTTGCCCGGTAGTATTCCTTTCGTCAAACGAGAAAGTCCGAGTGGCGCGTTCGTTTTAATTTCGTGATTTTCATCTTTGTTGTCACGATTCCGATATCGCACGTTCCGTTTTTTCCCTCTTTTTCTTCTTTCCTTTTCTTTCTTTTTATTCGTTTTTCTTTCTCTCGAAAGAAACTGAGATTCGTTCGATCGATAAGTACACGGGATATAGTATTTAGTAGTATCGAAAAATGTTGATAGAAACGTTTTACACAATTGGATTTATACGAAATATCTTTTACTTTTTTCTTATATATATATATATATTTTTTTTTTTTTTTCTTCTTTTTCTTTTCTCTGTTTCTTTTTCGTATCACAAGCCCTTTTCGTATGTTGAAGTAAAAGAAGTAAAAAAAGAAAAATAAAAAGTTTGACAAATATCTTATTAAACTTTGTAATACGTCGTCGTCCGTAAGAACATCGCAATTGCGTGTACATTCAACCGAGACGGTAAAAAAGAAAAAAAAGATAAAAAAGAAGAGAGAGAGTAAGAGAGAGAGTGAGATAGAGAGAGATAGAGAGAGAGAGAGAGAGAGAGAGAGAGAGAGAGAGAGAGAGAGAGAAAAGAAAGAAAGATCGAGCGAGCTCACGCGCGAATTTCTATTACCAATGCTAATGAGATGCAATCGTGATCGAAATAACTTGGAACACGTCGAGAAATCTTGTATGAAGCGTGGGTGACCGCTAGAGTAAGGAGTGACTTGCGAAGGAGAAAGGGAGCTTCTAAGATAAAAGAGAAAAGATGTATGTGTGTGTGTATATATATATGTGTATGTGTTACGTATGTACTCACAGACATATACATACGTATATCGAAGTTCTATCGACGTTCATATCGGTATTTCTATCGACATTCGGATCGAAAAGGTGTGTGAAAGGACAAGGTTGCGAGGAGAAGAGAGAGAAAGAGAGAGAAAGAGATGGAGAGTTAGAGATAGAAATAGAGATAGAAATAGAGATAGAAGTAGAGATAGATAGATAAATCCATCGAGTTCGAAACGATTTTTCGTTATCATCATTAAAGAAAAATTCGATACGTATTTTGTTGAATTAAATTACTTTTTAACAATTGACATTCTTTTTCCCCTCCCGAGAACAATAGAATTATCTCTTTTTCGATGAAAATCTTATGGATTAACGACGTAGAATTGATAATATTAATTAATCGACTCGATTATTCATCTCGTTATAACCATAGGAAAACTCAAAATCATTAATTTGAACGGAGCTTTGTGAGATTATCTCGTAGTACAGAATGTGAATAATGGTATATATATATATACACGCATATATATATCATTATTCGAGACCATATATATATATATATATGTTATATGGATATATATATATATATGTTATATGGCCTCGATCGCTCTCAAAGGGATGAAATCAATCCCTAAAGTGATACGAGTAACTTCATATCTTTGCATTTAAATGGATATAATGAATAATATTATTTGATTTGTACTAATTGATGTATATTGATATGGGAAGGATATCGAAAAGTTCCTTGGCAATTTTACAAAATCAATTTCATACTCTTTATTTCCCGACTTTTTAGGCTAATCTCTCTTTCAGTTCGTACAATAACGGGCCTAACTTTTTGTAATGATTAGGTTTAAAAAAAAATCATTTTTCTTTTCTTCCTTTCTTTTTCTTTTTTCTTTTCTTTTTTTTTTTTTTTTTTTTTTTATAAGCCGCAATAAGTACAATCGTACAATCTAGGATTGCAATTAGAAATGAAACAAAATATTACCTAAAGAGTCTCGAATAAAGAGTAATTGATTTTCTTTATCGAAGTCGCTCAAAAACTTTCATTCCATTTTTGCACTTCAATGATAATCATTCTCGTCAAAGGACTTAAAGAATTTCTAATGATCGAATTTAATTGGTTTACAGGTACGAAAAAAAGGCAAGGAGAATCCGGCGAATCCGTGGACGGGGGAATAAAGAAGATCGCAGGATCGTCGTATAAAACGAAACTGTTCCTTTTATTTTCTCTTGATCTCTTTCTCGACGAAGAGAAAAGAAGAAACGTGGAGGAATTGGAGGCTCGCTATGTTTCTGCGCGTTTGAACGATCCGCTCGCGCGACTCGGAACGATATAGTTAGATAGATAGATAGTTAGATAGAGTAGTTAGATAGTTAGATAGATAGATAGATAGATAGATAGGATAAGTAGATAGGTAGATAGATTAGATAGATAGTTGTCGTGTCGCGTGTGTACTTGCTTTGGTGAGACGAAGAAGGAAGAAAAAGAAGAAGAAGAAAACGAAGAAGAAGAAGAAGAAGAAGAGGAGGAGGAAGAAGGAAAATAAAGAAAAGCAAAAGACGGAAAGGAGGAGCCGTGACCCCCGAGAAGAGAAGGATAGAAAGGTCAAGTCGACGAGGTTAAAGTCGGTGTCCTTCGAAGATCCTCCTTGGCTACTGCGATAGAATAGGAGAGATTATGTTAACGCGATGATGCCAGTTGAATTAGACGATCGATTTTTTTTTTAAATGATCATTCACAAAGATTTTCAGTATTGATACGATCGATCAGCTGTTCTCTCCCTCAAATTTTCATCAAATTTGTAAATTCGATTTAATGCAGAAATTAACAAGGAGAAAAGATATTAGGGATAAATAAGGACAGAAAGAGAGAAAGAGAAAGAAAGAAAGAAAGAAAGAAAGAAAGAAAGAAAGAAAACAGTTTGATTATAAAAGAAGAGTGTAATAAAAAGAAACGAGTGGTTGTGTGTGTGCTTTGTTGTGACGTCTTTGTCCTCGTCATCGTCATCGTCATCGTCATCGTGTCGTCGTTGCCTTCGTCTTCATCTTTGTCTTCGTCTTCATCTTCATCGTCATTGTTGTCGTCTTCGTCGTCGTCGTCGTCGTCGTTGCCGCCGTGGCGAAGGGGTGGCATAGAGCTTCCGGTGGATCGAAACTCAAGATTGGGGGGGCGTGCGAGACTGAATTTGCCCCCCCCAAACCGCACCGACTCTCCTTTCCTTCGTGTTTAACGCGAAGCAAGAAAAGCCTGCAACTCTATCGAATTCCTTCCAAGTGTTCCTCATCTTCTTTGCTTCGTGAGAACTACCACGCCGTCCTTTTGGGTAAGTCGAATTCTTTACGTTTTTCTTATTCTTTTTCTTCTTCTTCTTCTTAATATTCTCTTTTTTTTTTTTTATCCTCTTCGTATTTTATAGAAATCGTCGAAGAATCGACATGAAAGATTTTGACGAGAGACGATTTTTTTTCTTCCTCTTACTTTTAGTATATGTACATATGTATATATGTATGTATGTATGTATATATATATATTTTGTTTTTATTTTTTTTCCTTATTTTAATGTTCTTCTTTCTTCAAAAAGAAATAATAGTCAAATATTTCTTTTTTTTTTCTCTTTTTTTCTTTTTTTTTTACCCTTTTCTCGTCTCTTCGCCATACTCGTTACAAGAATTAAGAAAGTTTATCTCGATTTATTAATAATTTTAAATTAATTTATTGATAATTTTGAGAACTATTCGTGATTAAATAAGAAACTTTAAATGAAAGGATTTTATGGTGGGGTGGGGTAAATTTTAAGGGAGGAAGTGTAATCGTTAACTCTTAAGACGATTATTTAAATATAATTATAGTAAAGATTGTAAGAATGGGCGAAGAAATGAACGTATAAGTAAGTCGCCGAACTTGCCGTTCTGTAAAGTAGTCCACTCGGATGGGGGTCAAGCAAGCGTTTGTGTCCGAGTTTTCGGGGAAAACACTTGTGGAATTCATTCTGTTCTATCACATGCCTTACTTTAACAAAGGCACACGATTCTACTATTCGCCTGGTCGATGTGCGTGAAACAAAAGGAAGAATATTTTTCTTTGGATATTTATTTCAAAATAAAATGAAATAAAATAAAATAAAATAAGAAACACGATTATTCGAACAAAAAATAAATATCTTTTTCCTTCTCGTTTTTTTTTTTTTTATTTTATTTTATTTATTTATTTCTTCTTTTTTTTTTTTTTTACAAGATATTTTTATTAAAACATTTTTAACAAAATAAAGAATAACGTAAGTTTTATAGCTAGGGTCGTACATGCACTTAGATACAAAACACACATACGTACATGGAAATAGAATTCTCAAGTGATTTAGAGATTTAGAGACATGAGATCTAAGTGGAACTTCTCTAATGCACCATAGAGAGACATTTTCTCGATGTCGGCATATCCGCTTCCTTCTACGTCTCTCGAAAGGAGTACATGGAAAAAGAAATAAATAAAAACTGTCTTCCTTGAAAGAGACGCGTTTTGTTCGCGGCGTTTGCCTTTGTTCTCGAGCGTCCGGCATTTTCGTGCCGTTTTGTTGTTGGAAACCGAACTAAAGGCGGGGGACTTCGTACACGGTGTGCTCGTGCCGAAACACTGGGTCCGATTACATTCCGTTTGTTTACTGCGATCGTAGTCGAGTCTCAAAGGGTTAGTTCTTCTCTAAGACTATATGGAGTTTATGGGATGGGATTAAAAAAAAAAAAAAAAAAAAAGTGAAAAAGAAGGAGAAAAAAGAAAACGAAACGCCAAAAGAGAGATTTTACGCGAATTCTCATTCAAGTTTTTTTATTTTTGTTTTCTCATTACTGTATATTTTACACACACACACACACACACAGAAAGAGATGTGCACACAGATACGCGACACAAATTTTGACCGTATCGATAATTTATTTTACTGAATCGTTCTGAATCGTTGCAAAACAAACACAGGTTGCTCGATTTTTTCGAACATACGCCTACCCTCACTACCTTTACAATCTTATTTCTTATTTTTACATTTATTTTGTTTAATCGAACAATTCAACATCGGTCCGGATCGGTCCAAATCGGTTCAGATCTCGGCCCGATTGAAATGGTCCTGATAAAACAAATCGAATCGTCCGAACGACATCATTATGATATATATATATATATATATATATATATATATATGTATTTATTTATGTATATTCACTACTACCTGCTTTTTTATTTTTATTTTTATTTTACTTTATTTCTTTTTGTATTTTTCTTTTTCACCGAATCGCCGTATGCTTTTTCTACATCCGAATTCGTGATTTTATCGTATATAATTGACGACAGTACCGTGTGAACATGTATATATTATAAAACATATGGGCCACTATAAAAGACGGTAAAATAACCAATTAGAAAAAAAAAAATCGATTCAGTGTCATGTGAACAAGCTCTCTTACGTGTATGTATTCTTTATCTCTCTTTTTCTTTCTCTCTCTCTCTCTGTCTGTCTCTCTCTCTCTCTCTCTCTCTCTCTCTCTCTCTCTCTCTCTCTCTCTCTCTCTCTCTCTCTCTCTCTTTCCTTTTTCTCTCGGGTAAGAGAAAATTGTACGTTATACTCGATCACGCGCCGATCGTTGCCGATATCGAACTTTATAGTCCTTAAGCGCGGCCCCCATTATCTCGGCCGGTCATCCGGAAATATACATCGCGATAATTGCACTCTTTCACCACCCAATTTGACGTCAGAATGCGTATTAAAGAAAGAGATAGATTGAGGAAGAGAGAAAGAGAGACAGAGACAAAGAAGACGAAGATTATAACGTTCAATAATATTTTTATTTTATCCTTTAACGCAATTTATTTATCTTCATATATATATATTTTCATGTATATACACGTATAGACACACACACGACATGATCAAATCGTTTGAAAAATTATTTCGATTAATATTTATTTTCGTTGTATATAAAAGTTCGTTCGATTGATTAATTAATTAATTAATTAATTAATTAATTAATTAACTTATGCATATCACCGAGCGCGTATAAAAATTGTTTTTACCGCTGATTGACAAAGCATTGGTGTTGGCGATGATGGAGGCAAAAAAAAAAAGAAAAAGAAAAAAGTAAAAGAGAGAAAAAAGAACCTCGAACTCAAGGACAAAATCTGTAACACCTAAACTACGTCGTCAAGGGACAACTACTGGTATACACCCATCGACAAATTCTATGAAAACGTCGGTGAGAACTCCTACCGTATCGGAGATATAAATTAGTTGACGTTGATGAGAGCGGCACAGTTCAAAGGAACTTTGGCCGCATTCGCGACGGCTAGTTTTCCGCGCGCGTAATATTTGATTCAAGCTCGTATTTACCGGCACGATAGCTAGAGAGAAAGAGAAAGATAGCACGGTAACTCTGACGTGTCAGTTTATATATATATATATATATATATATACACAAATATGTACGTGTGATATGTGTATGTGTATGTCGAACGACCGTAAATACTCGTTAAATCGTTAAATCGTTAAGGACTGAGAAAACTCGTTCGACGGCGAGGCGCGAATACGAAATTTTTCCGTTTAAAATTTATTTCTCCTCTCTCTTTTTCTCTCTCTTTTTTTTTTCCCGTACTATCCTGATCGTCGACCATCGTTACATTATTTTTCAGCAAACACAATTTTATTCATTTCGAAAGGAAGACTCGAATCGAATGGCAAAACGAGCCTACGTTGATCTTCTCCTATTTATATTCGTTCATTTATAACGTTTTCATTAAAAACTACCACTAGGACAAAGTGAAAAAATAAAAAAGAAAAAAAAAAAAGAAAAAGAAAAGAAAAAAAACGTCCGAATATTACTCCTTAATTCGTTCTATGGATTTTAACTCCTCTCTAAAGATAAAACGAGAAGGTTGTTCTCAGTTAAATCTAAGTTCCATTAGATCATCCTTATTCTACCACGAATACAATCGATTTTATCAATTGATACTCAAAATGCGAAATGATTTCTTCCATAAGAATGCTTTTAATCGATTCCCTTTAAAAGCATTCGTCCATCTTCCAAAAGGTTTCCTTTTCGTATAATGTTTCATTTATTACGACGCGAGTGATAAAACAAAAAGTCTGCCATTAAACTTAGTCCCCTTCTTCTATCGTCGTTCTCCTTTCAATTTAAAATCGTAATTTCAATTTCGAAGTTGTAACATTCTAACAGTACCACCATAGCGATGATTGTATATCAGATGATACTGTTGGTATTGCAAAGAGAGAACCTTTTTCTATAAGAAACGAAAAGGATCGACTGGATATTGGATATTGACGTCACGAAAAAAATTGAAAAAGAAAAGAAAAGAAAAGAAAGGAAAAGAAAAGAAATGGGAAAGAAATAGTAAAGAAAAAGAAAAGAAAATGTAAGTTCGATGTTCTATCCACGGATGATCGATCAACGACACGGTCTCTTTAATCGTACCACGATCATTTCCGTCAAATAAAAGTCACTATCGTATTTGCATCGGTTGTACTTTCTCTCTCTCTCTCTCTCTCTTCCTCGAAGAAGAAAAAGAAGAAGAAGAAGAAGAAGAAGAAGAAGAAGAAGAAGAAGAAGAAGAAGAAGAAGAAGACGAAGAAGAGGAAGAAAATAAAGAAAAAGAAAATGAAGAAGAAAAAACAAGCGAGAAAGATAAAGAGAGAGAGAGAGAGAGAGAGAGAGAGAGAGAGACGCTAAAATCGAACCAAAGAAGTATACATACACGAAGTAACAGCGTGATCGTTCGAATCGAGATCTCGATTCCATTTATAGAGAAACTAGTAAAAGCCTCTCTGCTTACTTCGAGTCCATAAAATGAACGTGGAAGGTGTTTTCTTCGAGGAGAATCGATTCTTTCCTGTATTTCAAGACAGACAGAGAAAGATAGAGAGAAAGAGAGAGAGAGAAAGAGAGAGAGGGAGAGAGAGAAAGAGAGAGAGAGAAAGAGAGAGAGGGAGAGAGAGAGAGAGAGGGAGAGAGAGAGAGAGAGAGAGAGAGAGAGAGAGAGAGTTTGTATCCACCCTCGAGTAATAAATTATCATCGTTTAAACTTATGTTTTTTCGTGATCAGATGGAAAAGGGCATATGTGTGTACATGTGTGTGTGTGTGTGTATGTGATTGTATTGAGCAAAGACTTTATTAATGCATGGAGATGAAAAAAAATTGTTTACAATCCGAAACGTATTTTTTCGAAAACTATTGACTGAAAATCTACAAAGAAAATAAAAAAATAAAAAGGAAAAAAGATAAAAGATAGAAAAGAAAATAACGCCAATGAAAAAAGAATTAAAAGGCCTCTCGAATGACATATCACTCGATCACCCTTTGTCATTTAAGATTTTTGGAGATCGCGTGTTCATCTCCCTTAGTACATTAGCCGAAACTGAATAAATTTATGATAAAATTTGATAATCTGTTTGAAACAAATAAAACAAACAAAATTGTTTTGTCTTTTGAAAGGAAAGCAAAGAAAAAAGAAAAAAGAAAAAGAAAAAAGAAGAAAGTAAAAAGAAAAGAAAAGGAAAGGGAAGAAAAAAATCACTAGATTCGATATGGTTGGACAGCTTTCGTTGTGATACAATTCTGTGTATCTGTGTGTATGTATGTATGTGGAAAACGAGCGAAAAAGAATAAGAGACATATACCATTTGAAGGGAATTCATAATTACACGTGGCTTCGTTAGCGGTAACGCGGTAACTCCGGTTTTAAAGTTAATCGACGATGTGAAAGAATTTTAGCTTGCCGTTGGTTGGTTGGTTGGTTGGTTGGTTGGTTCATTCGTTCGTTCGTTCGTTGGTAGATACATAGATATAGATACATACCTGAGCGGGGGTGATGGTGGCAAAGAGAAGGATACATACAGGCGCGCTCCCTCGCGCGCGCGATGAGCGGCCTTAAAATACGAGCCAGGTTTCGTGGCTCCGGCCATTAAAAGCCGTACTGGCGATGCGGTTAACCTCAAAAAGTCTATAGTTTGGCCTTCCGTAGGAGAGCTACCGTGGGCAATTTCGTTTCCAGAATACGAGGAAAAGGATGGACACCGCGTACCGGCTGTTTGAGGTGGTGCTGGTTGGACGGTGAAGAAGAAGGTGGAGGTGAAGATGAAGGTAGTGATGGTAGTAGTGATGGTAGAAGTCTACGAAGAGGGGACTGCTGGAATGGATGGGTAGCGTGGGAGGTGCTGGGAAAGGAGGTGAACGAGGTCGGCTTCGGTTGCCTTTCCTTCCTTTTTTGGATCGAGTTAAAGGAAATAGGAAGACACCTCCTTGTGGGAAGGATAGAAAATCAAGAGAAATATAAAGAAAGAGAGAAAGAAAGAAAGAGAGAGAGAGAGAGAGAGAGAGAGAGAAAACCTAATGAATTCGGTTCACGCTCGAGTGGAAAGTACGAAAACGCGAAAAGCGTGGTTACTTCATTGAGAACAACCCCCTACGACGTTTTCAAGCAATAAAAACTCTTAAATCACTGCTTTACCTTCTTCGCCCTCCATCTCTGTTTCTTTCTCTCTCTTTCTCTCTATTTCTCTCTCTATCTCTCTCTCCCTCTTACTCTTTTTCTCGCATTCTCGGTCGACTCGCGAAAACCCTTTTGAAATAGTGCCTACGATAATCCGATCGACGAGGGAAAATGCGAACAGGGTCGTTTGGGGTCGAAACGAAAAGGGGGAGAGAAGAGAAGGTACCTGAAATAACAGGGAGTGCTCGTCGGATTACACGATGTATTTGTTCGGAGGGTTACCCTTAGTAGTGGATGGACGTTCTGGACTCTTCTCCGGATGGAGCATCTCGTTTACCTTTTTCTTTTTTTTTTCCCCCTTTTTTTTTCTTCGTTTCTTTTCTTCCTCCCCCCCGCCCAGTTTTATTTTGTTTTTTTTTTTTGCTTTTGTTTTGTGTTTTTTTCTTCCTACTACTCGGACGAGATCGCACGAGTAGAGATTTAATTGTCTTGATAGCTTTAGTTGTTTTCAAAATACGTTGTTATTTCGAAACAAATCATTCGTACTTTATCAATTTTTTTTCTCATTCTTGAATTTCGCCGCACATTGATTTTATATTATCAATTTTATTATCGCATGTATATATATATATATATATATATATATATATATATATAAACACGAACTATATCATAAAACGAAATGTAGGCTTAAAGTTTAAGGATTAACGATCTACATCTACTTTCTAGGATATTCATTTCTCTTTTTCTGTCTCTCTTTCTCTCTCTCTCTCTCATTTTTCGTTATAAGAAATTTTCTTGGGCGAAATTTACTATTTATGAGGAAATAAACGAGAGTAGGGATGGATATAGAACGACGGGTTGCCCCAGTTGACGGTGGGGTTGCTTGGGATAGGGTGGGGAGGGGTTTCTTTGAACGTATGTGTATATAGGTACGATTTTTTGGAAAAACGATAAAACGGGCTGAAAGTTTCTGAATATTCGCGTAAATCGTAATATTCAAGACATGAGAGAGAGAGAGAGAGAGAGAGAGAGAGAGAGAGAGAGAGAGAGAGAGAGAGAGAGCGAGAAAGAGAGAGAGAAATATAAAGATAGAGGTCGGCCGAAGAGGAAGGAAAAGAATGAGGAGAAAAGGGCACTGGGTGTGGGAGTGAAGATAGGGATAGGGGATGTGGGATGGGAATGGGGTAGGGATCGAGGTAAAATTAGAAAATATTTTCAACGTCGAGGTAGCTCACCTAGGGGAGCCCCACCCACTTTTATGTCGGTTCTTGGCACGTCTCTCGTCTTGCTTTATTCGGAACGCGATAATAAAAGCAAACAATTGCGAAAGGAGAATGAAGGAACAAATTCGGCGAATGCATTTCCGGCGTTGTAACGGTTAACGCGCTCGAAAGATGTGCTTAGTTATGCATGGAAAAAGTAGCATTCGGTTTTATACTTGTTAATGAGACCCCTCCCCTTGCGAGCCCTCATCTTCTCCTGGTTGCTTTTGCCGAGAAGCTTTTAGTTGAATTTCTTTCCTCTTCTTTTCCCTTTTCGTCCTTTTACGATTCGGTAAATATAATACTACCGTTCCTTTCTATGCTATCCTCCCATCTTCGTTCATCCTTAAAAAATTGATCTTAACTTTCTTCCGCGTTAAGCGGAATTCTTGCTACTTTATTCGGAATCCCCACGGCACAAACTTTTCCTATATAGTCATGTATATAGTCATATCATCATATATATATTTATTAATTAATTTATTATTATTATACATTATATATAATTATTCGACATCGTTAAAAATCTAAACAAGCATGATAATAAATAACAAACACGTCGGAACAATCGGAAACAGGTTGCGGAATAATGTACATATATATCGATAGATACGTAGAGTTGCATTGCGATGCACCGGCTCTTCCACGATTGGGCCGGCCTGTAGAAGGAAGAATCGTGTGCCTCGTTCGATGATGCAACGACGACTTTTATAAGAGAAAGAAAGAGACATATATAGTGGGAGAGAGAAAGAGAGAGATGTAGAGAAAGGTAAAGGGTGGGGGTGGGGGAAAGAGGTAAAAGGAGAAAGAAAGATCGTTGCACGAGGAAGAGGAGGTAAGAATCGAGCTCTGGCACGACTCGGACGAGTACGATGGAGGGAGGTTGACGTGCCTTCTCTTCGAGGTGTACAGGTACATACACGGTGTTACGTTGCACAAAGACGCGCGTGCACTACGACGACGACGACGACGACGACGACGACTACGACGACTACGGCAGTAGCGACGGCAACGACGACGACGACGACGACGATGGGAAAGAGAGAGAGAGAAAGAGAGAGAGTCCTAGATTCTCGCTTTCGTATCCGCAAGAGAGAGAGAGAGAGAGAGAAAGGACGAGCGAAGCCGTGTGGCTCGACAGTCCCACGGGGCCTCTGGTGTCCTCGGTTTATATCAAGGAGGGTGGGAGGGGTCTCTCAACCTCCGCGATCCTCTTCTTGGTCCCCTTTCTCTCTTAGTGCCGGCAGTCCTTTCGAATCCGTCGGCCTCTTCTCTCTCTCCCTCCTTTTCCCTCTCTTTCTCTTTCTTTCTCTCTCTTTCTCCCTCTCTCTCTCTCTCTCTCTCTTACTCTGTTGCATGATGCTCGCGTACCTCTTTCCTTACACTTCGTACCACCTTGGCTACATATTTCTCCGTTGTCACGACTCGAACTCTCCTCTGGATTACTGCAAAACGTCTTGCCCGACCTCGCTGATAATGAGAAGGCTAGCGACTGCGCTTCTCTTCTCTTTCTTTCATTCCCTCTCTCTTTCTCTTCTCTCTCTCTCTCTTTCTCTCTCTCTCTCTTTCTCACTCTTGCTCTCGCTCTCGCTTTCTCACGGTACGGCTAGGAACGGCATGGGCTCCTCTCGGGTCAATGTATTCCATCTCTCGTGCTCTTTCTCGTACTTAGATTTACGAGAGAAAGAGAGAGAGAAAGAAGATCTCCTGTCCCCTCTGCTCCTACTCCACTGATTTCTTACCTTATCGTTTATACGCCGCTTTGATGATCCTCTTTTGGAATCTTCGAAATTTACAGGAATACCCTTACGCGTATCCACCTTTCTCTTACGCGTCGTTAAGCTTAAATTTTTTATCCTTTTTTTTAATTCTGTTTTGTTTTGTTCTCATCTCTTTCATTCTCTGTCCCCTTCCCCTTTTCTTTTTGTCGATACCAAAAAGAGAAAGGTCATATTTCCTCCCCTCCCTTCCGTCGCCCAATCGCCCCTACTCTTATTATAGATGTCGTCTTTAATAATAATTAACAACACGAGTTTGAAGACAGAGATAAGAAGGTAAGCCGGATATCACGGTTCTACACACTTCCGAGAGATAATTTTAATCGAGGAAAAACACGTGGTCGAGGCGAACAACCTGGCGCCTGCCTCGAGGAATCTCAATAAAACGGGGGTGTGAGACAGAGCGGAGGAGAAGAGAAGGAGGAAGGCAGAGAGAGAGAGAGAGAGAGAGAGAGAGAGAGAGAGAGAGAGAGAAAGAGAGGATCTTTAAGTATCTCGTGACCTAACTTCAACCTGTTCCTTCCTATAGGTCTTTCTGAATTTCTTTCTCTTGTTAGTCTTTTTTTTCTTTCTATATCTCTCTCTCTCTCTCTCGCTTTCACTTCAGAATCTGGGCAGACCCTTCTGTCAGTATCGTCCGGTCCCTCGTTCGTCCTCGAGGGTCCTTCGTTGTCTCTCTCTCTCTCTCTCTCTCTCTCCCTCTCCCTCTTTCTCTCTCTCTCTCTCTCTATCTCTTTCTCTTCCTCTTTAACTTCTACCTTTACCGTACGTCTCTTTTCGTCTCGGTATCCCTTGTCGAAATATATCCCTGTTCTCTTTCATACCCGAACTTTTGCCAAGGTATTTCTTCCTACTTTTTTCTCTCCTTTTTTCCTTCCTACCTTCTCCATGTTTGTAAGTATGTGTATGTGTATATATATATATATATATATATATCACATATGTATATGTATATATATATATATTTGCGCGTCTGGAATTCGAATGCTTGAATTACTTGGTCCTCTGTAACATGAATTTTCGATCCGAAGCTACGGCGAATAACGCAAAAAAAGGAGGAAATAAAAATAAAAAGGACGAGAGTGAGTGAAAGACAGAGAGAGAGAGAGGGGGGGGAGAGAAAGAAAGAGTGAAGGAAGATGGTCGATGAAGAGGAGGATGAGGAGGAAAGAGGTTGGTTCGGCATAGCTCGAGTCACCGGTATGGCATCGAAACGCTTCGAATCGTTCTCCGATATACGAGAGAGATACGCGTGGTTGGAATACGCTTTGATTTAACCGAGCACAAAGTTGCCGGATACGTCGAGCTTTCGATAGGGCTGCTCGTTCATTGCTTATCATCAACGAGCTAGCTATTTTGCGAAAAGAGAAAAAGACAAAGAGAAAATAAAAAAAAGGAAAAAAAAAATAGTCGGATTTGTCGTAATACGTTACGTTTATTAAGAATGTTAGAAATAACGATAAGGATTTTTCTAACTTGATTACTATTTTCATTTTTGTCAACTCTTTTTTTTTCTTTCTTTTCTTTTTTTTTTTTTTTTTTTACTTCTATCCTTCGTTCTTCACTTTCTTTCTCGTCGTTCCTTTTGTCAATTTGTTTGTATTTTATTTCTCTTTGGTCGCACCAGTCAAATTTCTGTTCGACGTATCGACTATATACGTTTTCTTCGTGCCTTCCGAAAGAATTATGTCAAGGACGAACACGGAATATGCCATGTCTGCCGCATGGAGGATGCAATTTGGGTGTATCGCGTTGGACTATGGTACGTGACGTTTCGAAATGGATTCGGCCGGTTCGAGAACGTGCCGAAGATTCGAATGGATTTTCCTCGAGTTCGAACGAACATTTTGTCTTCCTTTTTCTGTCCTTTTTTCTTTTTCTTTTCTTTTTTCTCTCTTCCTTTCTTTTTTTTTTTTTATTTTTTTTGTTTTTCCTCTCACCTCCCTACCTCAAATCCTTCCCCATTCCCACATAAGTCTCATTCTTTGTTTTTTCTCTCTTTCTTTATTTTATTTTTTTTAATTTTCTTTTTCTTTTTTTTTCCTCTTTTTTCAAAGGACTCATCGAAAGAAACTTTAGTAGCAAACGAAGCTGGATCGAAGTTGTGCTAAGTCATAAGGAAAGATCGTGCAGGAAGCAACGGTAAAGAGAGAACGAAAGAGAGAGAGAGAGAGAGAGAGAAAGATAGAGACAGAGAAATAGAATGTAGTCAGACGCGCATTTAGAACGCTCCTCGTCCGCGAACGTGGACGCGGAGAAGGTCGGTGAAAGGAAAACTGTGATACGCCGGTGGTACCATAATTATCAGCAATTATTTATATCCGAGAGTGTAATCGTAAGCAAACTCGATCGACCTACTAAAATTCTACCCTGGCATTTCGATCGGAAATTGCGAATGTTATGTACAATAAAAAAGATAGAAAAACGGACAGACAGATAGGTAGAGAGAGAGAGAGAGAAAGATAGAGATAGAGATAGAGAGAGAGAGAGAGAGAGAGAGAGAGAGAGAGAGAAAGACGAACAGAACGTAACAGGTACAAATAATACGATAATAATGTCTCGAAGGATACTACTCGCGTTGTCGCCTTAGTGTGAAATTTATTTAGATAGGTATAACAAAACGAGTCAATTCTCTGGTACTCGCTGGAGACTTTGTTTTACGAACGACGTATATTTTAACTTGAAAACGCCGTTAAGAGAAAATTTGATTGCAACCGGACGAACCTTCCGGTAGATTTGCAAATAAAATCACGGGGTATTCGACGTTTTGTTCGTAGAGTCTCTCTCTCTCTCTCTCTCTCTCTCTCTCTCTCTCTCTCTCTCTCTTCTACCCTTGTTCTCTTTCTCTCGGATTGAAATCCGAGTCCGTTGGTACGTTTGTCGAGAGTCGCTCGAACGAAGCGAACTCCGGACTGGAATCTGTATTGCGCTTTCCATTGTGACTCTACGAACGAATTCGTGGGATATCTCGAACTTGAAGTAGCTCTCCCTCTCCCTTATTTTCTCTTTCTCTCTCTCTCTCTCACTCTCTTTACTTCTCTTTCGAGCAATACGTTGGTATTCGTACACGAACGCTCAATCCCTTTCATTCCTACTACTCCATCCTATCGTCCTTTACTATCCTGTACGAACCTTTTCGTCCTTTCTCTGTCGATCAGCTCCTACTCTCTATCCTTATTCTTCTCCTTATTCTTCTCTCTCTCTCTCTCTCTCTCTCTCTCTCTCTCTCTCTCTCTCTCTCTCTGTCGTTTTCGTTCTTCGTTTTCTACTTACCGTAGTTCGTTTTCTCTGAGCACATTGTTTCCCTCTCTTTCTCTCTCTCTCTCTCTCTCTTTCTCTCCCTCTTTTTTTATTTTTCTATCTCTCTTTGTTCGTCTATCCTATCTCCTCTCTCGTTTTCTTCCTTTCTTCTCTTTCTCCCTTTACCTCTATCCATCCGTCGTCTTTCCGTTCGTCTCTCACGGGGCCTCTGGCTGCTTCTCTCTCTCTTGGAACTTGGAGGTACTCCTTCCACAAGAATTCTCTTCTCCTACCATCTCTTTCATGTCGCCTCGGGCTTTCCAAACTTTAGCATCTTCTCGTGCCTGAAAGACGAGAGAAGAAGAAGAAGAAGAAAAAGAAGAAGAAGAAGAAGAAGAAGAAGAAGAAGAAGAAGAAGAAGGAGTAGGAAAAGAAGAAGAAGAAGAAGAAAAAGAGACTTTGCTTCTCCTATTTGCTATCCACTGTCCCTACCACTCTATCCATCTCTCTCTTTCTCTCTCTCTCTCTCTCTCTATTTCTTTCTCTCCTTTTTTTTTTCTTTTAGAAGAAACCGACTTCCTGACTTCTCTCTTTCTTGCTTTCGAGATACCTACTACTTGCCTTTTTATTCTTTTCTTCTTTCCTTTTCGTTTCTTTTCTATTCTTCTTCTTCTTCTTCTTCTTCTTCTTCTTTTTCTTTTTATTTTTCTTCCTTCACACTCTTTCCATTATCCGTAGCTCTGGTACTCGGATTCCGTGGCGTCGATCACCCTGTTCGAACCATCCCTCTTCAAACGTCGTTCCCGGGTGTATCCAACAATTCTTCGGCATCGGCCACGGCCCAATTAGAAGTCACAATAGAGTCCGAGTAATCGTTTCCAAGAGTCGCTATCATCCATTCGATTCTGCCTTTCGTAAACGAGGGAGAGAGATAAAGAGAGAATGAGAGAGAGAGAGAGAGAGAGAGAGAGAGAGAGAGAGAGAGAGAGAGAGAGAGAGAGAGAGATAAAGAGATTGAGAAAGAGCAGGAACAGACGTTCGATGGGCAAATTTGTCACGGTAAATTTTCTGGTTTGCATATCCGTTCGAGATCTCGTGCTCGTAAATTGCTACACACGCATAAAACACATTCACGTTCGCATTCACATCCACATCAACATTCGCGTTCCATACATCCGTATCCATATACATGGACACCTGAATCGTTCGAGCATTCTCTTGGAATTTTCTTTCTCTGTTTTCCCTTAACGAACAATTAAGCGATTCCTCGACGACTTTAAAAAGATATCCTTAATCGGAACAGAAACGATCGTAGAAATGGTTAAGGGCTCAAGTCGGTGCGAATCAAAGTTACCCTTCTTTACGGACGTTCAAGCTGTGAAAGAAAAAGGAAGAAGAAAAAGGATATAAGGAACAAAAAATAGAAAATAAAAAAGGAAAAGAAATAAAAAAATAGATAAATGAGAAGGAAGAGAGAGAGAGAGAGGAGGGGGGGAGGAAGAGAAAAGGGTGAGATTCGCGAAGTACCAAGTCCACGATGGAAAGGAGAGAATCGGACCGTGAGCACCGGCACGGAACGTCGTGATTTATCGTCTCAACGCGCCTACTGATTTATGATCTCGGGAATGAACCCTAGGACGGCCTTCTGAAGCACCTCGTCGTCGTAGCTCCTGGTGATGAGCGATGGGACGTTTCCGATAATGTCGAGTACCAAAGCGACTCGAGAAAATTATTGCTATTTCGGGAAAAGCGTCGCTAGGATTCCCGTCCCGATTCACTGACGTTTATACCAATCGGGACGGAGAATGAAAGGCGGAACCACCGGCTCTTTCGTATGCCGTTAAATAATCTATCGCGCCAACCAAATCCTCGGACTTTCGACTAATTGCCATGAAAAGAGAAAAAGAAAGAGACGAGAGAGAGAGGAGAGAGAGAGAGAGAGAGAGAGAGAGAAAAAGAGAGCTAGAGATAGAGAGAAAAAGAAAGAGACGATTATTCTTTTGCCATTGGGATTATTCCGATAGATAGAACTCTTTTCTCGATTCTCGTAAATTTCATCATGCTCCATTCTACGATTTTGAAGTTCTTCGTTGTGACGGTGATGGCAAATGGTCGATGGCAGTCGGTTGTGGTAGTGATGGTGGTAGTAATAGTAATGGTGGTAAAAACGAGGGAGAAATTTTCATAATCGGAATTATAAATCAAAGGTTTGCCCTTTTATCTTTTATCGTTCTCTATTTTTTTTCCTATCTATAATCTCTCTCTCTCTCTCTCTCTCTCTCTCTCTCTCTCTCTCTTTCCTTTTCTCTCTCTCATTCTTTCTCTTTTGCTCTCTTCATTTCTTTCTCCCTTTTTCGTACGATCAATGTAGCGGCAAACATTTTTTCAAAGCTGGCAAATGGCGCATGAAGATAAAGTCAGGACCCGCGAGAAGGTTTAAAGCGATAATGTTGCTTACGCGCCGACAAGGCGACTTAGAAGGATCGCGTCAAGATAAAAGGGGCCGTACATCGCGTTAATCTCGACCGCGAAAACTAAATATCCTTGAAAATGAGAGAGAGAGAGAGAGAGAGAGGGAAAGAGAGAGAGAGAGAGAGAAAGTGCACACGCGAGGAAGAGAGAAAGAGAGAGAGAGAGAGGCCTCTTTTATCGTTTTTTTTCTTCTACCCTATAAATTTCAAAGTACAATGTTGCGAGAAATTGTAAGATGGATGCCATAAATACCCTTAAATGTTAAACATCCCATGTACCCTTAACGCATCCATGAGTTTTTAATCTCACTAAACGGCGAAGCTCTTTGAACCTGCTTGTAATTTTTGGAAAATGATCTCTTTATGGCTCTGTCTCTCTTTCTCTCTCTCTCTCTCTCTCTCTCTCTTTTCTTTTTTTTTCCCCAAAGGGTCAGTCAGTAATGGGTTTGTGCGTATGTCTCCCCGGGTTCACCTATTTTAACTTGCACTCATCGAAACCGTCAATTATCGTCATAATTGAGGGACGTAAAGATTGACCGGGGATACTCGGACTCGTTTTATGAGTTTTGAAAATTGCCTCGAAAAGTTCATTGACTCTTCTTCATCTCCGAGGTTCATGGTCGAGAAATAAAGAGAGAAAATGAGAATGAGAATGAGAGAGAGAGAGAGAGAGAGAGAGAGAGAGAGAGATGGATAGATATGGATAGATAGATAAATAGATAGAAATTCTCTTCGTCGTCGATCGCGCTAATGCGAGTGTTCGTCGAACGCGATGAAAAGGGGGAGTGAAGCGAGATAGATGGATAGATAGATAGATATATAGATAGATAGATAGATAGATAGATAGATAGATAGATAGATAGATAGATAGGCGAATAGATAGGCACGTAGATATAGACGAATGGATAAAAGTGAGAGGAAGATAGATAGATAAAGGGGAAGAGAGAGAGAGAGAGAGAGAGAGAGAGAGAGAGAGAGAGAGAGAGAGAGAGAGAGAGAGAGAGAAAAGAAAGAGTAAAGGATAAAAATTATTTATTACGTGCAGGAGATACGATCTTATCGGCCATTCATAGAACGGAATCAAATTCATCTCTTTGAAAAGGGATTTAACTCGAAATAAAATGTCGAGTTCTTTTTTTTTTTTTTTTTTTCTTTCACTGGCATTCGAGATTTTTCGATGTTCGAAGATATCGATTAGGTACTCGTCGATGATTGGAATCGTGGAAATGAATAAAGCGAAACCCATACGTTGATTTATTTTTCAATCAACTTAGCGACTTTTCATATATAATTTTCTCTCATATCTTTCTTCCTTTTGTTTTCTTCCTTTTTATTCAAACTATAAGCATATGAACAGGTGCATACGTAGATCTGTAATTAATATAATTTGTTCTTTTTTTATACTTTTCTTATTTTTCTTCTCCTTCTTCTTCTTATTATTACTATTATTATTTAGAATAGAAACAAACGGTAGGATATCAGGAACGATAAAAAAAATCCATAACGGAAATCATAGGCTCGATCTCGAATCATTCGCTTCCGGTACTTTTATACCCTTTTTTCAACCTTCTAGCAACCCTCCTGCTTCTTACTAAAGAGCAACCACCCCTTTTGTACAAGAGAGTATACTTCTAGCATCTTCGGAACTGACTACTACTCGACCCCTTTGCTTCCTCTACGTTCTTTCCTTTGGTTAAAAGATTAACGCACCGTATCCGCCAGCGCGTTCGTCCCTTTTTTTCCCTTCTCTCTCTTGTACTCTCTCTCTCTCTCTCTCTTCCTCTTTTTTCTCTCTCTCTCTCTCTCTACCCTTCGACGAGCCTCCGTAAATAATCCGTCAGCGATAATTCTGTTCTTCCGTTCCTGGAATACTTCAATGAGCTTTCAATCGTATCGAAGTATTATACTATACAACATCTTTATAATATTCTTATAAAACATGGCCTCTCTCTCTCTCTCTCTCTCTTTCTCTCTTCTTTTTTTTTTATTTGTTTTCGTTCGATCGGAAGGATTTCGCACAAGAAAAATACAGAAAATGAAATGATCGTTCTTTTAACATCCACGTTCTTTCCTCCTTCTCCTCCTCCTCCTCCTCCTCCTCTTCCTCCTTCCCCTCTCCCTCCTCCTCCTCCCTTCTCAGAGGAACAATGAATGCCGAGACCGATGCGCGTCAAACCGTGACGCGTTCACATCGTTTTGTTTATTTTCCAAAGGAGAGAACGTTGCATCAGCACGTGGCATGGCAGAGGCGGCAGCTTGCGAGTGACACGTGTGCGCGTGCAAAGGACAAGCTACTACTGCTACTCGCTTTGCTCCCGTCTACAGCAACCCCCTGTTTTACGTTTTCTGCGAATCTCTGCATATGTACGTACGTATGCATGCATGCATGCGTGCATATACGTATTAATGCATATACGTGCACGCACGCACGTACGTATACGTTTTCCTTTATATCGAAGTACCATAGTTAATAAAAAAAAAAGAGTGAGATTTTTAATTTTGAATTTCAAATTTTTTTTCGTCTTCTTTTTTGCTTTTCTCTTTTCTCTTTCTTTTTTTTTTCGCATTCTATTTTTTCCATGCAAAAAGAAAACCTTCATGAAACTGACAAAATTTGCAAATCATTATAAACGATTAAAGAATATTATATTCAAGTATAATTTTCGATATTTATTAATCTCACACGATGATTATAATAATTTTCGTCTTTCTTGCTTTTTTTTTTTTTTTTATCATTCATATTTCCTTGACAAAATCGTTCTCTTTCCTTCGTGTTTGCTTTTGTAATGTATACGATATACGAATAAAAAAATTATCATACGTATAACGTATCTTTTTTAAAGATTGTTAATTAACAAAAAAAAAAAAAAACAGAAAAAGAAAAAAAAGGAAAGATAGGAAGAATCTACTCTCATGAAAGGAAATATAATAGAACGATGCTCCTAGCGTTATTCCGAGAGAAGATTGAAATGTTTAAAATGGAGAGAGAGAGAGAGAAAGAGAGAGAGAGAGAGAGAGAGAGAGAATGAGAGAAGGTCGTTCGTGTGTCTTGACATACAATACACAGAGGCGCGTACAAGTGAATACATCGTGGAAAATGTAGTCGGAAACGTAACGTTGTAACGACACGGTTAATTATGCTATCCCTCGGGTGTATTCGTTTCGCAAGTTACACGTATTCGGTTAGCACAAAGGACAGACCTACATTCGTTACAGAGTTAATGCGAATCTTGGGGGCGGGAGAAGGACCTTCGTGATTTTCCTTCTCTCTCTCTCTCTCTCTCCCTCTCTCTTTCTCATTTGCTTGTTCAACTCGTTTCTATCCGCGTCGGTTTCCATCGGTGTCGCTTTTGATAGAGAATACCTATGTGCGGTCGTCGTCGTCGTCGTCGTCGTCGTTGTTGTCGTTGTCGTTGTCGTTGTCGTTGTCGTTGTTGTCGCCGTTGTCGTTGTCGAGTTTACACTGTATGTGTATACATACGTTATGCTTGAAAACGAGAGGTCCTCAAGAAAGTTATCTCAAAAGTGTCATTGCCGCCATACTGCTTTCACGTATGTATGTATCTATATATATATATATATATAATACTCAGGAATAGATACGAATTCGCGTGATCGTTGGCGTCACTTTTCTCAACGATGAACATGTTGATTACAACCCCCTCCTCCCTTCCCCCACTTCACCCCAAATCATTTATACGTTATGTTATAAATTTTCCTTTAGTAAGTAAGAAACGAAAGAAAGAAAGAAAGAAAGAAAGAAAGAAAGAAAAAAAAATAACCAAAGAAAAAAGAAAATCAAAACAAAAAAGAAAGGAAAGAAAATTTGTAAAAAGAATTTAAATCGAAAATATCTCATCCTTTTCCTATTCTTTTCCTTTCATTTCTATCTATCCATTCATTCGTCCATCTATCTATTTATATTGTATTTAATCTTAAATCATAATGAAGATGATATTACTTGTATTCTCTGGTACTGTACCATTCTATCTTATTATCTTTTTACATCATTCCGCATCATTTATTTACTCGACTCGACACGACACAACTCGACTCGTCTCGCCTCGACTCTACTCTACTCAAATGGACACGGATAACAAACATATGTACATACATCATACATACCTATGTATCTCTATGTAGTTATGTATTATGGACATTGCTTAGCGAATAGGTGTAGGTAAACAAGTAGACACTTGTTATATAGAGAGATGGACGCTACTTAAGCGAGCATAGAGGAGCTTCGCACGATTACACGAAGAATACGTACGCACGTATTCGAAACGAAAAGTAATCGTTTTACTTCGGGGAATGAGCTTTGATACGGAAGAGGGAAGGAAGGAAAAAGGACACCCCGCGTTAAAAACTCTCTTTCTCTCTCTCTCTCTCTCTCTCTCTCTCTCTCTCTCTCTCTCTCTCTCTATCTCTTTCTCTCTCTCTGCGACTTCATGCTGGAAATTCCTTTATAATACTTTCACCATAGTATATAAATGCGATGTGCATGCACCGCGACAACGGTGGCTCTTCATTATCTAAGCGTGTAGTCGCTTAACGAACGATGCGATGCCATAAAATCGGCTTGTCGGCTTTTAACGAGTGTCGGAATCGTCGATAACGCGGATTAGTCCTTTCAGTTGGTGGCGTCTCGAGGAGAGAAGAAAAGGCGTCAAACGGCGACCATAAAAGTCTCTCTTTCTCTCTCTCTCTCTCTCTCCCTCTCGCACGCTCTTTTACTCTTTCGTTCTAACTCACACTTTTATTTCTCTTGGTATCTCCCTATCTCTATTCCGTTCTCGCTCAATTCTCGCGACCGGTTGCATCGAGATGAGTTTATCCCATCGGATAGCCAACACTCACGAGATGCTTCACGAGAGGAGGAAAAAGACGTTAAATCTTCATCGGCTTTCATCGACGCGAGCACGATGGTCACGAGCGTGCGAGGAATCGATTCTCTATGCACGACTCTAGTCTCTCTCTCTCTCTCTCTCTCTCTCTCACATCGATATTTTCATCGTTGACGATTGGACACGGTAGGGTCCTTCTCGCTCTTGGCGAATCGTTAAAGCTCGTCTTCCCGATAAAATCGTTGTATTATTAGCACTCATTCTCTCTCTCTCTCTCTCTCTCTCTCTCTCTCTCTCTCTCTCTCTCTCTTTCTCTCTTTCTCTTCTCTCTTCAATTCTTCTTTATTACCTTCTATTCCTGTTCTTTTTTCTTTTTTTCTTTTCTTTTCGTTTTTTCTCTCCTCTCTTTTTTCCCACCTTATTTTCCCACCATCTCATTTTTCCTTCACCAGACCATTTCACCATTCCAAATTTTATTTCCACGTTTTACTGGAATGTTTTAATACGATGTAATCTGATTTCGTCGAGTTTAATTTTCGAAATCGTTTGCTTATAGAGAACCAATTACACTCTTCCTCCACTCGATATAGTATACAACTTGACGTGCTTTAAAATATGGCATTGTAGTAAGTTACGTTCTTCTCTCTAAAATCGTTGTTGCAACCGTTAACGACCTACATTAATTCGATAGCCTTCGATTCCTACGCGAATTACGAAACTAGTTTACAGTTAAAAACAAAGAAGCCGAGAGATAGGGGAGGGAGGGGCTGTTGATTAAATGACGTTAATCCGGCATTGTTAAATATTAGAGATCAGAGAATCTTCTATCGGTCTCTCTCGCTCTCTCTCTCTCTCTCTTTCTCTTTCTCTCTTTGTTTCTTCCCCCTTTATTAAAATAGATGTCGATCGATTTAGGGGGTATTTTTAAGAAAACGATTTAAAAATAAATAAATAATCATCGAAATTTTCACGAAGATTTTAACGAGATAATTTTTTTATTAGATAATATAATATTTATTTTTTTAGATATTATATATATATATATATATATATATATATATATGTATTTTTACATAGAAAAAATGTATATATTAAAAAGCAAGGAAGAAAGTCAAAGCTATAGATTTCCTTTTTTTTTTTTTGTTTTTTTCTTTTTTTTCGAACGGATTTTTCGACGATATTTTCTGAATCTCTCTTTCTCTCCCTCTCTCTTTCTCTCTCTCGATTAAAATAAAATAGAAAAACTATTCGTTCGGTTATATACGGGGTATATACGAGTTTTCAAAAAAATAATTTTCCGACTGAACGAACGTAGAAACGAACGTAAGAACGAATGAACGAACGAATCTCTAGATAGTTTGTTCGAGTTAGGCTCGATCGAAGTACACGCAAGCTCTTCAATGAAGCAATTACTTCGATAAGATGTAGGATTTAACCGGGCGTTTCCTTCCGATTGTGATGAGAGAGAGAAAGAGATAAAGAGAGAGAAAGAGAGAGAGAGAGAGAGAGAGAGAGAGAGAGAGAGAGAGAAAGAGAGGGTCGGTATCCTTTTTTCTTTGTGCCGGTGACCCGACGTGGCGCGTTAATCTCTTCTTGAAGGGTTCTACTGAATTGGATGATTCAGGTGAAGTTTGCTGGGAGTACATACTCTGCTCGTACCGAAGGGGGTTCGCTATCTATCTCCTTCTCCACCCTATTGCACCCCTCGTCAACTCTCCAACCTCCCATACCTCCTCTTCTTCCTTCTCTTTCTCCACCTCCACAACCACCACCTTCTTCTCCACCTCCTATTTCTATGAAAAGGGGTTGGAAACCCTTCAGGGTGTGCGTTGCCAAGGGTTCGATCCCCCTGGTGCGCGTTAAGCCTCCGTTTTCAGCGCTGCGACACAACGGGAGCTTTGGATAGGCCGTTCGTTGGTTGCATGCAGTTGCGACAATAACGAGAGAGAAATAGAACACGAAAGAGAGAGAGAGAGAGAGAGAGAGAGAGAGAGAGAGAGAAAGTGGAGTAGATTTGCACGAGGCTAAAATTTCATACGATTTACAAAACTTAATCAAACGAATCAACGATGCGTGTCGTTCATTAATCAAAAGTTTAGGTTAAGTCGTTTCGATCATTTTTTGCTTTTTTCTTTCTTCCTTCCTTTCTTTCTTCTTTTCTTTTTTTCTTTTTTCTTTTTTTTTTTCTTTAATTATTTTTTTCTTCCTCTTTAATTCTCCTTTCTCTCTCTCATACGATCCTATTCATTTCGTTTATCAATCTTTGATCTTCGATCATAGATCATATATAATTTATGTTCTTTTATCAATTTATCTATTCGAGTATTACGATGGGTGGCGTTAGTATCTCCGGATAATAATAATATTATCATCGAAGATCGAGATTTGTTCTCTTGTTTTTTTTCTTTTTTTTTTTATATCTTCTTTTTTCTTTTTTCTTCCCTTTTTTCCCGGAGGCAAAAGAAAATAAGGAAAAGGAAGGAATGGTACGAGCCAAGTGTTCGTGTCTAAGGTCAAGGACTCGGGGTCACGATAATGGTCCTTAGAAACGCGCGGGATATCCTCACGAACGTACGTACGTACATGCGAACCTTTTCTGTGTCGACTATAAAGACGATCTCTGGAGAGACGAAGAGAAAGAGGAGGAGGAAAAAGAGGAGGAGGAGGAGGAGGAGGAGGACGACAACAGAACTCTCCGGTTCTTCCCGAAAAATGGATGTGTTATCGATGCACACATTCCAGTATGCCGCCCGATGAAATATGGATACGAGAATATGAGTTATAATTTATTGTTGTCGTTTGAATAATGGCTACGCGAGAGCGGATCGATATCGAGTGTGACGTCGATGAAGGAGAACATCAAAGAAAAAAGAAGAAGAGTTTTCAGAACGTTTATCGGTCAAATCGATACCGTCGACAATTTTATCACATATATCAAACATTTTTGTTTTCTTTTTGTTTCCAATTCATTTCTTTTCTTTTTCTTTTTTTCTTTTTTTTTTTTTCCTTTTCTTTGTTTTATCAATTTTCAAAAACACGGGACACATATATTTCATATCCAGACATATCATTGTTAATCTTTTCATTTTATTATTTATTGACCATGTTGTATAGAAAATTTCTCACGTTAAATAAGTTGATTAGAAAGAGAGAAAGAGAGAAAGAGAGAGAGAGAGAGAAAGAGAAAGAGAGAGAGAGAGAGAGTAAAAAGATTAATGAATTATTTTTTAATCATATTTACAGTCTCCTTGCTTCCTTCCTTCCTTTCTTTTTATCGTTTAAAAAGAAAATATATATATGAATATATAGCTATTTATTCATCGATATATTGCTTTATATCTATGTACATACACCGTGTAAGAACTCATAAGAATCGAACGTCGACTATAATAATTTCGTAGACGCGGAAATAAGCGTTAGATTTCCCGTTTGAGAAAAGTTGAAGAAAATCGTGCGGATAACGTGGGCGAGTGTTTCATTGAAGAACTCCGGAGCCTTGTGAATCGAAAGACACGTCGTTGCTCTCGTGTAAGCGCCACAGTGTAACTATGTATAGCGTAGGATTTACACACCGCAGACGGTTTTAATGTCTTTAACCTTTGCTACCGACTCGTGCAAACGTACATAGGCAAGTAAGGTATAATGTCGTGTTGGGGGAGGATACTACTCTCTCGCGCGCGCACTTATGTACATACGTACCTATGTACACAATCATACGTGTATATATACGTAAGTATATACGTAATGTACGTAATGTACGTAAACACATACGCATAGGTATGTACAAATAGATGTAGGTACATTCGGTTTACGTACTTTACCTATGGCGTTTACGTATACGTATGGTTACGTACGCAATGGCTAAAGTATACCAGCATAATGTATTATTTGGATTACGGTTTGTAATCGCGTGTTACGTATGATGGACATATACATCCGATAAGAAGAGAACAATGATAGACCAACGGATGAGATTAGGTCTACGTCGAAAACCATTTCGTAGGAATAAATCGATCTCTCCCTTTCTTCTCCTCTCCCTCACCTCTCTTTCTCTCTCTCTCTCTCTCTCTCTCTCGGTGATCATACTAATGCCTGACAAAATCACAAATTTGAATATATATATATATGTTACCCGTATATAATAAGTATATATATATATATATATATATATATATATATATATATGTAATATTTATGTATCACATTTCTTGCATATCTCTATCGATATCGAACAATGACATTATCGCTTTATCAGTTTTCGAACAAAACAATACCTATTCGCGAAAGTCGTCGTTCTCCGCATAATTACGTTCTCCTTCGCAATTATTTACATGCCTCATCGATCTACGTTTTAATTAACGTAGAAACGGGAAACGATTAATTGCTAGGATTTCAATTTTAATTGTGATTTTAATGAATTCAATGTTCCATTATACTTATATGGACCGCTTGTATATCTATTAGTTATTTATATATATATATATATATATACTCTCACTCGTTTGATATTTTGATCTCGTATTAAAAGAAATACATGCTAATAAATTTGTTCGGTTCAATGAACTAACTTACTGAATCTTTGTAGAAACCGGAAAGATTTCTTCGCAGCATCCACGAGTGGTAGTCGGTCGGTCCATGCCAGGTGTCTCCGAGTGAGAATAACCTAGGTCAGTGTTCTCTCTCTCTCTCTCTCTCTCTCTCTCTCTCTCTCTCTTTCTCCCTCTCTCTTTCTCTCACTCTTTCTCCCTTTCTTGCTCTGTCTCATTCTTTCGTTCTTTCGGTTTCTTCGTTGAGCATGCGACTGCCATTTAGCTGATATCGCCTCTTATACTTTTATAAGGATAAATATATATATATATATATTATATATTTGAAAAGAAGAATAATAGAGGATACTCGTTGGGAGTATGTGGACTGCAGAAAAGAACGTTCTCTAAATGTCCGACGATTTTTTACATTTTTTTGTTCATACGGATCATGAATTTCGAGCATACGCTCGAGCAGACCGTATACATATATATTTATTATATATATATATGTGTATGTGTGTATGTGTGTGTGTACATATATATATATATATAGGTCTATGTGTATATGTATGTATATATGTCTATCTATGTATATACATATACGGTATATACAGTACTGTGTTTAATCCTTTGCCCTCGGATTTATTTTATCGTTACTGCTCAGACCACCACCATCAGCCCTCGCACGGACTCATTCTAGATCTGTTTGCTATATGGCTATAGGCAGTAAAAAAAAAAAAAAAAGAAAAAAAAAAAAGAAAAAAAATAAAGAAAGAAAGAGAGAGAGAAAAAAAGGAAAAACAGAACAAACAGAAATAAAAAAAAAAAAAAAAAGGAAACTAAACGCGAAGAATCGTTAACAACAATTTATTTTCCATCGAAAAACCATCATTTCTCGAAAATATTTTCGTCGTTTTCGTTCTTTCAAATCGTTTCTATCTATACCGATAAAGAATATATACAATACATACATATATACATATATATATATATACATATATTTCTTTTCTTTTTTTTCTTTTTTTTTTTTTTTTTTGTTTATTATTTCTCTTGTTATATCGACAATTTAGAATAGCCCTTTTATGTATCTACGTATTATTATATTCCTATTTTATTTTCTCCCCTTATATAGGATAGATATTAAGAAACAAGTTTTTCCTCGTTAACAGAAAATTGGATGTTGAATTTGACTGGGATAACGGGTAACGTGATTATTTTGGAAGTTAAGCGATTAAATCGGTCAACATGTTTTCGATGCATACGAACCTCTATGCCATATATTTCGTAGGAAGTTACATTATCGTCGTTACCGTCGCCAACGTCGTCATTGTCGTCGTCGTCGTCGTCGTCGTTGTCGTTGTCGTTGTCGTTGTCGTTGTCGTTGTCGTTGTCGTCGCTTAAATTTAGTTTTCAACGTAACACGCTCGATACGCATATGGAGAATCTAATTTCTACGGGAACGTGCCTTCGCGTACCTTTCTCTCTCTCTCTCTCTCTCTCGTTCTCTATCTTGTTGCAGAGAAAGAGTGAAAGAGTGAGAGGGGGGAGAAAGAGAGAGATGCCACGTCCTAGCTGATCCGATAAATTTTTTTCCAGAGTGTATTATCTTCACGTTCGCCCTCTCTCTCTCTCTCTCTCTCTCTCTCGCTCTTCCCTTCTCTTCATCCCTCCCTCCTTCCCCTTTCCCTTTCTCTTTTCTCTTTTTTCATTACGTTTCTCTTTGATAACCTCGTCGGTCTCGTTTTTTCACGCCTAAACAGATTTCGCTTTGCGCCTCGGTAAATCCAAGAGAATCGGTAGCCTCCGGCTTTCTTTCTGTTGTTGCCTTTTTTTTTTTTGTTTTTTTTTTTTTTATAAAGTATGTACAGAAGCATTATCTCTCTCTCTCTCTCTATCTTTGTGCGTGTGCATTCCTTTTTATATTTTCATTTATTACGATTATATATAACCGAGAAAACGTTTATAATATTTATGAGAATCGTCGAGACTCAGATATTTCGTGTAGAACACATTCATTCACAATCATACTCTCTTCTCTTTCTCTTTCTCTCTCTCTCTCTCTCTCTCTGATTTTAAACGTGTGCATTTATTTAACAAACTATACGATACTGAAAATAAATGTTTGTTAATTACGAACGAGCAAATCTCGTGAATAACATTAACTTATACTCTCTCGTTCTCTCTCTCTCTCTCTCTCTCTCTCTCTCTCTCTCTTTGTCTGTCTATCTTTCTCTCGCCTCTCTCTTTCTTTCTTGCTTTCCACGAAGAGAGGCTGCTCGACTTTTTTCCAAGGAAAGTTTTTCGAATAGCACTTAGTTCGTTCTTCTTGCATTTACTCTTCTATCCTTCTTCTTTTTCCCCCTCCTCGAGTTGGATCGTATCATCGTTATTCATTCCAACGTTCTCGATCTTAATCGTTCCCATCGAGGGTCCTTCTCTTTTTCGTGGAACGATCCTTGAAGAAGAACCAGCGACGTCGGGACGAAACCGTATAAATCTTTAAAGTAAGATTAAAGGACTCGGTACTATCGTTTATTTTGTTTTAGTCCTTCCTTTCTTACCTCTCCCCTTCTCCTTCTCCTCCTCCTCCTCCGCCTCTCCCCTATTCTCTCACTTCTTCCTTTTTTTTTTGCATTTTTATTTTTATCTCTCTTTCCCTTCCTTTTCTTCCATCTTTCTTTCTTTTCAATGTGTGTCTTTGGAGTTCGAAGAATTGGCCTTCTCAATCGGCTTTCTGTGCCAGAACGAATCTATCTATTTGTCTATCTATCTATCTATCTATCTATCTGTCTGTCTATCTATCTCACTCCGTCAACTCGCTCATTCGTTCGCTCGCTCGCTCGCTCGAGAGAGAGAGAGATAGAGATAGAGAAAGAGAAAGAGAGAGAGAGAGAGAAAGAAAGAGAAAGAGAGAGAGAGAGAGAGAGAAAGAAAGAGAGAGAGAGAGAGAAAAGCTCGCGAATCAAATTATCGCGGTGTGCCGGCAGATACGAATCTGTCAAAGCTGTCCCATTGGCTCGGCGAATTGCGGCTAAACCGGGTGAAACGTACGGCTCGACTGAAATGTACGAAGCTACGAAATGATGAAAGGTGGGTGGGGGACAAAGAGAGGTAGGGTGGTAGGGAATGAGGGTGGAAAGGAGGTAGGAAATGATGGCGGAGGAGGGAAGAAACAAACGCGTTAATACTCATAGTACTCGCATGTATCTATCTATATATGTATCTATATATATATATGTGTGTGTGTTGTGCGTGTGTGTGTGTGTGTGTGTAACTACATACGTTGGGTACGTACCTGCGGGGCGTTTCCGTTGCGACTATTGATTCCTCATTGTCGTACGAAGGGACACACCGGGCGGGCAACACCATCGTTGGCTTGTAAAAAGAGGGAAAAACTCTCTCTATCTCTTTTTCTCTTTCTCTTTCTGTCTCTCCCTCCCTCCCTCCTTCCCTCTCTCTCTCTCTCTCTCCCTCTCTCTCTCTCTCTCTCTATCTCTCTGTTTCTCTTTATTCTGTATAGTCCTTCTCTGACTTATGAGAGACGGAAACGGCATCTTCCCGCGAAGTTCTTTATTCTTCGACTTTCTTCGTATATCTTAAGTATAGGGGAAATAATACAGACGGGGTAAACATTTTTTTTCTATGTATATATATGTATATATATGTATGTATATGTATGTATATATATATACACGTAAATATATATACATATCCACGAGTTTCGATAAGAATATTTTTTTTCTGTTTTCTTTTTTCTTCTTTCTTTTTCCCTTTCTCTCTCTCTCTCTCTCTCTCTCTCTCTCTTTTTTGTTTTTTTTTCTTTCTTATCCTTTACGTAACACTTCGTGTTTGCTCGTCAATGAAATTGAAAATAATTTAATTAATAATACGTATTGGATATATAATATTATCATACGTTATTAGTTACAAGAAGTTGTTTTATTTTTTTGTTTTGTTTTGTTTTTATTATTATTATTTATGTATTTATTTATTTATTTTTTTTTTTTTCTTTTTTTTCTTTTTTCATATTCTTTCTTCAATCAAATGAGATAATTGTCGATATTAGATGTTGTCATGTATGATTGAACACGAGTTTAATTATTAGATGTTGTCATGTATCATTGCACACATAATCGTTTTTGCGATATGTTTCAATGACGAGAAAATATTTTCACGATTATCGCTATTTTTCAATATTATATTTGTATTATTTTAAACGAGATCAATGAATTCATGAATCAATGAATAAATGACGAATGTAATTATTATTATTATTATTATTATTATTATTATTATTATTTTTTTTTTTTTTTTTTTTATTATTATTTGTTTGTATTATCGCGAAGTAGTCGTAGTTCTCCTTTTTGTTTCTTTTTTCTTTCTTTTTTTTAAGGACACTTTAATTACAAGAAAATATTTGTCGACACAAATATTTATAATAACACGTTTGAAATGGATTTTCTTGGGAAGAAGAGATGGAAAGAAGAAAATTTGGATCTTACAACGAGATATGAAAGTTTCTCTCAACGTACAAGAAAAATTTTCTAAACCACGTCGAATACTTCAAAGAAAAAAAGATTTGGCTCGACATATACACATATACAAATATACGCATGAACATAAATTTATACAAACATATATACATATATACATACATATCACATACACATATACATATATATAAAAAATTATATATATATATGTATATGTATATGTATTTCCTCTTTTCCTTTCCTTTTCATTTTGTTTGACGTAGAAACATAATTCACTCGTATACCATGAGCATATAATTACGACCGGATCCAACACTATATATAAACGAGTGAGCGCGATCAACGACGTGTTTTCTTTCTTTTTTTTTCTCTCTTTCTCTCTCTCTCTCTCTCTCTTAGCACTTTCACGAAAAATAAATCACGCCGAGTCGCGCGGCCTCTTTCCTCTCTTACTTCTTTTTCTCTCTCTCTCTCTCTCACTCTCTCTCTCTCTCTCTAACTCTCACTCTCTCTCTTTCTCTCTCTCTCTCTTTTTCTTTCTTTCTTTCTTTCTTTCTTTCTTTCTTTCTTTCTTTTATTTTATCCAAACCCTTTTATTTCCTCCCTTTTCTCCTCTTCTCCAGTGCTTTCTTTTTTCCAAACGAAAGGGCGCCGACCACGTTGCTCGAGGTACCAACGAACATACTTTAGTTTCGCGTGTTGGTAATGCTCACTTTGGGGAACATTATGTAGCAGCATTACTGTCTGGCCCGAGTACAACGAAATCATTTCTTGTTTAGAATCGTGCCAACGACATATTCGAAGGCGTCTCAGTAACTATATCAATTTTTTCGGGGGATGGGCGAACTTTATCGTGCCGTTAACCAATTGAATTTCCTTTTTCTTCTACTTCTTCCTCTTCTTCTTCTTCTTCTTCTTCTTCTTCATCTTCTTTTCTTTTTATTTCTTTTCTTTTTATTTTCTACTTAAACACTTTCCTTATCGTTCGAATTAAAATTAATAGACGAACTTTTTATTCAATATTCATGATTATTTAAATATCGATTGATTTGATTGAGAAAATAAAATAAAATAAAATAAATGGAGATAGAGATAGATAAATAGAGAGAAAGAGAGAGAGAGAAAGAGAGAGAGAGAGAGAGGGAGAGAAAATTCGTAACTAGGCGAATAAGCTCGACCTTTACTTGACCCTTTTTTTCGCCAAAACAAAGACTTAAAAGCTCAAGATCGAGAACTTGTGACGTTTTCTTCCCCCCTCTCCCTCTTTCTCTCTCTCTCTCTCTCTCTCTCCTTCTTTTTTCTTTCGAGTATCAAGTGATAGCCTATCAGGTACGTAGTAATGCCATTCTTTCACGTAGAGATAACGTTTAAAAGCAAAGCTCGGTCTTTGTCGTTGTACGATGATCGATCCGTGTCCCTTGGCAAAGTCCCAAGCGGTTTCCCAAAGTGAAAGTGAAAATGTTAGCATTGATTTTCTCGAAACTAGGAACGAACCAACGACATGTTACTGGGACATCGCAAGTTCTATATATTTATATATATATATATATATATATATATATATATTTACATATGTATATACAAGTACATATAGATACAATTATTATGTATATATGTATATATATATATATATATATATATATATTATATATGCATATGTATATATATATATATATTTTTGCAGTCATGAGGACGGAAGTACGAAGTTTCCTTGAAACGAAAATATTCTTCGTGATATGTACGTTAACTCCGGCCCGTTAATCCTAAAGGTAAACGTCTCTCGTTTCGTCATCATCTCAACACTTTGCGATCGTACCTTGAGAATTTATAATCATACTAGGTGCGTCGTGGCTTTACACGGAAACGATTTTATCTAGGAAAATTTGCCCGCATGATCTTCCTGCAAGAAAGTGCACTGTGTTTTCTTTATATTTTCACCTATGACATGATGAGCCAACTTGAAAACCGTATATATATATATTGTAGTAGTGAGTGTTATTATTGAATTAAATTACAAATTAACATTTAAAAATTACAAATTTCATGAATGTATCGTTGTTCCTTAACAAATCGTAAAGTAAATAATTTGTTTGTTTGGTTTTCTTTTTTTTTTTTTTTTTTTTTTTTTTCTTTTTTTTTAAGTTAATATTTCAAAGAGTGGAGACACAAACAAAAAATAAGAGAATAGAAAAAAGAAATGAAGACATTTTATTCATACATCATATTGTATATGATATTTCATATGCAATATAATAATCGTAGATTGTTCCAAGATTGTTTTTAAAAGCACTCATCTAATATCATAAGAAAAAATATTAAAATATATATGTATATATATTTTGTTTTTATTTATCTATTATGTCGCAAATATTATGATTTTTTATATATCAACAAAATAATCTCGTAAGAAATTTATTTCTGGATTAATATTTCAAAAAACAAAAAAAAAAAAAAAAAAAAAAAAAGAATAAAAAAAATTCAAATGTATCACGGTACGCATTACACATATTAAAATTACTACGTAATCCTACGCGTGATATTAATTATAGAGGGTGGAAAGGGAAGAGGGCGATGGCAGAGTGGGGGAAAAGAGAGATGGAGGTGAATTTAAAAATCCAACAACTTGTAATACTCTCGTACCGTGCGAAAAGATTAACAAGGAACTTTGTTTTTTATTTTCTTCCTCGTGCTCCCCTTTCTTCTATAAGAGAAATGGAATGGTACGAAGGGTTGGAAAGACAGCTTGATTTTAGCACTGCTCTGGAGAATCGTAAAAGGGTTCGAAGCCTCGGGGCGGTGGCCGGGAACAACGAGCGTTGTGTCCTGCTTGCTTGGCTTGCTCGGCTTTTCGTTTCGAGGAAGCCACCAAAACGTGTCGCGCAGCTTCGTTAAGAAAACGCAAGCGCGTGTGCAGGAAAAGCAAAGAACCCGCAAATTTGTCGTAACACACTTGGTACGAGAAGTTCAACCCTCCATCACCCTCCACACCTCTCCCTACCTACTCACCACCTCACCACCTCCTGTGTCCCCGTTGCCAACCATGCTACCCTTTTCGTTTCATTCTTTTCCACCCTAACATTTTCACCGACTCCTCTCCTGTTTTTCCTCTAACATCCATCCGATCCTCCTCCACGTCCCCCCCCGCCCACTACTACCATCCTATCCAAACTCCAGGCTGACCCCTCAAAATTACTCGACAAAAACGAGGAGTTGTATATTTCTCGTTGTTACCGTTGTCTCGTTTACGTCTACTATACGATTTCGTTAAAGTCAGAGGATAGAAAATTTATTAAGGAAATATCTTATTGCTATAATTTTAACAATAAAATTTTCACACAAGATATTTCGATATATCGATGCGTCTCAATTCATATATATGTATATATATATATGTATATGTATGTCTCGTATCTCGTGTGTATCTCAAAAAAAAAAAAAAAGAAAAAAGAGAAAAAATAAATAAATAAAAATAAATAAAAATAAATAAAAATAAATAAAATGAAAATAATAGAAAACAGAAGGAGATGAAAAAAGTAACGTAGAAAATTTGATCGCACGTGTACGTATAATAGTAAAAAAAAAGGAAGGATCTCGAATGCTTTGTAAAAAATATTTCAATAAAATTTTCAATAGAAATATATCAATGAAAATGAAGATTTAAGTCAATCATTCTTACTATGCCTTAATCGATAGACATTGATATATTTAATTTAATGACAAATTTCACAAGTAATTATTTCAATTCATATATATTTTTTTTTCTTCTTTTCTTTTTCTTTCTACTTATTTATTTATCTTCTTTCAATTTCTTTTATTTTACTGTATTTCACGATTTTTCTTTTATCTTTATAAATTCATGGCTCGCATTTAGAATGATCGATACTTCCTTCAAGTTAGGATATATAAAATCTGTTCAATCTAAAATGTTATTTATTGAACCGAACAAATCGTAACGATTTACTATTATATATATATATATGTTCGTACCCTTCGAAAGTGTTTCTGTGCCTATGGGACTGATTTAAAATCAATAGAGGCCACAGTTATATACAGTATAGTATAGGGGGTTATGAATCTATCGTGAGATTTAAATCGGAAGAAGGTTTAAAAGAGAAAGAGTATATGGAGAGAGAGAGAGAGAGAGAGAGAGAAAAAAAGAGAAAGAAGTAAAAAAAAAAATAAAAAATAAAAGTAAAAAGAGAGAGAGAGAGAGAGGAGAAAGCTCAAAGATTGACGATCGAGTTAGATGGAAGACAGATACAGATTTGAAGATCTCGATAATGGAAATCCGTGATAGGAGTTTGGTTCCTGCTTCCTATGGTACCGACTCTAGATTGTAATCACTTTGTTACCATTTCGTTCGTTTGAACGATAATTATTTTTCAGTCGATCTCTCATATATGATATATATATATATATGTATATATATCTAGTACAAACATATACACACACACACATACACACACATATTCAAACACATAAATACATAAAGACATTTATAATGTATAGATATATTTCGACAGATGGTTGTTTTCGGCGATGTAAACTGTTGTTATGGCTCGATGAATCGAATTCAAGACTGTACGATACGAAACACGCGGACATCCTCCTCGTGACACGATCTACGCGATTCGATATATAACATATATATATATATACACATATACATATCTAAATATATATATATATATATATATATATATATATATAGATATGATCCTAGCTATACATACACATATACGTATATGCAGGTACCATACATACATACATACATACATACATACATACATACATATGATATGTATGTATATATGTCGACGAGCTGTTCTCTCGTATTTGGGTCGTAGAAAATCGATAGCAGTATCAAGTTCGCCAGGAGTTTCCGATAATGCGAGCTCGCAACAACGTGTCGGACATTGCGAAAGATCGTCTCGAGGAAATCTAGGGGAAATGAATTGTGACGGTCGTACGTTCTGTCGTTGATCGATTAAACCCATTAAATCTATAAAAATTTTCGATTGGTTAACGTTAATATACATATATATATATATGTATATATATATATATATACACACGTATATATATGTACATATACATAAGTTTATAACAAATTGATTGTTTGGATTGAGACATGAAATTATCGAATAAATTAATAAATTGTTAAATGAATAATTAGAATGTAAATATAGGGATTTTTCTCTTTTTTTTTTCTTTTATATATATATATATATATATATATATATATATATATGTATATATTTTTTTTTCTTCTTCTCTTTTCTTTTTTCCTTTTATTGGAAAAAAAGAATGATTACATTTATTTATTTTTATTTTATTTCTTTTTTTCTTTTTTTTTTTTTTTTTTTTTATCGAAAGAGATGAAATCTTCTCGATGAGTTAACTCTATTCGTGTTTCCTCGTTTTAACGCAGATTGAAGTAACGAGATTGATTCTTTTTTTTTCTTTTTTTTTTGTTCGATTCTGGCTCCGTTTATCTCTTATTAGAAAAAAAAAGAAAAAAAAAAAAGAATTGTTACGTGTAATATAATAAAGACATGTACAATGATTAATTGAAGTTAAAAGATAAGCTTGTTTAATTTCGATCGAAGCGATGAATAATGATTGATTTCGATTCTATTTGAAATACAGCGTATATAACAATTGTACATTTTGTTAAACGAGATTTTTCCATAGTGTATCGTGTAATTTCATCGTTATATATATATATATATATATATATATATATATATATTTTTTTTTTTACTCTGATATATGACAAATAATTTTTATCGAATGATACGTGAATAAATAATACGAAATGGTTCGATGAAAAGATTTCAATTTAATTCTTTTTTGTTTTAATTGTTAATGTAAATAATACGTACATATATACGTATGTATGTACATGTATATATATATATATATATGTATATGTATTTATTTATTTATGTATTTAAAGAAATAAATATCTTCGTTTAACGATACATCAATTTATTCAAATTTTTTCCCTGTCACCGTCCTAATCATTTTGTTTTTAATTAAAATAAATTTATTTAAATTTCAAATAAATACATTTATTTCAATTAAAATAAATTAAAATAAATATATTATTATTAAATATATTAATAATTAATATAAATATAATTAATGATGAATTAAAAATTAATATATATATATATATATATATATGATTTTTTTAAAAATATCTTATCTTTCACGATGATCGAACGAAGAAATATTGGAAGAAAGAAATCGATAAGGGAACACGATCGCGCAGACTCGATTTCTTTTCCGTTCGCAACATCGGAACCGGATTTTGCTTGGCTTCGCACGGTCAAGATTGCAATTATCCGCACGACTACAAGGAAGAGGAAGAGGAGGAGGAAGAGGAGGAGGAGGAGGAGGAGGAGGAGGTGGCCGATGGTGGTAATTGTGGTAGTAGTTATGGTGGTAGTGGTGGTGGTGGTTGTTCAAAGCTCTCTGTACAGCACGTTGAATCGATCGTTGAGAGTCTCGTAAGCGTTCATCGGCCGCGCTTTACAAGGAATATAAATATTTATAATTCCGCCGGTAAATCCGTATTAACGCGATTCGTGTTATGTAAATCGATTCACGATTCGATAAAAGCATCGTGCGTCCTTGTCTCACACGTTTACGTTACTTGCTCGTTGTTATGTTTTCACATCGTCTACTAGGACGTGTCCACGCTATACGATTAATTAATTATTTGTAATTAATTTATTAATTTACATCGTACACCGACGAGTAAGAATATGTATGGTGTGTATGTATATTTTTTCTTTCTTTTATTTTTTTTTTCTCTCTCTTTTTTTTCTATTCAAACCTCTTCCTCTTTTCTAACGTATACCAACACACTTTTCATCCATTTTCGCGTGTAATCGTGACGTCGAACTTTTCTCGATCAAGCATGCGTTTCCGCGCGAACGCGTGCGTGTCGTTCGTTTATAATAACGAAAGAAATATCACGTAACAGGGTAGAAGATTAATCTCCAAGCTTTTCACGAGACGTCGATTAAAATGAGACAAAAAATATATCTAGGGATATCGATTATTGAACGAGAAAATATCTCTTTATAATCGTTTCGCTCGTAACTCATGTATTATTAATTATTAATTATTCATTATTATTATAATACATATTCATTTCTTTTTATTTCTCTCTGTCTCTCTCTCTTTCTCTCTCTCTCTCTCTCTCTCTTTCTCTATAATATATATATATATATTTATATATGCTTTTATACATGGTGTATCAAAAGTTTTTAGACTAATTGAAAAATCAATGATCATTTTTCAAGACATTATTGTTTAAAATTTCTTTACTTACTTTATATCTTATTTTCTTTCTCCTTTGCAAATTTTAAAACTACTATCTTAAAAATGTATGCTTTCAATCCTATTTGATACATAGAACTCTCATATACGATTCGAACGAAAATATTTTCCCCATAAAAAAGGGATACTCTCACTGAAGAACTTACGACGATACGAAGAAATCTGAGGAAAGTATTTTTCTTTTTTTTTCTGTTCGGTTCTTCTTCTCTTTCTTTTCGTCATTATTTTTTTTTTTTTTTTTTTTTTTTTTTTTTTTTTTTTTTTTTTTTATTTTCTTTTTCGTTAGACGCATATAAAATACGTACTGGTTAGATACGTATCATATTACAAGAAAGATGATGTAGAAGAGAAGGGAATTTTCGATGCGAGAGCGAGGGTGGTAAAACCCGTTGTTATTTCGACAGGATTGTTTTGACGTTTCTAGGTCACTCGACTCGATTCAATTCAACTCGACTCGACTCAACTTGATTCGACTCAACTCGACTCGATTCGATTCGATTCGACTCGACTCGACTCGACTCGACTCGACTCGACTCGACTCCGGTTTGCTTCTGGGTCGGTCGACGTGTTTACTCCGCCTCCGTTCACCCGGTACCTTTAGTTTCGGATGCTTCTATCGTCGGAAGTCAAGCTCGAACGAACTTTGCCACGAGACCAAAGGAAGCCTTAACTAA
>NC_140811.1:3612500-3635000 GCF_050613455.1 Vespa mandarinia | reverse complement strand
AATGAAACGAAAAATGAACTATCGACAATTTGTAAATAAAATAACGAGAACGAAAATATCCTCGATACGCGAAATAGAAGATATAAAAATAGTTAACGTAAAGTATCGTTTGGGTCGAAATTAAATATAGATTTCAATAGTTCGAACGAATACATTATCCATCACATTTATCGATTGTCCTTTCATTTTTGACATAACATTAATAATAATAATAATAATAATAGAGAAAGAAAAAAAAAAAAGATCGGACTATCGATAAGTTGTAGAATAAAACGAGAGGTAACGAAAGTGTCCTGCGCGCTAGCGTATGCATATGTGTGTGTGTGTGTGTGTGTTTGTGTGCGTGCGTGTGTGAAATTAGAGATTTAAAAATGGTCCCTGTGTAAAGTGACACTTCGTACGAGATTGAAACTGGACCATCTCCAATAAACGATCTTATCGATCATACTTATCGATCATACTTTTTCATATTTGACACGACGACGTTAATGAAAAAGAAAAAAGAAAAAAGAAAAAAAGAAAAGGAAGATAAGAAAGAGAAGAAAAAAAGAAAGGGAAAAAGGAGAAAGATACAAGTGGTAACGAAAGTATAAAAGTAAGGAATTTAAAAATAAACAAGAAAAAGAAAGAAAGAAAGAAAGAAAGAAAGTAATCGTCAAAGTAAGGACAAATATAAGACGAATGAAAAAAAAAAAAAAAAAAAAAAGAAAAATGAAAAGAAAAAAAGAAACGAAAATGTGAGCTGAGGAGTGAGTACGGTAAAAATCGAAAGTGTGTCCTGACTGCATATGTTTTTAAAAGCCGAAGGCGGACATTCCGTTATTACGATCACTTCTCGAGCCCGATACTACTACCCGCCTGTTTTATTTGCGAGCTACAGCCCTGGTTCTCCTTGCCAGCAGCCTTGTCCGATGCGGCCAACGACCGTATGTATGTCTCTTACCTATCCCTTGAGCTCCTCCCCTCTCTCTTTCTCTCTCTCTCTCCCTCCCTCTCTCCCTCCCTCCCTGTCTGTCTTTCTCTCTTTATCTATCTACACCTCTCTTTCTCTATCTCTTTCACACTCCTTTCTCTTTCACGGAACCAACCTCCACTCATCCACGAGCGGATTTCTTTCATCCGTACGTGTTCGAACGTGCACGAGCACGAACGGTCTCGATCTCGATTTCGATCGGATCGGATCGGATCGGATCGACTCGGCCGACTTTTTCTCTTCTTTCTTTCTTTCTTTCTTTTTCTTGTTTTTCTTGTTTTTTCTTTTCTCCTATCTTATTCACGAGCCATGAGAGAATTCTCTTCTTTCTCTTTCTCATCTCCAATGTCTATCTATCTATCTATCTATCTATCTATCTATCTATCTATCTATATATATATATATATATATATATATATGTATGTATGTGTATATGTATGTGTATATGTATGTATGATGTATGTATGTATGTATGTATGCTGTATATCAATTTGATATTTAACGATACATATTTATATTTCGTTAAAACTGTTTTCTTTCATATTTTTATTTTTTTGTATTTTTATTTTTTTCTTTTTCTTTTTTTTTTTTTTTTTATTTTTTTTAATTATAAAATAAGTCTAATTATTAAAGTTTATGTATTGTTTAAAATAAAATAAAATTGATAATAATTAGTCAAGTTCATGTAATTGATGTTTATTCGTTGAGAATATTGTCGATTTTATTATGTCATTATTATCCTTGATTATAAGAAATCTCTTTTAGTAGGGGTCATTGGTGATCCTTTTTATAATTCCTTCTTACGCGTTATGACGAAACATCCATTTTTATTGTTTTTAATGTTATTTATTGCATTCAAAAAAAAAAAAAAAAAAAAAAAAAAGAAAAAGAAAATGATTGCACCAATCAACTTTTAATTTTCACTTGGAGAATTTATCAACGTTTATCACAATAGTGTTTCATAAAACGTGATTAAATTGTGAAAATGTGACTTTCTCTTTTTCTTTCTCTTTTTTTTTTTTTTTTTTTTTTTTCGTGATAAAAATCAATCAATTTTTACTTTTCAAAAGGAAGATTTAATAATTCATTCATTTAAGAAAAATTTACGCGTTAACGTAAAAATTAATTCGTTCGTATTTCGAATTAAAATGATAGATTAAAATCGATAATTTAAATACCTAAATGCTCTTTATTATTACGTATTAAATTATATACATCTGTCACTCACAGTTTTTAGTAGAATAATTGTATCGAATAATTGAACATTAACCTAAATTCGTTGAACACAAGTTTGATCCTTTTGACACGATTCGAATCGAGACAATGATATTACCACATAGAAAAGATAGTAGAATTTTTGAAGCATTGCATCGAATAATTTTCAAGAGAACGTGCGATAGAGAACACACGTCCACAAACGTCCGCACACATAGATACACACATACGTACATAAATACATATATACTTACAACGAAGACAAGGTTGTTCGTCGAGAAAGCGTGGGTGGCGTGGGTTTATCCTGGCCTATCAAGTACAACGACCGAAACGGATGTCCCGATAATACGATTGGCGAAGCGCATTCCTCAAGAACAACGACAACTAGGCGTCGTCGTTCGCTTGATGAGAACAAAAAGATTAGAGTTAGAAAATTAACAACGATCAAATATCGTGGATAAGCTTGACGCGAATCGAGAACGTGGAAACTTCTCTTTAAAATAAACGAGAATGTTTCTCCTCGGAACGTTGAATAATCGATTCGTTTTATTTCATAACGATAGAGAACAAAGAGATTCGTGTTCGTAAAAAGGGATTAACATTATAAATGAGAATCGTTAAAATATTTCTTTCTAATTATTTCGAAGTAATTGTGATTAATTATGTTTCTCAATTAAAAAAAAAAAAAAAAAAAAAAAAAAAAAAAAAAAAAAAGAAAAAAAATATGTAAGATGATTTTTTTAATTGTTTTCGTTCTTTTATTTTTCTCTCTCTCTCTCTCTCTCTCTCTCAAATATCTCAACTATTTTATCATTTTCTTCGTATTTAAAACGATAAAATAAATTGTATTTTATTTTTAAAAATAACAATCAAGTATCGTTCTTGGGATCGATAAAATTTTATCTGATTTTTATTATTTCAAATAAAGGGGTGTGACACGGATGTTGGCAGAAAAAAAGAAAAAGAAAAAAAAGAAAAGAAAAAGAAAAGATCAAAGTCAAAATATGGAGGACGATAAAATCTGAAATCTCTATTCGAAACGATTTGTATACGGATATAAATAATGACGATATGAAGCAGGTAGGTTCGCGAAAGGAAAAAAGAGAGAGAGAAAGAGAAAGAGAGAGAGAGAGAGAGAGAGAGAGAGAGAGAAGGAGAGAATGAAGAAAAAGAGAAATATAAAAGTTCTACGTGGTAGTTGCAGATCATCGGCCGAGATATCCAATTAAATTTGTCATTCGTGTCGTTTTAGTCTCGGTATAATTAGTCGAAATACTCTCGCCATAACTTTATTAATCCGATGATATACATACATAAAACAAAAGAACAGAGAGAGAGAGAGAGAGAGAGAGAGAGAAATATAAAAGAATAAAAAGTAAAAAAAAAAAAAAAGGAAGACAAACAAAAAATAAAAGAAAATAGTAAACGATAAAAATTAAAAGCAAAGGAAATTTGTAAGATAATAGGGAAGAGGAACGAAGAGAAGAGATGAAGGAAAAAAGAAAAAAAAGAAACAAAAAAAAAAAAGAAAAAGAAAGAACGTAGAGATCGAATAATAAGATTAATACAGCAACACGCTTCGATACGCGTCGAAAACCAATGAGTTCTTCGTCGTACTCCTGACGTACCGATTCTATACCTTCTTCCGTGTACAGATTGGTTGTCTCGGTTTGAATTTCCCGCCAGGAATGACGGGCACCTGAATGCGCTTACTTGCATTAAATGCATATACCTTTAATACGTAGTCATCTATATACGTATATACGTATCATTACGTGTATGCGTATTTTACGTGCACCGACCGTCTTGTTGTATATACAACTTTCGAGGAAGAAAAGCTCGGCGAAAGGTGATATTCTTCCTCGGTTAACGCGTGAACGTGGTATCATATCACGGTTTAACTTTTACACGCACACCATCAAAATGTCGTTGAGCCATATCTTCTAAGAAGATATATATATATATATATATATATATATATATATATATATTCTTTTTATTTCATTCTTTTTAATTTTATTTGTTTTTCTATTATTATTATTATTATTATTATTATTATTATTATTATTATTATTATTATTATTATTATTATTATTATTATTATTATTATTATTATTATTATTATTATTATTACTATTATTATTGTTATTGTTATTGTTATTGTTATTGTTATTATTATATTTATTTATTTTTTTCCTTTTATTAATAAAATTTATTTATTTTCGATTAATAAAAATCAAAAATTAAGTTCTGATTTAATTTTTCTTTTTTCTTCTTTTTTTCTTTTTTTTTCTTTCTTTTTTCTTTTTTTTTTTTTAATTCTTTTCCTTTCTTTTTTATTTTTGTTTTTGTTTTTCTCTTTTTTTCTCATCTTCCCTTCTTTTCCGGTCGATTCGCCGTTTTCATTCAATTTTTGATTTAACTTTTATTTTTGTTATTCTTTTCTTTTCTTTTTTTTTTGTTTGTTTGTTTTTTCATTCTTTTTTCTTTTTTTTCTTTTTTTTTTCCCCATTTTTCTTCCCTTTCGTCGAGATCCATCGTCGTTTTCATTCAATTTTTGATTTAATTTTTATTTTTATTATTCTTTTCTTTTTCGTTCTTTCTTTTTGCTTTTTCTCTTTTATTTTCCCGTCCTTTCGTCGATCCGTCGTTTTCGTTCAATTCTTAATTTAATTTTTATTTTTATTCTTCCTTTTTATTTTTGTTTTGTTTTGTTTTGTTCTTGGATTTCTTTTTTTCTTCTTATTCATCGATCTGTCATTATCATTCATCTTACCGTATAAACGAAATTAATCGACATTGATATCGCGTCGCATTGTATCGTTATTTTTCTTTTTTTTTTTTTTTTTTTTTTTATTTTATCATCGATCAATTTTTTATTGTTAGATACGAATTTTTTTTTATCTTCTTTTCTTCTTTCATCCGCCGCATTTTCTTAGCCAATGTCCAGTAAGAATTATCAAGATCAAATCATTTTCTACAGTGATATATGCTCCCTCTCCCCCCTCTCCCTCGCCTGAGAAAAATTCTTGCGAATCGACAAGAGGTTGAGGCACGTGTACGTCAACAAAGTGTCATGTCATACGTGATTTAATAATTCTGTGGAAGAATAATATCGTCACTTCAGTGATATATATATATATATATATATATATATATATATATATACATGCATACATACATATATATATATGTATATATATGATCATTGATTTATCAATTAGAATAATAGATTTTTATTAAGAGATCTTATAGATCCAAGATGGAACGTAGTTCTAAGGAAGGAAGATCAACGTTCTCTTTATCTCAAAACGCATTCTCGCAAATTTTCGAATACTATTCACGTCGTTTAACGAGAATAGTTTATCGCGAGAGAAGCCGCTTAATAAGCAGAGGTACTCCGACAACGTCGGGAAGCATGCACGGAATGTGGATTTTCTATATGGTTTTTCGTTGCGCCGCGGTGGGTGCACGTTCGTGTTCATCTGTATGTAGGTATATCTATCTATGCATGTAGATATGCGCGTGTGTGTATATACATATATATATATATATATATATACGGAGGTTGTTCGTACCGTTCAAGAGCCGGTTCAAACTTTCACATAGTGCCTGGTAATATCTGCTAACGCTGTCATAGTTCGCGGATTGTGCGCGTCTTATTTTCTCCTCCCTCTTTTTTCTTTTTTTTTCTTTTTTTTTTCTCTCTCTTTTTTTTCGGACGCAACGAAGCGTCACAGGTTTGACGGTACCAAGTTTCATGTCGCCTTTAACTGTTATGTCAGAATATCTCGCATAACTCGAGATAGACAGATCGATTCGTTGATCGATCGATCGATCAATCGATACTCGTTCGATATAGATATTCGAAATTATCGACCGTTGGATGTGTCTCGATGTACTCGTTCGATATAGATATTCGAAAGTATCGATGGATCGATCGATTCGTTTCGATTCGATCCATTCATCGATACTTTCGAATATCTATATCGAACAAGTACAATGTTATCCTTTATATTAAACGTAATAGCGAAATGATATTTATTTCTTTAATATCTTTACCGTTCTCCTTTTTGACCATTTCTTTTTGCTTTTCTTTTCTTTATCTATCTACCATTCGGTACTCTCGTACGTCGAAAAAGAAAAGGGATTAAAAAAAATAAAAAAAGAAAAAAAAAAAAAAAAAAGAGCGAAAGAAATGAAAAAAAAAGAAACGAAGAAAAAAGGAAAGGAAGAGAGAAAAGAATTGGGTCGCGTCGGAGCGACGAGCAAACACCCACGCTTTACACTAGTCCCACTAGGCGAAGCAGAAAATATTCGTCTTTTTTAAACGTCTTTCAGCTTTCCCTGGAACACGATAAAAATGCGTGAGAACGCTTTAACGTCTTCGCCGAGCGATCATCAGGAAGAAACAACGTGTGCGGTTTTCTCTCCGGTGAAACTCGTTGCGTCGTTGAACTCCCCCGTGTCGGTGAAGGCTCTCGCGACCCTGCCACCCGTTCCAGAAACCTTTGCTTGCTACGCTCTAATGTAAGCGTACACCGCTCGTTATGAAATCCACCGACGTAGCAGGTAATCGTCGATCTGGAACGCTCGTTGTTCTATTAAAAGGCGTCCCTTTTCTAATATTAGCATGTTATTCATTTACCCTACCTACTGTTCTCGCTTTTTACAATTTGCCACGCTCTAGGTACGTAATTGCGTACGTCGCATATTTATTTCTTATTTCCTTCCCAAACACGAATCCCTAATCCCCTTCCCTTCCTCATTTATCCCCGCTCCGCTTTGGCTATTTTTCTTTTTATTTATTTATTTGTTTTTTAATATCTTCTTCTTTTATTTTTATTTTTTTCTTTTTTCTTTTTTCTTTTTCTTTTTTTTTTTTTTTTTTTTTTTTTGATATTTCTTTATCTTTTCGTAAATTTGTCCTACGAGAGGAAGAGGTGGAGGAGGAGGAGGAGGAGGAGGAGGAGGACGAGGAGGAGAAGAAGGTAAGGAAGATTTCGAGATATAGAAGGATAAACGTTCTTCGGGGATATACGAATAAAAGGCTCCACGGAGTAAATCCGATAGGAGTATAAAAGAGAATCGATCCCAAGGAGGGCACAAATTTCGCGTTGAAACCCAACTAAATCTCTCTCTCTCTCTCTTTCTTTCTCTCTCTTTCTCTGTGCGTGTGAAAGAGAGAAAGATAGACAGATGGAGAGAGAGAGAGAGAGAGAGAGAGAGAAAGAAAAAGATGGAAGATTCGTTTTTACGAAGCGACTCGCGTCCAAGCGCCATTGTTTCTCCAGGCCGTTTGGACCTACGGCAAATCTCACGATCAAGAGAGCGCGAGGTGAAAAAAAGGACGAGGTTTTACTCCTCCTCCTCCTCCTCCTACCTTCTCCACCCAACTCCTCTTCTCCTCTCCCCTCCTGTGTCGTTCCCGGTGTCGGTCTATAGAGGCCTTCGTGCCAGACGGTATAGTGTTTCGCTACTCGGTGGTCACGCGACACCCCCTCGAAGCCGAGCGAGAGCACCAAGGCAACGTGGTGTGCGCCGGATAAGCACAGTCCAGACCGCGCACGCCCGATCGAACGTTCTCGTGCGACTTCGTGCCTATTCGGTTCTGTCCGTAATACGTCGACGTACCTCGGTTAAGTTCGATCGTATTCGTGCGCGCTCGCCAGTCGAACGAGCGGCTGCGACTCTCTACGGTGCCGTGAGTCACGGTCTGGGGTCAGTTCACCGTACGATCGTTGCTCCGAGAGGGAGGACGCGCGCGCGTGTGTTACTGTGCTATCACGTGAAAGAGGAACCAAGAGAGCTATTTTCATTTTTTTTTCCTCCTCCATCTCTTCTTATTCTTCTTTTGATTTTTCTTTCTGGTGCGTCTCCTTTATCATTTCTTTTTATTTTCCCTTTTCCCCCGGGATTGTGTGTGCCGCCGGTTGTTGGTCGGTCGATTCCTTTCGTACGTACGATACGTACGGTACGTACGATACGTTCTTACGTAGTTTCGATTGAAAGTTTTCATTATTTTTTACGCGTATATCTCCGTAAATAATTATCTGCAAATCTTCGTCCGTTGTTTTCTTTCCTTTTATCGTTTTATTTGTTATTATTCCTTTTTCTTTTTCTTTTTTTTTTTTTTTTTGTTTCTTTTTTTCGTACTATCGCTATTAATCATTCCAAAATTTGAGATCACTTCCTTCAATCGTAGCTCATTGAATTCGCTCGCGCTTATGTTCGTTCGTATACGTATGTAAGTACGCGTTTCTCGGTAAGCGTCGTCGTCGTCGTCGTCGTCGTCATCGTACTCGTCATTTTCTCAAAAGGAATATAACAGTGCGAATTGAAAGAGATAATCGTTTTTTATTCGTTATCCCCCCGCCCCTCCCTGTTGAAATACAGAAGGAAAAAAGCATAGCTTTTTTTCTCCAGTTACGTAGCGTTGGATGGACACCCTCTCCCGCTTCTCCGCGCTCATGTGTTATGATAGAAGAAGTGTTAAAAAGTGTTGAAGAAGAAAGAAAAAAAGAAAGAAAGAAAAACGTGAGAATATATAACGTCAAATATATATTTATATATTTATATATATATATATATAGGATAAGATTTTCTACGTGTTACCTCGAGGGATAATGTTCAACCTTTTCAACCGGAGGGACGTTCGGCTACCAAGGAGTGAGACGAGAATTAGCGAGGAACGTAGAAACGCGTGACAGGTAAAACTTTAATCTTCGATGTGTATCGTCTTAGCGAAACGAACCCGTTAAAGTGGACATTTTTCGGTTATGATGATGATGATGATGATGATGATAATGATAATGATAATGATTATGATGATGATTATGATTATGATGATGGTGACGGTAGTGGGGTAGTGACATTGGTGCCAGTGCCAGTAGCAAGGGGGAGGAGGATCGCCGGTAAGACGAGCTCTGGAATGAAAGAGAGAGAAAGAGAGACATATCTTCCTTCTCGATTTGTCCTTCAAAACGTTCGAGAGTTTTTCTTCGTAAAACTTGTAACGGTCTTTCTCTCTCTCTCTCTCTCTTTCTCTCTCTTTGTCTTTTTCTCTTTCTCGTGGAAAAGTGCCGACATTCGATCCGGTTTAAGATGGGATTCGTACGCGTTCGTAGAAAAGAAAAGGAAAGAAAAGAAAAGAAAAGAAAAGAAAAATTTGAAATCTTTTTCAGTTGCTCGAACGTCCATTTTTTTGTTCTTTTTTTTTTTTGTTTCTTTTTTTCCCCATTACTTTTCTTCTTTTTTTTTTTTCCTCGAAGCTTTTCGATAATTCCTGGAATATGATCGTTCTTGGTCTTGCTACTGCTGTTTCTCCTTCCCCCTCCTTCTCCTCCTCCTTATCCTTCTCCTTCTTTTTCTGCTCCTCTTTCACCTCCACTCATCGTCGTACTCACTCCCCTTTTCGATCGCGTGCCCCGCGGCCGACATTTTTATACGAAATCCGGTTCGAACGTGATACTACAGAACCGCGAGGCGTCAACACTGTGACACGTAAATCTTATCTCACGATTCTCTACGGAGTTTGATATTCTTGCTTGTTGGTTATTACTAAAGGTAGAGACACAAGTAAGTAAGTAAGTAAGTAAGTAAGTAAGTAAGTAAGTAAGTAAGTAAGTAATATTGGTATTAGTTGTGTAGCTTTATAATAGTGGTAGTAGTAAGTAATAGGTAGTAGTGTAGTTAGTCGGCGAAACGAGTTTTCGGAGTTGAACGATACGCTAAGGAATTCTTTCGAACCGGGCTTTGCCTTTGGAAATCCTCCCTATGGAATGTCTCTAAATAATTAAATAACTAACTAACGTTTATTAATATTATAACGATGACATTTAAATATTACGAATTTATAGAGAAAAAAGAAAAAAAAATGAAAGATATGTATTATAATACTTTCGAAGATATAATTCCTTTTGCCATTTAAAAATGCGAATTTTTCTCTCTCTATGTTTTCACTTCCTCGTCCTCCTCTACATCCCCTTATTTTCTCTCTCTCTCTCTCTCTTTATTTATTTATTTATTTATTTATTTATTTATTTTTGTTTCCTACGTTTAGCGGATATCTATCGATTAAACGTTAATTTTTAACCTTGAAACGAACCTTGAAATTCCAACGAAATGATCGACGACGTTAAAAGATCGCATCGTCGTATGTATCCGATGATTATGTGCGTGTTGCGGCACGTTGCGAGTTTAGAGGAACGAATGGGAAGCCGGTTACGTTCTACCATCTTCCTCCTTCGCATTCTATCTATCTCTCTCTCTTTCTCTCTCTTTCTTTTTCTTTCTCACCCGATCTTTCGAACGGTTCTCGGAGGGAGAACGGGGCGTCGGTTGTTCTCTTTTATTTTTCGACCTCGAGTCACGATCTCTTGACCGCTTTCGGCTCAAAGGTGCCGCTCGCGTCATCTTCCAATATCGTATATTAGAACATTCTCTCTCTCTCTCTCTCTCTCTCTCTCTCTCTCTCTCTCTTTCTCTCTTTTTCTATCTATCTATCTATCTATCATTTATCTATCTATCTATCTTTCTTTTTTTGCTTTCTGTTTTTCTTTCTCTGTCTCTCTGTCTGTCTCACTTAACACTCGTCAGCCATTTTCTTTTCTTTTCTTTTCTTTTCTTTTTTTTTTTTTTTTTTACTTAATTTTTTTTTCATTTCTTTTTTCTTACTAAAAAAAATATTTTCTTTTACTTTTTATTTTTTTTTTTATTTTTTCTTTTTTTTTGTTTAATCTCTTCTCAATTTCAAAAAAAATTTTCTCATGACAAATTTCCCTAACCGCAAAGGAACGAATTTATAAATACAAAGTAATAAGTACAGTGCTCTCGTTTCATTCGCTTATCTCGTTCTTCGTTTCTTTTTTTTTTTTTTTTTTTTTTTTATCGACAATTTTAAAACCGGCGCCATAACTGCTTCCTTTTCTCTCTCTCTCTCTCTCTCTCTATCTTTCCTCGTTCCTTTCTCCTTCGCCTTTGGTTACGAATATTATATGTACGTACTTATTATATTATATATATATATATATATATATTTTTTTTGTACGTCCTCCTTTTCCTCTTCCTTCCTCTTCCTTCCTCGTCCATTCTTTTTCTCCTCGTTGGTACTTTGTTAACAAATCTATTTCTCTCTCTCTCTCTCTCTCTCTCTTCCCCTTTTCCCTTCCTCTCTTTATTTTCTTTCTTTTTCATTTTTATTTTTTCTCCATTTTCTCTCTCTCTCTCTCTCTCTCCTTTTCTCTCTTTTTTCCCTCCTCCTCCTTCCCCCCTTTTTTTATTATCCCCAGCTCGTTATTACCACATAGTACAGAATTTCCCATCCAGCATCCAATTAAGTTCCACGGCGTTCATTTTTAATTCGTCCGCTTTAAAGAGTATCGCTTTCGCCGTTTTTCAAATCTTCCGAAAGAATTCTCTCTCTCTCTCTTCTCTCTCTCTCGTTAGTTCTTTTTCTCTATTTCTTTCTTTCTTTCTTTTTTTTTAAGATTATTTTTGCGCAAAAGTAGTATATATTCCCCCCATGAATATCGTTCCTATTCTTTAGAACGCGAAACGGCAACCGAGCGTGAGTTGCTCGTTCCTGGAGTTCTTCGCATTAAACTCAACTTCTGTTTGTTTCTCTTTCTTTCTTTCTTTCTATTTTCTCTCTCTCTCTTTCTCTCTCTCTCTCTCTCTCTCTCTCTCTCTCTCTCTCTCTCTCTCTCTTTACCTCGTTTTACGTACCTTACTGTTCTATATTCCAACGAGTGGTCATGGAAATGCGAAGCTTAACCGTAAGATGGATACGCAGAGTTTCGTTATGGCTCTCTTCTGTCTCTCCAATGTAAATGTCCGTATTCATAACGCACCGTTAGCCAGTGTATTTCCCGTATCCCCTCACCTCTCATCATTCCACTTTCCAACCCCTTCTAACCTTTCCCCTCATACTACCCCCTCTCCACTCCCTACTCTTCTTTCCAAGCCCCTACGTCTACCCACAACCACCACACCGTCGTCGTTTGTCCTTTAATTTTCACCCGAACGATGGAGACCTGCGACCTCCCACCTCCCCCGCCCCTTCTCCATCCCTCTCTTTTCTTCTTTGCCACTTCTTCTTCCTCTTCTTCTTTTTCCTCTTTTTTCCTCCTCCTCCTCCTCCTCCTCCTCCTCCTCTTGTCCCTCGTCCAATGAGTTTCTACGTCGCCTTTGGATTCGCTTTTGGTGTTAATGTGTTTTAGCATTAATGTTGGACAGACCGTTAGCAGCGTTAGTATATAAGTGCAAACGCTAACGTCTTTAATATTAATTAAATAACCATTGTAACTGGCATCTACAATGTTATTTCGCAGAAATTCATCATATATATATATACACAGTCATAGCGCGGAGATAATTATAACCTGCTTAGAATTCGTTCACTGAAATTGCCATTCAATTCATGAACTATGTTTATTTGTATTATATATATATATATATATATATATATATATATATATATATTATAGGTATTATGTTCGATTGATTATGGAATTATGGTATATGAAATTGATTGAAACTGAATATGGTATAATTAAATTTATCATTTATTCCGCGTAAGTGTTATAGGTAAAATTTATTTTAATTCGTTTATATTTATTTAAAGAAATAATAGGTTATTTCTTTAACGTGAGATTACATTAATGTAATCACCGGACTTTTTACATACTTAAAAGAAAACAAAGATAAACAAAGAAAGAAAGAAAATTTATTTCACTTTATATGCACTTTATATGTTTGTTTGAAGTGTACGTATGATCAGCTGTCATTCGTCATCGACAGATTCATACGTACATAAAAAAAAAAAAAAAAGAAAAAAAGAAAAAGAAAAAAAAAATAAAATAAAATAAAAAAAGAAACAATTTTAATTACATACATACATGTAACGTATGTATATATGAAATAATATATGACATAAAATATATGTACGATGGAATCATACCATAGTAAAAAATTTATTGAGGATTTATACATATGTAGATACTTAGAAATATATATATATATATATATATATATATATATATATATAACAATTCAATTTCAAGTAACATACATACGTCCCATTATTAGTCAGAGGATGATTTCATCGTATCGATTTCAAACAATGGTATTCTGTCCATCCGCACGATCGATCTTGTAATAAAGTGTGATTCGAGATCGAAAAAGAAAAAAAAGAGAGAGATAGAGAGAGAGAGAGAGAGAGAGAGAGAGAGAGAAATAAAAGAGTCCGATAAGTTTAAATCGCGATGCAGTCGTTATCGTTCGTCTGATGCATTCTTTCAATCTCTTTTTTTCTCTCTCCCTCACTATCTATCCTTCTCTCTATCTCTGTCTTTTTCGTTTCTTCCGTTATCGTGTTCTTAACTCGTGACTTAGGTTTGTTTATTCTACCGTTAGTGTTCATAACAGATCGGATAATCAGGAATCCTACGAGACTACTTATTTGGTTCGTGCACGATTGAGACTCCCGAGAATCGAGAATCTCAATTGATTGTTATTTTACGAGATTACTTTCTTTAGGCGTGTAATTTTTTCGTTTTTGTCTCTTATTTATTTATTTATTTTTCGTTCTTTTTTTCCTTTTCTTTTTTTGAAATTTCAATCGAACGTTTGTTTAAATTAAAATTAAAATTCTTCCTTCATTCGCATTTTTTCCTTTAATCGTTTTTTTTTCTTTTTTTTTTCTTTTTTCTTTTTTCTTTTTTTTTGTTTTTTTTTTTTTTTTTCCTTTTTCATATCGATTTTTCTGTATCGACGTTTTGGTATTCTTTTGGATGAGTGCACGATTATTTTCATATCGATGGGTTCTATCCCCATTTTTTTTTGTTCTTTTTTTTTTTTTCCTTTTTATTATAAAGTAACAACGGCTATACGTTTATTTAGATATTTATTTATTAATATAGAGGCTTTATGTATTATAAGATTGGAACGAAAGATTTATTGGGAGGATAAGTATAGATATACAAAATCGGAATATTTTTAGAAATATTTTTTTTATCATTCTTGTAATATATATATATACATAGATACAAATTGATATTTTATATATATATATATATATATATATATATATATATATATAAATTGATATAAATATTGATATATCAATATTTATATTTTTATACAGTTTAATTGAAAGAAAATCAGAATGTATTTATTCTAAAAAATATATCATATACATATATAAATTTTTTTATTATCTTTGTCTTTTATATTAAAAAGATATTAATTATTTTCTAATATATTTTATATATTGATATTATTATTTAATTACAGTCATTTCAAAGATATCTTATAATTTTTGTGATATACAAATTTAGATTACTTTTCTTTCTTTCTTTTTTTTTTTTTTTTTTTTTTTTTTTTTTTTTTTTTTTTTTATAAACTATTTATATCAATTTTTCTTATTAAATAATAATATATTTACATGATCTGATTAAAAAAGTGAACAAAAAAAAAAAAGAAAGAAAAGAAACATACAAAGAAGAAAAAAGATAGAAAATAATGTACTTCTGATCGACGCGAACGATTGGTTCAACAGAACGAAACGATGGCTTAGCAACTGTGACGTGTAAAGCATATGTCCGGAGTCAAAATGTCGTGTCGTCATTGTGTGTTAGGCGGAAAGACACGTATGTATATATATACATATATATATATATATATATGTATATATATACGTATGTGTGATTACGAGGGTCGGGGGAGGAAGCATACGAGGAAGAGAAAGATAGAATGAAAAGTGTGAATGGGCTAATCAATTTTCAAGCGCACGCCTGCTGTAAATGTTTGCTATCTCTCTTTTTCACACGTACACGTACCACACATACACACACTCAAATTTTTTTTCCGACGATACAACAAACTGTACACTCGAAAATATTTTCGTAGGTATATAATAGTAATAACAGTATATCGTATTCGTATAAACGTATATAGATAGTTATAAATTTTTTTTCCCTTTTTTTTTCTTTTTTTTTTTTTTTTTTTTTTTAATTTCGATTCAATTTAATCAGTTTTATTTCATTATTTATTTATTAATTATTATTTGGTTATATAAATGTATATATACATTTTTTTTTTTTTTTTTTTTTTTTTTTAATAGAAACTTACATAGGTTCTCGTATTCGAACGAGCTTCTATTACACTTGATTCATGCAAATAAAACGATGACTATGCTCTCTCTCTCTCTCTCTCTCTCTCTCTCTTTCTCTCTCTCTCTCTCTCTCTCTCTCTCTCTCTCTCTCGCGCTCTTTCGCTCTATAGGCTTAGAAGTTTGCACTGGAAATTATGCCAAGGGTGATGAAGATAAGAGAGAGAGAGAAAGAGAGAGAGAGAAAGAGAGAGAGAAAGAGAAATAGAGAAATAGAGATAGATAGATAAAGATAGAAAATTCATTTTAATAACGTTCTATGGCTACGGAGAGAGAGAGAGAGAGAGAGCGCCGTCTAAGAAAATTATTTACCCAAACTCTCATCGTATTTCCCGAATAGTGGTTTATAGAAGATTTTAATTAAATTCGTGGATTTAATTTGCATCGATAACAAGAGAGAATTGAATATCTGAAAATAGACTCGAAATAAACGTTGCTATCGTGGATTTCAAAAAATCTGGTCTTATATATATATATTTTCTTTTTGTTCTCTCTCTAGATAATATACTATTATAAAATAACGAATCGTAATTGCAGATCGATCAATCGATCGAATTCCTTTAATCAGATAGCTTAACTGCGTTTTATTAACGTGTTTATCTATGCGTTGAGCCGACTCAAATGCGAACGTATTTCTGTCGGCTCGATAAAATTAGAAGGACGATTTCCAAGAGATAAAGAGAGAGACAGGCACATATACATACATACATACATACATACATACATACACACACATACACACAAACACACAGAAGGAAAGACAGAGTGTGTGTAAGAGAGAGAAAGAGAGAGACAGAAAAAGAGAATGAAATCAGTAGATGAGTTCGTCATGCTCGTCCATGAAATTCGTGCATATATAGGTATGTGTATGTGTGTGTGTGTGTGTTTGTATGAGTATATATATATATATATACACATGTATGAGTCAGTTAAGAAAATATGAGAGAAAGAGATAGAAAGATTATCGAAATCTTATCTTTTTTCCTTATCTAAAACCCTTAGCATATACACATTTTTATCTCAGATATAAGATAATGGAAGCCGCTGGAATGTTCCCTTCGGTAGTCATTTAGTTTTTTCTTGGATTTATCACGCATCTTTTTACTTGTCCTCCTCTTCATGCTTTGTGTACGATGCGATATTCTTTTAGATGCACTCGAACGAAACACGCGCACATAAATACACGTACATACAGACGTACACTAATACGTACAAAAATATATTTATGACATAGATACATTTATAAATAAGTATATACGGAAGTTAAGAGAGAATAAAGCGTGCACGTGTTAAAACGATTATAAGTCGCGACACTAATCCAACAGGCAAGGTCATCCTAACTGCTATAATGTTTTCCGTATCCGAAAGTTCTCCGCCATTGATTTTCACTCTACGAATGATTCAGTGTCCAGTCATTCCGTTGTTTAACGACTTATATCGTTATTATTTCCTCGACATTTTATATATCATTTTATATATGCGCATGCACGTTGAAAAGAGAAATATGAAAAAGGGATAGACATACAGATAGATAGATAGATAGATAGAGAGAGAGAGAGAGAGAGAGAGAGAGAGAGAGAGAGAGAGAGAGAGAGAGAAAGATGATTTGTGCCGTGATTTTTGAGCAATGTTTAATATTTTCTTGTTAAACGAGTCGCCTTTTTTTTTTTTTGAGTCTCATTTTATTATCAAACAAACGTCGATGTTGTCGATTAATTTTTTGTGTGATTTTACGATCCTTGATCGATAGTTATTTATATATACCTTTTCGTTCTTTCTTTTTGTTTACTCTTTCTTTCGCTTTTGATTTAATATTTTTATTTTATGGATAAATATACACCACACACACACACACACACACACACACACACACACACACACATATATATATATAATTATTAATTTTATAGATAATTACAGTAATTTTAGTAACTTTATTGAAATTATAAGTAAATTGAATATTGAATATTTTCATATATTAAATATCAAGAGAGATAAAGAGAAGGAGAGAAAGAGAGAGAGAGAAAATATATATCCACATACCTATACATTAATAATGACGATGACGATGATAATGATAATGATAATGATAATGATAATGATAATGATAATAATAATAATAATAAAATTACGATCAATTTTTAAATAGTCTTCCATCATACATCCATCTTATTTCTCGCTCTTACTAAATGCATAGATCATACATCTGCTCTTATAATACGTTCTCTCTCTATATATTCATAATCATCGTATCTTATCTGAGTTTTCTCACGTTGGAATGGTAGTTATTAAAAAGATATTATCTGAGCATAGACCCCGGTCCTGTTTTTTTTTTCTTTCCTTTCCTGTCCTGTTCTGTCCTGTTCTATTCTGTTCTGTCTTGTCCTGTCCTATTCTGTTCTGTCCTGTCTTGTCCTGTCCTGTCTTGTCCCATCCTGTCCTGTCCTGTCCTATCCTGTCCCATCCCATCTTGTCCCGTCCTTTACAGTACTTCGCTTGTTAGCCGAGAAACATCCAAGTAAAGATGAAATCCATTTTCAAGAGAAAACATTCCAGAAGAGAAAAGTCGAAAAGTTCAGAAGTAAGGTACGAGAAAGAAAGGAATGAGAGAGAGAGAGAGAGAGAGAGAGAGAGAGAGAGAGAGAGAGAGAGAGCGAGGAATTCCGGGCAGCCGGTTTCGTATTTTGACGGTGACTCTAACAGAGAATTCCAACGACGTGGGTATCGCGTACGTGACTCGACTCAGCGATTAAGTGTGAAACGTTTTTTGACCGAGTACTAATCGCTAGGTACATCGACTCTTGTAAGTACGTACTTATAAACGTACACGGGTATTATTCTCTCTTTCTCTCTCTTTCTCTCTCTCTCTCTCTCTCCCTTTTTAACTCCCTATTTCTTTATCTCTCTTTCTTTCTAACTTCCTAGTTCTTTATCTCTTTCTCTCTCTCTCTCTTTCTCTCTCTTTTCCTAACTCTTTCTATCTTTCTTTTTCTAACTTCATTTGTTTCTTTTTAACTCTCTATGTCTCTCTCTCTCTCTCTCTCTCTCTCTCTCTCTCTCTCTCTCTTTCTCTCTCTCTCTTGCTCAGTCTGTCTCTATCTTTTTCTTTCTAACACTGTATCTCTTTCTTTTTAACTTTATCTTTCTTTTTCTAACTCGGAATATCTCTCTTTCTCTCTCTCTCTCGGTCTCTCTCTCTCTCTCTCGGTCTCTCTTTGTCTGTCTGTCTTCCCGTATCTATCTCTATCACTCCATCTATTCTGTTCTCTTTAATGTCTATCTATCTATAAACAGGATCGTTTTCGTTCCCACACATCGTCGTTATTTTAAGCACATTGATACGAAATTCCGAAGGAATTAATTCTACACGATCGAGAGTCATTCGATCTATTTCTCTCTCTGTTTTTCTCTCTCCGTCTCTCTCTTTCTCTCTCTTCCTCTGTCTCTCTTCGATGACTTAACATTGATATTTTCGTTGTAAGAAAATCCGTTTACATTGTAGAAGGCTACCTTATTTCGTAACGATCAGTTTGGTACGAAACGACGGAGGACAGAGGCAAGGAGGAAGAGGGTGGGGGTGAGAAATGGGATGAGGTGAAAAGAGAAGGGATTTTACGGTTGTCTACCCCTTTACCAGAAAAGCACCAAGAGGTTTGTTGGTTGTAGGTAGGTAGATAGTAGTAGATAGTAGTAGAACGGAAGGAGGACTGTGGAAATTAACGTTGGACCCGATCCTTCCGCGTAATCACCGAATTCCAAGACTTTCAATTCGCGTCATGAATATTCATATCATTTACGTAAGCCGAGACACCTCCGCCCCTCTCACTCTCTCTCTCTCTCTTTCTCTCTCTTTCTCTATCTCTTGATCTTTCAATCTCTCTTTCTCTATCTCTTGATCTTTCAATCTCTCTTTCTCTCTCTCTCTCTTTCTCTCTTTCTCTCTCTCTCTCTCTCTCTCTCTCTCTGTCTTTTTTTCTCTATCATGGTCCTTTCTATGTCCTCCTCTCGTAGTCACCTAAGTTAACCTTAATTTTAATCGTTTCAAAATCTTTACACAAAGACAGACAGAATGAGTAAGAAAGAGAGAGAGAGAGAGAGAGAGAGAGAGAGAGAGAGAGAGAGAGAAATTCGATTGAAGTATTTAATGACCGGAGATAAGATCGAGATATTTGATATACGATCAAGATAAGATGTATCGTGATCGAGCATGATCTAGAACTACGATCGGTCTCCCTTACCGGTTAGAGATCTATATTCGATAAATAATAATCGTTGCGGTATACGAATTCCATTTGGTTCAGCGTCTCGATGGCGATTTCTTTTATATATGCATAGGTATGTATACTTTCTCTCTCCCTCTCTCTCTCTCTCTCTCTTTCTCTCTTTTTTTTTTCTCTCTTTTCTTTTCTTTACTTCTACCGACGGAGAAATAAAGAAAGAAATAAAGATAGAAGGAGAAAGAGGATAGGTCATTAATCTTGAAACGAATCGAGCGAGAGCCACAAGTGGTTTGACATTCGAACTATTCTGCTTGCTCATCCTCGAAGGAAGAAGGAAAAATGAAATAGTTAATCTATCGTTTTTAGCCTAATCGATTGTAGTCCACACGCTTAACGTTTCGACCGTCGATCTAAGAGATACAATCCATTTTGTTGCACCGTGATATTTCAAATTAGATGCATTCCAGAGCGGTCCTTCTATCTTTTCTTTTTTAATTTTTTTTTTTTTCTTTTTCTTTTTCTTTCTTTTCTTTTTTCTATTTCTGTTTTTCGTGAACCCGAAGAAAACGCACGAAGTCAAATTAGTAAGCGTTAGTGGTGCATTTGGGTTTTTCTTTTCCTTTGTTTTTGCTTTTTTTTTTTGTTATCTTTTTTTTTGCACGAGGCTGAACCCTTTTCTCTCTCTCTCTCTCTCTCTCACTCTGTTCAAAGTCTCATTATCGAGCCTTTGTCTTTCTTCTTGGAACTCGTTTCGCCTTCTCTCTTTCTCTGTCTCTCTCTCTCTGTCTCTCTCTCTCTCTCTCTCTCTGCTTCTCGCAACGTCTTTTAACGAATAAGAACAGTACAGAGGAACAGACCCTCCCTCCCTCTCGCCCTTCATCCCTTCTTCCCACACTCTTCCTCCTCTTACCACGAAAAAAAGATTGCATTCCTTTGCTTTCGTTTACTGGCGACCAGTGGTCCAGTCGATTTCGAGTGGTCTTCGCGAGTCGATTCTTCGAATTGTTAATTGCTCTCGTAAACACTCACCGTTGTTTTGAGTAATCGTTTCGAGCAACTATCCCACAATGAGGTTTAAGCGGAGGGTGTTCGGTCTGGGAAGGGAATGGTGGGAAAGGGAACATTATTGTAGGGGGGAAGATCAGGAAGGGAGTGGGCAGCAATTCTCTTTCTCTCTCTCGAAGATGAATCTTGGATTTTCAACATTTCTTTGTTGTGTTGTTTCTTTTTACCTTTTTTTTTTTTTCTTTTTTCTTTTTTAATTGTTTTTTTCCTTTCTTTCCGAACCGATTGCGATACGTTTTCTCGTGAAGTTCTTTTTTTATCGCTCGTTATTATTGTAATTATGCATGAAAAATGAATATTGATTTGACATCAGGAATAAGTGAAATTTCTAAGAATAGAAAATTATCAATGACGTTTTTCTTCTTTTTTTTTTTTTTTCATGTATTTTTTTTTTATATATTTATGATATAATTCACAAGTATTAGTAAGTGTTAGTTTCTTACGTAAAAATATTATAATCGTTATATCTCTATATAATTAAAAAAAAAAAAAATGACGATTATAAATATACAAAAAATAAATATCGTAATTATATCAATGATAATTGGATTCGATCAAGTATGCGAGCGATGTATTTTACATATATATTTTATGACATCTATAAAATACAGGTACATAAAAAAAATTACCATCCCCATAACTGACAGACGAAACAGCGATTATAAAAAATAAATTAAAAATAAACATCGGAAAGTATGATATATTCATCCTTTTTGAAAATTTGAAGATAATGAACTTCTTCTTCTTTTCTTTTTTCTTTTATTTTTCCCCCAAATAAATCTTTTGTAATGGTCTATTCAAAAATGTTATATCGATTCGAGAACGAACAGGTCTATGATGTTAGTAGTAGTAGTAGTAATAGTAGTAGTAGTAGTAGTAGTAGTAGTAGTAGTAGTAGTAGTAGTAGTAGTAGTAGTACTAGTAGTAGTAGTAGTAGTAGTAGTAGTAGTAGTAGTAGTAGTAGTAACCAAAGGAAGATACGATTATTTCTACTTCACTTCCTCGCACTTTCTCCTTTCTGAATGAAGAAAACGTAGAGATGAAAGAGAGTGAAAAAGAAAGGAAGAAAGAAAGAGTAAAAGTAAAAGAGAGGGAGAGTAAGAGAAAGAGATAGAGAGAGAGAGAGAGAGAATGAGAGAGAGAGAGTGAGACGAAAAGAGAAGAAGATACTAGTAGTCCGGCAATGAGTTACAAAAAGAGAGAAAGAGCGAAGATAGATAGATAGATAGATATCTGGATAGATAGATGGAGAGATAGATAGATAGATAGAGATGGAGAGAGAGAGAGAGAGAGAGAGAGAGAGAGAGAGAGAGAGAGAGAGAGAGAGAATATAATGTTGCTTGGGATGAGTCTGGTTCGTATAGCTTCGAGACTTGAGTCTCATCCCTCCATGGTTCCACCTCTCCCCTCAGCCATTCCTCCCGACCCCAAACCCTAGCCGGAATCCCCACCCCATATCCCACCCTAGTCCCGTGTCTCATGCCTTCACCCTCCTCGTAATAACGGTCTGCCGTTTTACAGCTGGTCGACTCCTTTATTCGAGGATCCACGTGGATGGCAGGATCCGTGGGGCCATTCGACGTCAGAATTTCTCCTCTGTGGTGGGCTGGAAAGAGATGGAGACAGAGACAGAAAGAAAGAGAGAGAGAAAGATAGAGATAGATAGAGAGAGAGAGAGAGAGAGAGAGAGAGAGAGAGAGAGAGAGAGAGAGAGAGAGAGAAAGAAAGAGAGAGAGAGAGAGAGAAAGAGAAAGGGTCTCCATCGTTCTGCAATTTGCTCCGGTGTAGCCAAGCCAAGGCCGTTTTATCGCTCGGATAAAGCGTAGACAGACGAGACGCGTGGAAGGCGAAACAGA
>NC_140811.1:3595000-3602500 GCF_050613455.1 Vespa mandarinia | reverse complement strand
TTCGTTTATTAATAAAGATTATTATTGCAATAAATTTCTCGATGAATAATTATATATATATATATGTATGTATGTGTAACATTTTTTTTCTCTGTTTATCTATGTAACATAGAAAGTTATACGATCACTTTTTATTATTATGAAGATCTTTCTGATAAAATGATAGGAGAACGTATATAATACACACACACATACACACACACATATATATATATCGTTACGTCTATATATGCAAATTAATCGTGAAAAGATAACACTCGGATATATATCGATTATCATCGTACGTTCTCTTTTAAAAGAACGAACGAGGAAATGTAAGTATCTATTTATCTATTCGCTCTATCTATTCCTCTGGTCGTATTAACCTCGTCTACGAGCTCACTCTTCGTCATCGTTGTTCTTACGTCATTTAAATTGATCTTCTCGATCGACGGATCATTAAAAGTACTCAAACGAAACGTTTCCTTCTATCGTATATATACGTGAGTTTCACCTACCTTGAAATAATTCTTTTTTTAACCCTTTCCTATTATACGCTCTCTCTTTCTCTCTGTCTCTCTTTCTTTCTCTTTCTCTCTCTCTCTCTCTTTCTCTCTCTCTCTCTCTCTCTCTCTCTCTCTCTCTCTCTCTTTTTGTCTCCATTTTTTCATGTATTCCTTTTTTTACAGTCTTTCTTCTTATTATTAGAGACGAGTTTTGCGGAGACGAGAAACCTGCGTTTTATTTATTTAACGTTGATATCGATCGTGCGAGAAGATATTTCGAGAAGCAGAGAGAGAGAGAGAGAGAGAGAGAGAGAGAGAGAGAGAGAGATTTTCTCTCTCACCTTGGCACGCCTCGAGCATTGGATTACAACGAGAGTAGACGATGACGACGACAACGACGACGACGACGACGACGACGACGACGACGACGACGACGACGACGACGACGACGACGACGTGACTACTACATACATACAAACGGGAAGTTTATATATAGTATATATATATATGTATGTATGTATGTATGTATGTATGTATGGATATATATGCGTACCCGTAAGTAAGTATAACGATATCGGTAGTTTGCGGTTCGGGTTATCGCTTTTCAAAAAATCGATTTGATCGTAGCATTGATTTTTGAGAAACCATTAAAGCCACAAAACCGCGAATGCCACGTTCTATATGCATATATATTTGTCTGTATAAGTGTACATATATATATATATATATATATATATATATATATATGTATATATGTATGTATGTATGTATATATATAGGGTGATCCACAAACAAAAGTTATAAATTTGGAATATGAATTCTGAAATAATTATTAATGAAAAAGCTCACATAAACATGATTTTGTTTATATATATATATATATATATATATATATATATATATATATATATATATCTGTGTGTATGTGTATGTTGTGCGTATATATACACAAGATATAATAACAAAGTTATATAAAGAATTAATATCTGTATCATTCGATTGGACCTTGAATAACAAGCAAGAATGTTTGTTAATGTTAAAGATAGTTATAATAAAAAGAGTTTAATTAATTAATTAATTAATTAATTATACTTTATACTTTTAAAAGATAGTTTCTTCTAATAATTATATACAAATAATATAATATAACAGTATGAGTAAAATAAGCATAGTAAAGGATAATCATTAAGAATAAATATTTTCTTATTGACGATTAATATACATATACATATACATATATATATATATATATATATATATATATCTAATAAAGAATGTTAATTTTTTTATGTCATCATTTTTCTTTTCTTTCCTTTTTCTTTTTCTTTTCTAAATAATTCAACTTCGTTCTTACGTACCACCTTAAAAATCTCTCTCTCTCTCTCTCTCTCTCTCCCTTTTCCTTTAAACTGTGAGATATTAAAATGAGGAAAGCTCGCATGGGATTGTACACAACTCGTGTGTGGATGTTGGAAAATGTTCGCGCTCTAGGAACGAACTTTACGACCTCTTTTGGGGTTAACGAAGCCTTACTATGCGTCGTCGGGATACGGTTTAAAGGTAAACGCCACTCGAGAAAACTTTCAAACGACGCGTATCAACACCGCTAAAATGTACCTTCGCCAATCGGAACACCATATACATATATCTATACATATATATATATATACAAAGGAACACACACGGGTTAACTCGAAAAGACGTTTTTCTTTTTTATATGTAGGATAATAGTTAATAAAACGGTAGGTAACTAATAATCCTATATATTTTGGATAGTTCACTAAACACGCATTGCTTGTTTGCTACATACATTTACAGGCTTAAATACATAGCAAATCTATATTAAAACGTTTTGTTTTTAGACTTCATAAATATTATCTATGACGTTCAATCGATTCTATCTGTCTATTTTTTTTCTTTATTTTTTTCATTTTATTTTATTTTATTTTTCTTCCATTTTTATTTTCATACTCCTGCATATATCTCTGTGTGTGTGTGTGTGTGTGTGTGTGTGTGTGTGTGTGTGTGTGTGTGTGTGATATGTAGGTGTTCGGAGAGAGATATGAAACGCTTTATTTTAATAGGCATATAGTTGGTGGTATTTATGTGAATGAAACGTCTATCACGATTTTATAGTTTGAACTTTAAGGTTCCCGACAAGAACACTTTTACTAGATTACAGCTAAAGTTAACGATGACGTGTTAAAAGTTTCGACTTGGTGGATCTTAAAAAATCAATTACACTTTTTCAAATGACTTTTTAAAAGAAATTCTTTTATTTTTTTTTCTTTTTTCTACAGATTTGAAAGGCTACAAGAGTTTGGGAACTTCGTGACCCGATCCTCTTATAAAATAATATATAAAAGATTACAAGTGACAGTAAGAAGTATATATATATATATATATATATATATATATATATACTCTGGCGAGATTACAAGAATTTTTATAGAATTATTATTGTCATGTTAGATAATGTCACTTTTTGTGATAATAAAAAAAATTTATTATATTATTAAAAAAATAAAAGAAAAAAGAAAGAAAAAAGAAAAAAGAAAATAAAAATAAAAGAAATAGAAACGAACAGTTTTTTTTCTCTCTTATCAATTTAATTGAATGGACAAGTAGATGTATGACACGTGTGTAAAATCGTCCGTCTGTTTTATTTTACGAAATGAAAGAAATATGCGTTTTCTGTTTGTATTATAATAAAAAAAAGAAGAAAGAAAAAGAAAAGAAAGAAATAAAAAAGAAAAAGAAAAAGATATTCACTTTCTCGAAGGAGAGTGACTAATGCGAACGGATCGCGAAATGTTCTCGTATGGTAATTAATTAGATAGGATGGTTCGAATGCAAGAGAGGAATATAATATTGGTGTCAGAAAGAGAGAGAGAGAGAGAGAGGGAGAAGACCAGTAGAATCGTCTGTCCTCTCGAATTATTTTTATTCTCATTACTCGCTTGACTGCTTCCTGCTATCTTCTCTTCTTGCTTCTTCTTCTTCTTCATCATCATCATCTTCCTTTTTATTCGTATCAAACGCCTCGTGATTTTGACGATGACGTCTACATCGCTTCTTTTCTCTCTCTCTCTCTCTCTCTCTCTCTACGTAGTCCCTCTCTCTCTCTCCCTTTCTTTCACGTACACATGTGATCAAGTTTATTATAACCAGGCTTACTCTTGGAACTTACGAACGTAACGAGAACGTTTATTAATCGATTATTACGCCGTTGGTTACTCCTCAAATAGATCACTTTAACACTTTCACGAGCAAATTTAAAGAGATGGATCGTAGCATTTCTTTATTGTTTTCTCTTCCACTTTCATCACCACCATCACCACCACTACCACCACTACCACCACTACCAACTCTTCCTATTTTTTCTTCTTCTTTCTGTTTCTTCTTTCAAGTGTTAATATATTCATTAACTTTTCTCTTCAATTCTGTCTCGTCTTCTTGTTATCCACAAAAGAAACAGATCACGGAGTGAACTCATGTATCTATATACCATCATACGAATGTCTATATGTACATACATATATATATATATATGTACATAGATAGATATGTATATACATGCATACATACATACATACATACAGATTCGATTTCACTTTCGAGAGTTTGCGTTCCGCTCGTTAAGTTAACACGGACGTTCGTTATTAAGAGAACGTAAAAGTTTCATGATCCATGTTCCTATTTAATCGGGATCATTCGCTCTTTGGATCTATTTTGACTTCGATATTTATATAGTATAACCCGTTCGTTAATAATTATATTCGATTTAATAATTCAATAAATTTTTCTTTTTTTTTTTCTTCTTCTTCTTCTTCTGAATAAATATCAATCGTAATCAATCCGAGAAAATATCAAATGTATTTTGTAATACCTATTAGATTATTAAATCGTTCGGTGATAAAGGTGATAGATGAAGATAATTAAAAATTGCAAAATGTATCTTACGATAGGAGGGGGAGGAAAAAAAAGAAGAAAAAAAAGAGAAACAAAAAAAAAAAAAAATAAAAAAAAAAATCAATTGCCATTCTTTAAGACTTTTCAGATCTTTTAATTGGTCTGATAGTTTTGCGATCTAAAAGAGGAGAGATTAATTTTTCTTAAAATAAAAAAAAAAAAAGAACAAATAAAAAAAAAAGAAAAAAAGGCAAATAAGGAAACGAAACAAAAGAACGTCTGGAAAAAAAATGATAGATTTTAGAAATCATTTAAGTAAAACTTTCTAAAAGCCGTCATCATTCTATAATTATTATTCTCGTGATCATTTCGATATCGTTGAAATGACGGAGTAGGGAAAATTAAAAAAAAAAAAAAAAAAAAAAAAAAAATCATGAAAAACGATAATTCAAAGGTTTGATCGACGATCGTATCTTTCCATAACCTATCCTAAGACAGATATTTCAAAAGTAATGACGAATCGAGATCGAAGAAATTAAATGGTAACGTCAAAGTTCGAGTTTGTTCGAGATATACTCGAGATAATCGATCGGTTAATAGAGTTTGTTAGAGGTAGAAAGGAAGATAAGGTAAGGTAGGTAGGTAGGTAGAAAGGAATAAGCCGAGTTCATGGTTGAATTACTTCGAAAAAATTTTCGATAAATGATTAAGAACGAAATTTCGTTCGCTTTTGAATCGAACCCACCCTTTAGCCCTTAAAAAACCTCTCCCTCCAAGACGTCCCATTATTTCTCACTGTTTTCTTTCACGAAATCAATAGAGCCATCTTTGAACTGGGTTAACACATTGTTGACTAGGGGAAAATTATGCAGAAACTAATGCCCCAGTGGGGAAATGGTTATTTTTCATACAAGTCAATATTGAAATACCCACCCGTCTGTGTATATATATATATATATATATATATATATATATATATATATATGTATGTGTGTATGATTTGTGCGTATATGTATGTCCTGTGCGCGCGCGAAAGAGAGTAAATATCAATAACTTTTTTGACAGATAATGTATTTACTCGAAACTTTGTATACATATGTCTTACCGAAGTACTCCAATATGTGTAATTCTTTTTTTTTTTTTTTTTCTTGTTTCTTTTTCTCTTTAGAGCATAACGGCGTAAACAACATTCGTGTAAAGAAAATACGTAATATTATATTATGTATTGATACGTCTACGATAAACAATGTGTTTATGTCGTGAACTTTTTAAGATAAGAGAATATTTTCTGTCACTTTCATTATAATTTTTCTTTCTCCTTTTCCCCAAACCACTCACCCATCTTTCTAACAGACCAGTCAGAGAAAGAGAGATACTCATTGAAATGTCCGTGTGTGATATAAATATCAATAACTTTTTTTTCTTTTTTTTTTTTTTTTTTTTTTTTTTTTCAGACGCATAACGTAGTATCTATCTCAAACTTTGTACACACATATGTATATATATATATATATATATATATATATATATATATATATATATATATATATATCTTACTAAAGTATTCCAATGTATAGTTTTATTTATTTTATTTTCTTTCCCTGTTTTCTTTTTTTTTTTTTTTTTTTTATAACCATAACAAAGCGTAAACTATATTGGAGTATCGAAGGAACGTATTATTACTTATCGATAACGTTTTTGCACGTCAACGTTATTTTAATATCGTAAATATTTTGATAGACTTTCCGACGATAAAATTTTCTGTCGCTTTCATTATAATTTCATTTTTTATTTTTTTATTAGTTTTTTTTTTTTTTTTTTTTTTTTTTTTTTTTTTTTTTTTTTAATTAAAAAAGAAAAAAAAAAAAAGAAGATGAAGAGAAGAAGAACATTCTTTTTAACGCGGATTACACTCCTGTCAGTCAAAAAGAGATAAAGATAAATAGATAGATAGATAGATAGATAAATAGATAGATAAATAGAGAGAGAGAGAGAGAGAGAGAGAGAGAGAGAGATGCTCCCAATAAACGTCTTGGCAGAATAAAACTCGTCGCTTTTTCGTCTACGATCACAGAAAGATCCTATTCTATCTTTTTCTTCCTTTTTCTTTTTTCCTTTCTTTTCTTTTCTTTTCTTTTCTTTCTTTCTCCTTCTTCATTGATGCTTCTCTCTCTCTCTCTCTCTCTCTCTCTCTCTCTCTCTCTCTCTTTCTTTCTAACCTCTCCTTAGCCTTTCTTATTCTCTTCCAGCGTGTATAACGCGCTCGCGCTATTAAATCTAAGTGGCTTAAGGCCTTAAAGTCCGCCTCGTGCCAATAAAAACTGGATGAAATTACATTGGCCCGGCCCCTTGCTGGACGATATCTCAGCTTACTCTTTCACGAACGTCTTACAAGACCACAAGCTTTTTCCTTCTTCGTGCTTTTTCAACTAAGAAAAGATTTTTCTTTTTTATCTTTCAATTTTTTTCTCTTTTATTTTTTATTCTTTTTCCTTTTCTTTTTTTTTCTTTTTTCTTTTTTCTTTTTCTTTTCCTTTTTTTTTTTTCTTTTTTTCTTTTTGATGGGGCGGGAGGGATTATAAAATTGCAATCCCATCTCATGAAACATACTTTAACCTAATTACGACGCTAAATTGAAATCTCGTCGAAGATCAATTGATTTTTCGAATTATTATTTTAAAACTTTTGACGTATTCTGATGCAATAATCACGAAAATTATTTGACTTATCGAGCATCGAAGAGAGATGGAGGATAAAGATAGAGATAGAGATTTTCATTTTGCTATTATTATTAATATTGTCTATTATTTTTTCTATTGAATTTTTTTTCTTTTTTTTTTTTTTTTTTTTTTTATTCTTTTTTTCTTTCTTTTTTTTTTCGTCAAAAATTCTCTCCTATCCCATTGGGATATAATATCGAATTTATTAAAATAAATTTGACGAAACGGTGTTGTTATAGAAGCGAATGGGAAAACAATCAATTTCGACGTGAATAAAGCTGAAAAGTGTAAATGTGTGGGAATTAATTAAATTGGAGAATTTTTGGGAGTTATTTAAAACGGGGTGTAACGCTTAATATTTAAATAAAACAAATTTCTCCGAT
>NC_140811.1:3562500-3587500 GCF_050613455.1 Vespa mandarinia | reverse complement strand
TTGCACGTACTTCGCATAACCGCGAGAACAAATCAAGATTCCTTCGTCCGTCCATCGGGCCCTCCTCCCTCTACCCGTATAGAACGATATGGAAACAAATCTTTTTTTTTTTCGTTTCACATTGAATTTATTTATTTATTAATTTATTTTTTCTTTTTTTTCTTTCTTTTGTCATTTCTTTATTTTCATCCAGCTATCTCTCACAGAGGATTCAACCTCTTACCCTCCCGTCTTACTCCGTACGAAAGAAACGTAGTTTATTTTCTGTTTACGTGTCTTTTCGAAAGAAAGAGATAAACAGATAGAGAAGGAAAGAGAGAGAAAGAGAGAGAAAGAGAGAGAGAGAGAGGAAAGACGGCGTCATGAGGAAATCGTGTCGAATGCGATGCAGCATATCTCGCGGCACGAATACACCTCCGTAGGATGGTTGAATACGAGTCTAACGACGAATTAAGTCTTTCGCGAGAGACTCGATTTGAAATTCAATTCGCCATCCTAAATACAGACGTTCTCGGAGCGTTCTTTCGATCTTGCTCGCGGCCACGCGTTAAGGGCATACTTTTCTCTCTCTCTCTCTCTCTCTCTCTCTCACTCTATTTCTCTTTCTCTCTTTCTATTCCACTTGGCGAAGAACTTCCGATCGACTCGTGAGATTGCCGATCGGATTTCCCACGGTCGCCGGTTTATTCGAGCACGTAACTACGGTAGCCCGAGATCGTTGTTACTTTTGTGGAATAGCAGTAGTAAGAGCAAAAGCAAAGGCAACAGCATCAGCGTCAGCATCAGCAGTACCAACAACAGCATCAAGTCCTACCAAGATGGAATAGGGTGGCTTAGAATCGTACCGCTAGAATCGAATTGCACGTATTCTAAGAACGATTTCTTATGTTACCTTTTCTTCCTTTTTCTTTCTCTATCTTTCCTTTTTTTTCTTTTTCTTTTTTTGCTTTTGCTTTTGCTTTTCTTTTTTCTTTTCCTCTTCTTTTTCTTCTCTGTTACTAATGCAAACACGTAGGTAAAGGATACGGAAGAATCTTACAGAAGAATCTCTTACGGTTTATTCCATCCCTCTTTGGTCCAGTTAAGTCATCGAATTTTCTCTTTTACTTTCTCTCTCTCTCTCTCTCTCTCTCTTTATTTCCTTTCATCTTTTCCCCTCTTCCTTCCTTTCCCATCTCTGGCAAAGCCTCGGCAAATAATCTACCACAAACCAATCCCGAGTTTTCTTCTTTGAAAACGTTCGATATACTTCTTCTCTCTCTCTCTCTCTCTCTCCTCTCTCTCTATCTCTCTCTCTCCTCTCTCTCTCTCTTCCCTTCTCTTTCTCTTTTTTCCTCTTTCTCACCTATACATACACGGTTTACGAATAAACCGACACAGCACACACACTATCTCTCTCTCTCTCTCTCTCTCTTTCTCTCCCTCTCTTTATCCCCCATCTAGACTAGCTCGACCTACGCGAGTTTCGAAACTTACGGAGCCCCAGGATTACGTTTGTAGAAAGACCTGGCTGTGTGTGCATTATCGGGCGTCAGTGGTGCAATTATTTCGTCCCGACGGTATCCTTTGTCCCCGGGACAACGTACGCGCCCGTGTTTGTGGGTCGTGCTTTTTCGGCTATCCGTTGGGTTTTGTCGCCTGCTATGAACACACACACACACACACACACACACACCCCTCTTTCACTTTGCCCCCACTCACTCTCTTACTCTAAACGTGCTATAACATACAACACCCATATAAACCTGGCCGATGCAATACACCGAGAAACTCTGAGGGTGCTTTATATCGGTTTCTTCCCTTTTACGCGCATACCTTCGAGCGAATATTACGCACGCGCACATATATATATATATATATATATATATGTACGTATATATACACGCACATCGAACGAGTCGCAAACGCCTAAATACGCGCGAATGTATCTAAGCATCGGTTTAAACGTTATGGGAGAGGAAGAAGAAGAAGAAGTAGAGAGAAAGAGAGAGAGAGAGAGAAAGAAAGAGAGAGAGAGAAGGAGAGGGAGAGAGTACGCCCCTGGCTTGATCCTCTATCTTTCTCTCTCATGGCGAACCCCAAAGCTTCGACGTCCCTCGGGGGCTTCGGTGTGCACGCTAAAATATAGGAGAAACTTAACGGGCATCGAGCTTAGGTAGAGATGAGGGAGAGAGAACTTAGTTCAAGCAATACACTCTATCTTTATCTCTCTCTCTCTCTCACACACACACACACACACAAACACAGACACATAGATACACGTACATAAACTCACTTCTATAGTTCTGTATTTAGTAGAATGTCTCTCTCTCTCTCTTTCTTTCTCTCTTTCTCTCTCTTTCTCTCTCTCTCTTGTTTTCCCAATTCGACGTATCTTCCTCCCCTACTATTTCCATCTTTCTCTGATGCCGTTGCTCTTAATATCCAAGTCTCCGCGCGATTCCCTTTCGAAAATTGTCTAAAGCAGCTTTCCTGCTGCGTCGAACTCACTTCTTGTCGGGCCTTTAAAGTATGTGCCTGGAAAAACATCTGCTCTCTTGCCTTTAATGAAATTCTCTCTCTCTCTCTCTCTCTCTCTCTTTCCTTCTTCTACTCCTTCTCTCTTTATCTTTCTCTCTTTCTTCCTCTCTTTATCACCATCTTTCTCTCTCCTTTTTTGTCCTTGCATTATGGAACAATTTTCTAGACGAATGTTTCCGAGACAGAAAGAAAGAGAGAGAGAGGGAGAGAGAGAGAGAGAGAGAGAGAGAGAAAGTATACTAGAAGCTTTAGCGAGAGTTAACGTCATGTACAAAGTAGCTATCGATCGGTTAACGGATTTGCGAAAAGTTTCCATTAAACGGAAACACGTGGCTCAGGCATTACGTCAGCATTATACTTCGACCTGGACCCTGTTCTCGTTACTTTCACATTAGAGCTCGGTTAGATAGCCATAGTCCGTCGGGTACGGCTGTTGGTTAGAATCGTGTTCCTTCTTACTTATGATACTACAAGCTTATATATATATATATATATATATATATATATATATATATATGTATATGTATGTATGTGTTGTTTGTTTGTATGCATGCATGATTTATATGTATATATTATAGAACGTTTAGATTTTCTAATAAAAGAATAATTATTTATTTTACTGTAATAATCTTATCGTTTTACATTGTTGTGCGTTATTTGTATAAAAAGATTAGAGAAGTAAACTACCAATCGTTTATCATGTTATCATGTATAACAATATTCATTCTAAATAATAGTTTGTTCGTGAAAAAAGCGATTAGAAAATATCTATAAATGTACAAATATATATATATACACGTATACGCGTACACAAAGGAACGTTCATTATTGATTATAATCTCGATAATGTTATCATTTTCTTTTTATTTCTATCTTTATATTTTATATTATTATATTACGTTTTCTATGGTGTCGACGTAAGACGAGATCGAGTGATGTTAATTTTTAATATTTTCCATTCATTCAATATTTTCATTACGACAAAGTAACGTGCAGTAATATATATTATATTTTAATTATATTTTATTAATAACGATTATTATTATTATTATTATTATTATTATTATTATTATTATTATTATTATAATATGGATTTTATACGCGTAATAGGATTAAATACAAATGGAAAGAATTATTTATACATAAATTATAAGAATCGATCAATTTATTTATTTGTACAAAATTAATGTTTAATTTGTTTATTGCAATTTTCTTTTTTCCGGATCAACTTGAAAGAAATATTAATCGTGATACCTCGATACGTCGATGTCGTCTTTTAATTTCATTAAAAAAAAAAAAAAAAAAAAAAAAAAAAAAAAAAAAAAAAAAAAAAAAAGAAAAAAAAGACAAATAAAATAGAAAAGAAATTAAAATAAACATTTATCTTTATTTTGATAAGGACGAAAATATATTACGAGATGTTAATCGATTAATTATTACAGTAAAAGATGAGAGAAGCGCCAAAAATGGCTTTATATGGGGATATCCCTTTATATGGGATAGCAATGTTTACGATTCGATAGACAGCATCCGGGGTCCATCGAAGAAGTGCCAGTCCTCGGATGATCCCCCCACCACTCTTGTACACGACCTTTCTTGTCTCTTCTCCCCTCACTCCTCAGCGCCCCTCCCTTTCCTCTCTTTTCATCATCGAATAGAGGAAGAGAATGAGAGAGAGAAAGAGAGAGAGAGAGAGAAAGATAGAGATAGAGATAGAGATAGAAAGAGAGAGAGAGAGAGAGAGAGAGAGAGAGAGAGAGAGAGAGAGAGAGAGAGAGAGAGAGAGAGAGAGAGAGAGAGATAGAGATAGAGAAAGAGAGAGATAGAGAGAGTCCCGGATCGAAGGTTTCAACGCTTTATTTATCTAATGCAGTTTCAAACGGGACTTAGAAGAGCCAGTTGTGCAGCTTACGTACGTTTACTGAATATCGATGTTAAGAGTAAAGAAAATTCTCATGATCGAGAAACGTCTTTCAATGAACCAATGAACGTATAAACGAATAAATGAACGAATGAACGAACGAAAGTTACGTATCAACGTACGAACGAAACGAAAAAAGAAAATCTTGGCTCACGTGATTCAAATTCCGTTGGTCCGTAATCGGCCGCTTTAATCATTCTACGAATTAACGATACGCAGGAGCAACTGCAGCGATGAGAATAGAGCGCATTGAGAGAAAGAGAGGAGAGGGAGAGAGTACTGGACGGTACACTGATATTTAATTGGAAAACTCGATAGTGTCCTCCCATTTGGAATTCGTTTAATTCATATGAAGGATAAATGGAATATGGGGGATTCTCTCTCGTGCTGCTCGTTCGCATGGAAATTAATAGCAAGAGAGAGAGAGAGAGAGAGAGAGAGAGAGAGAGAGAGAGAGAGAGAGAGAGAGAGAGAGAGAGAGAGATAAATAGATAGATAGATAGAGAGGAAACGATGGCATCGCAGCGAGCTTGATACGTTCCTCGTGTATTCATGAAACAACTGGGAAAAGGACGTTTAAAAAATCATACTCTATGAAATCAACCTCTCTCTCTCTCTCCCTCTCTCTCTCTATCTATCTATCTATCTATCTATCTATCTATCTATCTATCTATCTATCTATCTATCTATATGTATGTATATATATATATATATATATATATATATATTAATTCTTAAACATTTTAATAAACAGAAAAAAGAAGATAAAGAGAAAAAAAATCTTCCTTTAATTTTCTTAAGTTATTAGATCGCGACGAAAGAGAATCTAGGTCGAGAAAGGAATTTCTCTTCTATAAATAAATAAATAAAGAAATGCATACACACGTACATATATACATACATGGATACACACGTAAATGTACATATGTAAATGGAAAAGATGAAATGCGTGCACATCCTTTCTCGTCTCGGTGCATTTAGTCGAGTACTCGAAGTTCCACAAGTTAACTCGTTCCTTTCGTTCCTTCATTCGCTTCGTTCTTTCGTTCGCTCGTTGGTTCGCTAATTGCCGCGAAATTATTCAATACGATAGCGATGCCAGGGGGCATTCAGGAGACAAGACACGGCACTGCCATGGGCTATCCTTACTGCCGTGACGGAATTCATCGTCCTGTTCTAGCTTCTTCGACCCTTCTCCTCCTTACTTCGCTCCTCCTATCACGAGTTCTTCCAACGAGACGTTGGCGTTGTTGCTCCACCAACTCGCCTACCTTTAACTAGTTGAACGAGTACACACGTGCTATGTTTTTCTCTCTCTCTCTCTCTCTCTCTCTTTCTCTTTCTCTCTCTTTCTCTTTCTCTTTCTTTCTTTTACTATGCCTCCATCGTCATCCTAGGAACCTACCCGGTTCTATTTGTCTCTGTCACCGGTAAATGGCCTTTACCGAGCATCGAGTCTCTCCCGTCCCTCTTTCCCTTCTCCTTCTCCTCCTCCACTTCCACCTCCTTCTCCTCCCCTTTCCACTCCTTTCCTGTTCCTTCTCCTCTTATGTTTCTTCTGTTTCTCCTACGTTCCTTATATTTCTCTCATCTCTCTCTCTCTCTCTCTCTCTCTCTCTCTCTCTCTCTCTCTCTCTCTCTTCCTCTTTCTCTTTCTCCTTCTCTTTCTCTTTCTGTGTGTATTTCTTCTTCTTCTTCTTCTTCTTCTTCTGCTTCTACTTCTTCCTCTTCTCTTATACTTCTCTCTTTTTCTTCGTCTTTCTTCTTATTTCTTCTTTCATCGTTCTTTGCGAACTTCTCGCAAAAGTTGGCGGTGTGAACGTCGGAGGTGAAACGAAATGCAGTCAAGCAGAAAATGTCCCGACACTTGATTTCGTTTGTTATCTGAAAAATAAATAAAACGTTTTTAGCCGATCGATCGTAACCCGTGCTCGCGTAACTTCTTTCTTTAAAAATTTCAATTTTTCTTTCTCATCGATATCATTTGTCTCGTCTATTTCCCTCCCCCGCCACTCACCCCTCCCGCCGACCTTATCCTTTTTCCTTTTCCTTTTTTTTTCTTTTCTTTTCTTTTTTTTTTTTTTCGTTCTACTGATCGAAATACTCTTGTCATTGTTGTCATCGTTGTCATCGTCGTCGTTATTGTTATTATTATTATTGTTGTTGTTGTTGTTATTGTTATTGTTATTTGTTATCGTGCGTGTGGGCGAACGAACACGATGGTAACATACATTCGATTGACTTAGTCGTTTTTTGCTCGTTCAATTTAAATCTCGTACTTGCACGATTAGTATAAACGCATTTAAATTATCACGATACGTGGTACGGTATGCATTCGTTCGTGAATGGATAAGAGAATGAATTGAAAAGAATGAGAAATGAAAAATACAAAATAAAATAATTGTTTTTGTTAAATTAATCAATCTAATAACTTAATTGTACACTTTATCATTTTAATCACGTATATATATATATATATATATATATATATATATACACACGCACAGAGAGGGAGAGAGAGAGAGGGAGGGGAGGGGAGGGTAGGTGGAAGAGTGAGATAGAAAGAAAATTTCGATTATCGGCGCAGTATAATATTGTACGTGTCGTTTGAGTGAAAGCAATTTGTTTATAAAAAAGAAGACAAAAATGAAAAATAATGAAAAAACGACGAGCGAAAAAAAGACAAAAAAAAAAAGAAAGAAAGAACGAACGAACACATCGAAAGAAGAAAATAAAATAAAAATATACGCACGAAAAAGTTCAATAATGGAAAAATATAAGAGAAAAAAGGGGCTCGATAAAGGTGGCGTTCAACGACAGTGGAGCAAAGAGGGGTAAGGGTTTGGGGACGGGGTGCGGAGAGGGTAAACGTGTACGATGAGGCACTTTTGCAACCCCCATTGTGGTCGACGTGCGTGCATGCTCGATTTGCGACGGCCATGTCATACACGTACATAAACATGCATATACACATGCACATGCGCACATATACATGCACACACACATAAATATATATATATATATATATATATATATATATATATACACCAACGCGCGCATATACATTTATGGTTGAACGTTACCCGCAAAGAACGTGAGTCCATTCCTCCTCTGTCCTCTCTTGGAAACTCTCTCCTCGTTCAAACGTACGCTACGTCATTCCCTCGATTCTTATCGGTTCGACAATAAAAACTTTGCAAACGCTGCGGACCTACCTTTCTTCATCTTTCTCTTTTTCCGATCTTCTCTCTTTTTCTTTCTTTTTTTATTTCTTTTTCTTTTTTTTTCCTCTTTTTTTTTTCTTTTTTTTTTTTATTTTTTTCCTTTTCTTCTGTTTCTTCTTTATCGTGCGACACTTTACGACAAGCTTTTAAAAAACGAGCGACGGGGTATGGCTCAAACGACAGCAACGATACGGCTTTTATTTTGTTCTTTATTTTTCTTCTTCTTTTTTCTTTTTTTTTTTCTTTTTTTTTTTTTGTAGAATTTGGTAAATGATCTCATTGTACTAGTAATAATGAGAATTATTAAATTGCGATTGTATTGTAGTACATACAATGTATGGTTCATGCAAATGCTATTAATCTCTCTTTGTCTTTCTCTTTATTTCCTAATATTTGTTGTCTCTCTCTTTCTCTCTCTCTCTCTTTTTTCCTCTATCGCGTCACAATTTATGACAAGCTTTCAAAATATGAGGACGTACGATTTGGATTACAATAGAAACTTTTTATATACTTATATATATGTATATATGTGTTTGTGTGTATAATTTATTTTTTTTTTTTTATTATAGAGAATTGTAAATAATTTCATTGATGTTGTTGCAATGGTAATGAATAGAATTATAACACAAATACAATGTAAGTACTATTCATATACTTTAGTATATCGAAATACGAAACGAGTTATTTTCGAACTGGTTGGTAGCACGTTTCTTAGGTGCTTACTTAAAAGCCGATAGATTCCAGGTTCAAATCCCCACCATTCCAAAAGAGTTTTTTTAATAAAAATATTTTCACTTTGTGAATGGACTTTTTAATTTCAAACGAGTTGTGTATAATACTAACATTTTATGTTATCTTCAAATGTTAGATAAATTTCAACTCGTAAATTAAAAAAATATTATTATATATATATAATATATATTTACGTCTAAATTGCCCTGTATTAGTGTGTGGTTTATCTAATACAGTTTCCGATAGGACGACAAATTTTTTTTTAAATATCTTTATAAAAAAAAAAAAAGAAAAAAAAAAGAAGAAGAAAAAATCCTGGCAAATTATAAACGATACGGATAGAAAAGAAAAAAAAAATGGAAGAAAGAGAAATTTTTAAATCATTGAGATATATTAAAAATGAATTGAATAAGTTAGAATGAATTTTCGAAATTACGTGATTGTCTTCTATATCCGTACGTATCAATCTATTATCTATCCAATATATAGGATGACAAATTTTCTAATTTTTCTTTTTTGTTTCTTTCTTTGTTTCATTTCTCTTCACATTCCTTTTTTTATTCTTTTCTTTTTCTTTCTCTTTCTCTCTCTCTCTCTCTTTCTCTCTCTTTCTCTCTCTCTCTCTCTCGAAAAGAACCACATACAGAATATCAGAGAAGACGTTCGAAGTTAGAATCATAGAAAAATCGTGATAAACGATGAAACGGTTCGGAGAGTTTAAGAATAAAAGAAGAGAAAAAAAAGAAAGAAAGAAAGAAAGAAAGAAAGAAAGAAAGATAGATAAATAAAGAAAAAGGAAGAAGAGGAAAAGTTTAAAGTCGGTAATAAAACGAACGAGTGTTCGGACTCTCGAGAATATACCATGGAATAAGAAAATCGTTGACGTTATAAAACGCAAAGAGGAGAGGGAAATGGATGGCTGTCGGATGGAAAGGAGGTACAGGGTTGTAGGTTGGATAGGTAGACGGTAAAGAAGGGTGGTGTGTAGGCGGAGGGGGCGGGAGGGTGGGAGGTTGGGATGGAAAGGCAGACGGGTGCTCTTCTTCCTTGTCCGTTCGTAGATTGTTTAAACTCATTAACGATTGTTTAACTCGTTAAAGACTCATTAGTGCCACGAACTCGTCGGACCGCTAGAGATTTCACGGTGGCTCAGCTTCGAGACTTCGTTTTATCTCTCTCTCTCACTCTCTCTCTCTCTCTGTCTCTCTCACTCTCTTTCCTTTCTCTTCTTTTAATTTTTCTTTCTTTTTTTTTTATTTTTTTTTTCTTTCTTTCTTTCTTTCTTTCTTTCTTTCTTTTTTTCCTTCTTTCACTCTCTCTTTCTCTATCCATCTATTTATCTGTCTTTCTCTTTCTATCGTTTCCTTTATCTTCATCTTTTCTTTTGCTTTCTTTTTTGGTTTTAATCAACGAAGCCTTTCCTTTCTTTCCCCCCTGTTCCCGCCCTCTTCTTCCATGCCTCCTCCTGTTGCTTTATTAGAAGTAAATTAATCCAAGTTTTCTCAGCGGACGCGCTTTCACAAGAGTACATAAGTTTAACTCGAGTGCGAAGAGAATGGCGATGGGAGAGAAAGAAAGAGATAGAGAGAGATAGAGAGAGAGAGAGAAAGAGAGATAAAAAGAAAAGAGGCCGAAGGAAAAGGAAAAATAAAAGAGAAAATAGAACGAAGAAAAAAGGGGTGTTCGTTCGTTCGATTTTTTTTTCCTTTCTTCTTCTTCTACTTCTTATTTTCTTCTTTTTCTTCTTTTTTCTCAAAACACTCAGCTAATTATTTTTTTATTAACGAACGTACGTACGTACGTCCGTATTGTTAAATATTATGCTCCGTTCTAATCTTATGTTTCTAATACAAAACACGTCAGATTAGCGTTCGGTAAATTTCTAAGAGGAAAATATTACCGACAGTCCGATCGTATAATCGAAATTCCTCTTCTTTCTTCTAATTTCTTTTATCGTTTCGTTCTAAACGATACTGAGAAACGAACGGTTCCTTTTGTCATTTCGAGTATTACAAGAGAGAAAGAGAGAGACTGATTATCCCTCCTTCCATCGAACTTACTACTCTCGAAATTTTATTAATTAATGAACTTAAATGATGTTAATTATTATTTATTTTTTCTTTTTTTTTTTCCACGAAACGACGATCTTTAAATTTTCGCAAATTACAAGTGATATAAGTGATAATTGTGTCAATTATTTCATTACGAATTATGGATCAACTTAAAATCGTTCAATGGAGAACGAACGAAGATCTTTAAGAAATAAATAAAATGTATTAATTGGTCTATCGGATAAATATAATATTAATTAAATATTGTAAAATAATATAATAGTTATATATATATATATATATGAATGGAATAAGGATGAAAATAGATAAATAAATAGATATTATAAATAATAAGATTTAGATTAATACTAAACGTAGAGAGAAAAAGAAAGAAAGAGAAAAATAGAGAGAGAGAGAGAGAGAGAGAGAGAGAGAGAGAGAGAAAGAGAAAGAAAAAGAAAGTGGTTTTACTTCATTTAAAGTGAAATAAGCTCTACCTTTAGGGTATGGGAGTATAACTCTCGTTTAGTTCGTGTATCCGTTTAAAACCCTGCCCGTGGAAGTTTTCACGACAGTTTTTATCTACGGACCATTTACTTAATGAGAAATCAGGAGAGCCGGCTACGAAAGAGTGGAAAGATTTAAAGGGATCTTTTTCCTTTTCGTATCTTTTCCTTGTCTTTTTTTCAATGATTTTCTCTCTCTCTCTCTCTCTCTCTCTCTCTATCTTTTTTTCTCTTTCTCTCTATCTGTCTATATATATATATATGAACATCGTGTTTCTTCTGTAAAGAAGGTGTTGTGACTTTTTGATAAGATAAGTGGGAGGTGGGGCGGGGAAAGAAGGGAATGTACTACAAAGACGATCTTCTATTTCTATTTATCTATTTATATATCTATCTCTCTCTTTCTTCTCATGTCTCATTAAAGACGTAAAGACGATATCCAATTGGTTTCACGTCAGTTACTTTCTAATAAACTTCCCTAGTCCTTTCGAATTTAACTTTTTTTTTTCTGTTTGATTATGTGTGTGTGTGTGTATATATATATATACATGTGCACGCGCGTATGTGTGTATGTGTGTCTGTTTTTTTATCTTATTTTTCTTTCCTTCCTCTCTCTCTTTCTCTCTTTCATTTTCTCTTTTTTCTTTCTTTTTGATTTTGTTTTCCGTAGTCGTACACTTTCTTGGCAAAGCAACAAAACAACTCGGCCCTCGTTTTCTACTTTACCACTTCGGTAACACTCGCTTTATAATTTCTCCTTTCTCCATTAAGGGGCACAAACGTAGATGCGATGGTAGTACATACATACATACATACATACATACATACATACATACATACATACATACATACATACATACATACATACATACATACATACATACATACATACATACATACATACATACATACATATATACATATATATATATACATACATACATACATACATACTGTAACGGTGGTGATCGTGGTGGTTCATGGTGGTAACAGTGACGGTAGTAGTGGTGATGGTGGTGGTAATGGTAGTGGTAGGTGGTAGGTAGTATTGGTGATGGTGGTGGGGGTCCATTAGTTGAGTATTTACGAGTCTCTCGAGAAATAGTACGCATACTAGAGGAACAATAAACGTAGAATGGAGAGTGAAGAAAGAAGAAGAAGGTGAACTGAGAGGGATTGAAAAGTATAGAGGGGAAAGAAAGACAGAGAGAGAGAGAGAGAGAGAGAAAAAGAAAAAGAGGGAGAGAGAAAAAGAGGGAGGAAGAGAGAGAGAGAGAGAGAGAGAGAGAGAGAAAAAAGAAAAAAGAAAGAAAGAAAGAAATAAAGAGTGGCAAGGTAAATGAAATAAAGAAAGGATGTTAGTGGGAGAAAGAAATGAGAAAGAAAAAAAAAGGAAAGAAAGAAGAAAAGAAGAATGGAGACATTAAAACAGTGCTTGGTCCCTACGTTTCTCCCTACGTCTCTCCCTCTCATTCATCCTATATCTCTCTCTTTCCCTCATGGTCATAGGTGTCATCGAAGCGAGGACCCTTCGTTCCTTCGTAAAGTCTCTTTTCTTTTCCTTCCCCTTCCTCCTCGTCCTTCCTTTTTCTTCTTAAACGTAACAATGTGATCGGAGAAAGAGAGATAGACGGAACGGATGAATGAACATACTACCGTACGAATGTACATACGTACAAACGAATGGATAGATGGATGGATGGATGGATGGATGGATGGATGGTTGAATGGTCGCTTGGAAAAGGTAGGAATGAGGGAAAGAAAAAGAGGGAAAATTGTTTACGAGCTAGCCGACCGCATCCCTCTTTTAGTCCAACGACCGTTAATCCACCTACGTTCTTTCTATCTTTTTCCTCTTTCTTTATCTACCATCACTATCACCACCACTATCTAACACCTATTCTTCTCTTCCTCCTCCTCCTCTTCCTCCTCCTCCTCCTCCTCCTCTTTCTCTTTCACTCGAGTCAAGTTTCGCAGTAGCTGTGCGAGCGATCGCATTCGTTACAGGAACTGCTCTTAAAATGGCATTTATCCCCTTAAAGGTGCTTTCGCTTACTCCTAAACGCCTTCTGTTCTCTTCCTCTTCCTCAATTTCCTCCTCCTCCTTTTCCTCCTCCTCCTCCTCCTCCTTCTCTTCCTCCTCTTTCTCCCACCCTGTCTCTCACACATATTTGCTCATCTCCTCTGTATCCTACTCCCTCTTCTTCTTCTTCTTTTTCTTTTTCTTTTTCTTTTTCTTTTTCTTTTTCTTCAATTTAACTCTGCCTTCTTCTTCTCGCCTGTACGAGTTAAGAAAGAACGATTTTGTGTATATCTAATCCCACGTTCTATTAATTTACTCGTTCCTTGAAAGAACTCTTTAAATTCCAACCTCCTCGTAACTCTCTCCCTCTCTCTCTCTCTCACTCACTCTCTTTCTCTCTCTCTATTTTTTTTTCTCTTTCTCTTTCTTTCTTTCTTTTCTTTTTTTTTTTTTTTTCTTTCTTTCCTTATTCTTTTCTCTTTCTCCCTAATTATTATATTTTTTCTTTCACGTCGTCCTTCTCCCCCCCCTCCTCCTCCTCCTCCTCCATCCCGCCCCACGACCACCTCCACACCCACCACCGATTCTTTTCTATTCTATACGAAAGAATCATTTCTTTGACTTCAAATCAAACTCACTGGTAAGATATTCTAGTAACTTTTTAAAATTCTTACGACGAACGTCTCCTCGTCTTCCCTTAGCGTCTTTCTCGTTTCCCTTTACCTTTCGTTCTTTTTTTTTCTTTCTCTCTTTCTTTCTTTCTTTCTTTCTTTCTTTCTTTCTTTCTTTTTTTCTTCCATTTTCTTTGATTTCACTTCTACCATCTCGATTTGATCTTCCTAACGAGGATTCGAACTATGACCTTTTTACTATTCCTTCTCTCTCTCTCTCTCTATCTCTCTTTCTTTCTTTCTCTCTCTTTCTTTCTTTCTTTCTTTCCTTCTTTTTATCATCCAATTAATTTTTCAAACGTAACTCTGCCAATCACGATATCTTTTCAACCTTGACTCATTCGATAACGACTATTTAAATACTAAATTATTTTATAAGTAATTCGTCAATTTAAACGTTCCGTTCGTTTTTATTTTTAATTTCAAGCACGTCGTTTTAACTATTATCGAAGAATTATATGCATTATTAAAATATCCATTAAATAGATATATAATGACATCAATTTATATCGAATTATTCAATTCTTTATCCCTTTGACGCATACATCGTAGAGAGAGAAAGAGAGAAAGAGAGAAAGAGAGAGAGAGAGAGAGAGAGAGAGAGTGAGAAAGAGAGAGAGGAGAGAAAAGAAAAAACAAGAAAAAGAGAGAAAAGAAAAATCTTATGCATTCTTTTATCACTCGTTAATATTATACACATCTACATATCTACGGATCTAATCTATATCATGTTTTAATTATTCAAATCATTCTTTATTCGCGTTAGATATATATGTATATATATATATATACATATAAAAAAAAAAAGAAGGAAAACAGAAGAAGAAGAAGAAGAAGAAGAAAAAAAAGAAAAAGAAACCGATGAAAGAAGTTGAAAGATCGTTGAAATGAAAAATTATCGTCTTAAGGTATCACGACGTTATTAATTTATCATTTCGAGTTCGTAGTTCGTTTAAATGTTTTTTTTTTTCTTCCACCTCTCTAATACATTTAAAATCTCTTCAAGTGTTACGTACCACAACTTTCTCTCTGTTCTTTTTTATTTCTTTTTTTTCTTTCTCCCCCTTTTTTTTTTTTTTTTTTTTTAATCTTTTTTCTCTTTGCTTTCATCCCCTTCGTTAGCCTTCCCTTTCTCTCTCTCTCTCTCTCTCTCTCTCTCTCTCTCTCTTTTTCTGTCACATATACAAACATACATACACACACACACACATACAAACACCCTTCTGTCCTGGCGTTAACATCCTCGTTAGGCTTGGATGGCGAACATATCGCGACTCGTAAAACGTCGCGGCAATTAAGATGCTCGTTAATTAAAGTTTTAACCTACATAAAGGTGCGTGTCGCTACATTACAATAGAAAGAGAAATACGTGTAGGTAATATCTCTCTCTCTCTCTCTCCTTATCTATCTATCTATCTATATCTGTTTCTCTCTCTCTCTCTCTCTCTCTTTCTCTTTCTCATCAGATATAAACTTGATTTCCTGACTTTGTAGAGAATATGCCATAAGCACGGATCTCCTCCTTCCTTGCATCTTTAGTTCTTTGTGTGTTTTTATTAGGTATAAGTGTAGGTGTTGGTGTTGATGTAGGTGTAAGTGTGTTACTGTGTATGTATGTATGTATATATATATATATGTGTGTGTGTGTGTGTGTATACTAGATTCTGTGTCACGAGTTTCCTCCCAATACCCTTCCTTCTCTATCTCTCTCTCTCTCTCTCTCTCTCTCTTTCTTTCCCTCTTGACGTTTATTCACAGCCTTTTCGATACTTATCGTTATCCCCCCTTTGGATACATGCCACGATCTAATTCCTTTGTCTTCGTCACCGATCATTATATTTTCCACTTATTTTCTTTCTCTCTTTTTCTCACACTCTCATCCCCTCTCTCTCTCTCTCTCTCTCTCTCTCTCTCTCGACTAATCTTTGCATCTTTGTATCATGTCGTGCGAAAAAAAAATATATATATATATATTATATGTACAATATTTAAAGATTGGCTGTCATTATTGTTAGCAACGAGTGTCGTCTCATATTTTCTCTTATACGTGCGCTCGTTCGCGCGTATCTATCTTTTGTGCTGCCCTTATAAAGATAACGGACACGATCTATACGAAGTGATCAGTCTAGAGAGTTTAGTTTGGATCGTTGTCGTCATCAACATCATGATTATCATCATCATCATCATCATCATCATCATCATTATCATCATTATTATTATTATCTTCTTTTTTCTTAGTTTTTCTTTTCCATATCTCGAAAAAGATTTTGTCGGATTTGTCATTGTTTCTTCTGGGGTTTTTTTTTTCATTTCTTTTTTCTTCCCTCACGGTTTTGTTTATGCATAGTAATTATGTAAATAGATTATCTTTGTCTTTCTTGTTTTGCTTTGATTTTCTTTTTTTTTTTGTTATTCTATTTTTCATTTTCTTCTTTTATTTCTGCATATAAATAAGAATACTTCGCTTATTATTATTACTATTTTATTATTATTATTATTATTATTATTATTATTATTATTATTATTATTATTATTATTATTATTATACGAGTTATACGTACATACATAAATGTAAATATTGTTTAAATATAAGCATTGTTTATTTTAAATTAAAACAATTCATGTCTTCGAGATTCAAAGGATTTGTTTAATTAATTTGATTAAATACTTGTAAAAGAGAAAATTCACGATCGATTATCATGATTATAGACATATTATATTGTTTATTTTAAATATAAAATTTCGCGATTCAAAGGACCTGTTTAATTAAATTTGATTTAACATTTGTAAAGAAAATTTTCCATTAAATTTCATGACTATATGTATATATATATATATATATATATATATATATATATATATATAATTATTATAGACATAAAAGTTCGAGATGTAAAAGGGTTTGTTTAATCAATTTGATTTAACATATACAGAGAATATTTTCCATGGAATTTCAATATTAAACACGCATTACATTGTTTATATATATATATATATATATATATATATATATATATATATTTGTTTTTTTTTTTTATATATATATAAAAATTCGAGAAAAGTATTGTCGAATTAGTTTGATTTAATATTTCTGAAAAGAGAAAAAGAGAAGATATTTCGGTCGAGAATTTCCAACGAGCGCGTAGACGTAGAATTGCGAAGTTCGATTTTCGAAAACAAATAAAAAAAAAAAAAAAAAAAAAAAAAAAAGAGGAGTGAAAGAAAAAAGAGAATGAGAGAGAGAGAGGGGGAAAACAAAAAGGAAAAAAAAGATTCCTTCGTCCTCACGTACACTCTCGTCGTCTCCTCTTATTTTCTTTTTTACTTTTCTTTTCTTTTCTTTTCTTTTCTCTTTTTTTTTTTTTTTTTTTTTTTTTTTTCGTTTTATTTCGTAATAGGCTTAATGAGAATTCAGGAGGGTTAACGACAAGGTTTTCGTTTCTTTACCTTCTTCGTCTTTTCTTGGACGTTGTCGTCGTCGTGTCGTGAAATCGAAGGGGAAGATCGAAAAGATTTCCTTCTTCTTCTTCTTCTTCTTCTTCTTCTTCTTCTTCTTCTTCTTCTTCTTCTTCGTATTCTTATTCTTCGAGGAAACAACGAAAACGCAAATCAATGAAGAAAAGAAAAGTTTTCCTTGACGATTGTAGGAGTACCAACTCTATGCTTTTTCTATTTCGATAAGAAACGTTCACCTTCCCTCTTGCCTGCTAACTTCTTCTCTTTCATTCTCTTTCTCTGGACCTTCTACTTTTCTCTCTCCCTCTCTCACTCTATATATATATATATTTCTTTTCTTTTCTTTTCTTCAGATATTTTGCACAGCACGCAGAAAATCGGCCGTTTCATTTCCCTAAAAGAACCAACGTTTCATCCCTTTTCCTCGCTCGATAAATTCTCTATCTACTTTTCTATCTCTCTCTCTCTCTCTCTCTCTCTCTCACTCTCACTCTTTCTCTCTCTTTTTCTTTTCTCTTCACAATTTTTTCTTTTCTTTTTCTTTCCTTTTTTTTTTTTTTTTTACGGGTCATCGACTCTCAGAAAATTCTACTCTGAATTTACTCCAATGGCCGACAACGTCGTAGAATAGATAGAAGAAGAGTTCTCGCTGACACCAATGTAATTATCACCGAGGTCAAAGCTATTACGTAATCCATGATTCTTAGACTCGATTCATGGTATCGATATTAACTACCGCCTCGCTAGTCCATGAAAATGAACTTTTACACGAGCAACGTGTATTACGTTCGTGCCCCTTTTACCTCGTGTTTGACCTCAATCGAATCGAAAACTCTAGTTTGTGTAGTCCTTAACTACGCGCTAGAAAGGAGGTTGAATCTGTTGTGAAAAGTTTGAAAATGAATGATTTTGAAAATCTATTAAACACTTTTGTCAGACCTTTTAGATTGATCTTTTCTTTTTTTTTTTTTCTTTTTTCTCATTTCTTTCTTTCTTTCTTTCTTTCTTTTTCTTTTTTTTTTTTTCATCTTTCTTTTGCAGCAGTACTATAAAACTAGAAGCTTTAGAAACTTTTTCAAATTGGAATAGATTTACATTCTGTATTTAATATACATTTGCGTACGTATATGTGGATATACATTTATGATATATCCAAAAATGTTCGTTAAATATCGGCGTTGATTAAAATGCGAAAATAATGAGCTCAATGAGATATGGAATAATAAATATTTATGTGTGTGTGTGTGTGTGTGTGTATGTATGTATGTATGTATGTATATCTTTATCTACATATAATAGAAATTGATGTTATGTAAAGTCATTAATATGAACGCAAATTATTCTACTAAAATGTAATATTACATTATTATTAACGTAGAGTTTGTTATCGATTTTATCGTTGAACCGAACAAAATTACTTCGACGTAATGTTCAAGGTTAACTTCCAATTTTTTGTTGTTTCTTTGTTTTTCCTATTTATTTCTTTTTCTTTTCTTTCTAATCTTATCTAAACGATATTATTAAGTCCAATCGTAATTCGCAGGATTGGCTTCTCTAATCAATACTGGCTTCTCTTTTTCTTAGTAGATGTTATTCTTAAAATACCTCATACTTCGGTATGATTCATAATTATTTGAAGATGAAATCATTGTTTTCTTTTTTTTTTTCCTTTATCATTTCTTTGTTTGTTCGATAATTTACGTTATTGTCTTTACACGAACACTCGTAACTTACTCGATGAGTAAAAGAAAAGCAAAGAAAGAAAGAAAGGAAAGAAAAAAAAAAAAAAAGACAGAAACTATTTCTATGTAATCTTTTAAACGTAATAATAAATTTCCAAAAATTTCAATATATATCTACCTGTACATTTTTTTCTTTTAAACAACAATAATATTTCTAAAATAATGAATCATTTTTCTAAAACAATAAAATAATAATAATAATAATAATAATAATAATAATAATAATAATAATAATAATAATAATAATAGTGTGTACGTATATTTTTGTTCACTTGGAAGTTAATAAACTTATTCGTTCCAATTTTATGTTAGCCACTTTTTCTTCGATTTTGCGATAACAAGAAGCGAATATAAATTAGTATGTGAACCAGTGGTTAAATATAAAAATACATTTTTATAAATATTAATATAAATATATATCTAAGTATCTATATACATTTTTTAAAATATAAATATTAATACATATATATATATATATATAAATATATTTTTAAAAAGTATTTATAAATTTGATAATAATAAAATTATAATAATAAAATAATAATAATAATAATAATAATAATAATAAAATAATAATAATAATAATAATAATAATAATAATAATAATAATAATAATAATACATATATATCTACACATATGTATTTCTATATATATATATATATTTTTTTTTTTCACTTGGAAGTCACAGACTTCCCACTTCAGTTAAGTCGTGTTCCACTTTTATGTTACTTGCTTTTCCTTCGATTTTGCGATAACGAGAGGCGCCTTTGCGTGCACCCGCAGCAAGTAGGCGCGGCTTCTTCGTTCGCTTCGACGGTCTTTACCGTCTCTCGTAGGACGATCAAGATCGAGATAATTGGACCTGGCAGATGGGGAAGTTCTACGACGTCGAAGAATTTTCTTCGGTAACGGTAGAACACGTTCCCTCGAAATTGTTATCGACAAGATGAAACGTTTCTTTTTTGCGTTCTTCCTCTAACGTTTCTTCTCCATTTTTCTTACGACGAGTCCTTCCACGCTCGTTCTGACAAAATCGATTATAGTTAAGACTCTCCAACAAAAATATCTAATTAAAGGTAAAACTTTCGATTGTTTCAAGATTTTTACATTATTAAACTTCTTTTCTTAAAAAAATTTTATACGATTTTATATCCGTTAATTATTCGATTTATAAATGTTTTCGATAGTTAATACGTATATTTAATACATACAAATATATACATATATAATTTAGCATTGCAATATGAATATCTATATGTAGCTTTTCTTTTTAATTTTATCTTTTGTTTTTTTTTTTTGTTTTTCTTTTTTTTTTCCTTTTTTAATTTTTGATATAAATTTAATTCACCTATGGACCCATCATGGAAAAATAATATATGTATATATTGATATTAATATGCATTATCGATAAGAGATTGATACAACAAATATTGCAATATTTTGAATATATACTTTATAAATGTGAATAAAATGTAATATAATGATATTTCATTTTCAAGTATGTAAATTTAAATCTATCGCGACTTTCTCTCTCTCTCTCTCTCTCTCTCCCGTCGTCAATGTTCTTTCGAATAGAAAATTATTGTTTCATATTTATGTATATCAGTACATTAAGCACATACAGGATGGTCAAAAAGTTATTAAACGTTTCGTAAAATCGTTCTTTAAAATCATTTCAAACATCGATCATTCTATTTTCGAGATATTACGAGATTAATTTTTCTCTTTTTTCCCCTTTTTCTTTTCCCTTCTTTTTTTTTTTTCTCCTTTTTCAAGATTATAAATCTCATCTGCTTGTAATCAACGTGTCTAGTAATTTGAATTGTATAACTAGAATTATTTTCTTTTTTATATAATTTGTATACGGACCAAAAAAAAAAAAAAAAAAAAAATAAATATAAGAAAGAAAAAGTGAAACTCTCAGAAAATTTTCACAAAGAATAAATTATATAAAGAGTAATCTTGTTTCTGTGTGTGCGTGTTTCTTTTTTTTTCTTTTTTTTTTTAAACAAAAGAAAAAAAATTCTTTTGGAATCTTCAAACCACCCTGTACGTATATACATATATACATATATATATGTATACATAAGACGAGGAATTGTCGGATATTTGTAAAGATCGTACGGTTAAATTGTCGTGACAGGTGCGCTTTAAAATTCAACATTTTAACGCGAAAAGTTCCTAGGACGAACCCGTGGAAGTAACTTTCGCGTGTAGGAACGAGACGCGACCGACATTTTCCTCTTAGTTCGAAATCTCTTTTCGCTTGTCTTCCACGCGTCTCGTCTTCCTTAAATTCTAACGGACAAATGCCCGCATGAAAAGTGGAACGAACACACATGATATAGTCGAAGAGAGTTGGCTGGGATGAGAGAAGGGGTTGAATCTCTTTTTTATCCGTTCGCCACGATAAGAACTGTAAAGAAAAGCGTTTCGTATAACGAGTGAGATTCAACTTTCTTTTATTTCTCTCTCTTTCTCTCTCTCTCTTTTTTTCTCTTTCTCTTTTTTTTTTGCTTTTATATATATATATATATATATGTATTTCCTTTTTTTTTTGGGAAATATGATAGTGGGTTAATATATGTACATATATATATATATACATATATTTTTTCTTTCCTTTCTTTTTTTTGGTTCTGAGGGTTAAAATATTTAATCCTCTCTGTGGCGCAATTCTTTTTTCATGCATAAAAAAATGTGTGCATATATATATATATATATATATATATATATATGTGTGTGTGTGTGTGTGTGTGTGTGTGTGTGTGTGTGTGTGTATGTATGTATGTATGTATTTTGCTTCTTCCTTTTTTTTCCTGTAGTCCTGAGGGTTAAAAAATTTAATCCACTCTGTAGCATAATTTTTTTTTCATGCATTAAAAAAGAATCTATATACGTGCATATACGTATGTATATTTTATTTTATTTTCTTTTTTATTTTCTTTTTTTTTTCTTTTTTTTTCTTTTTCTTTTTTCTTTTTTTTTTTTTTTTCTTTTGAAAATACGACAGATGGTATAATTTTTTTCTTTTTTTTTTTTTTTTTTTCTATAGAGGATAAAAATTTAATAAGCTCCCTCCAACCTCTATAACCCAATTTTGTTTTATGTTGAAAAAAAAAATGCCTGCATACAGTTATATATAAATTTTATTTTTCAGTTCCTTCAACATCTTTTTTTTTTCTTTTTTTTTTTTGTAACGAGTTAAAATGTAGAAATTTGATTTGGTATACTTTTTACAAGGAGATTATATAAATTATTTTTTTATTTCTTTGTTTCGTGTCTACAAAAAAGGAAAAAAAAAAAAAGAAATAAAAGAAGTAAGAAAAATGATAAATAATGTCTGTAAAAGACGTGACTCGAACAAATAACTTTATCCATCATATAAACGATAAGATTGATTTTATCGAACGCATGGGTAAACATACATAGGCATTGTACATACGTAGAAATCGAATATGTACATTATATTTCCGATGATTCGCTTTAATGACCCGGAATCCGGCTTAACGATCGGACGTGAATAATCGTGGAACACGAGTAATCCAAACTAGCGCATATGTGTAGATACAGTGTAATGCGTAGATTTATAATAGTATGAGAAATACTATATGGTATCTATATAGAACGTATTTATCAATAGATATATGTATATAATACATATAATATATGTATATATATATATATATATATATATATATATATATATATACACATCATTCTCTCTGTAATTAACTCGATATAATCGAATTAAATTATTCGAGAAAAGGGACGAATGAAATTTAATACGAAAAATGTTTATGTATATTTTTATTTCATATTTTTATAAAAAAAAAAAAAAAAAAAATTTTAATCAAATCATAATTAAATTATAATACACTCTAAATATAAATTTAATATTATTATAATTAATATAATAATAATATATATATACATACATATATATATATGTGTGTGTGTGTATGTATGTATGTATAAAACTTTAACGAGTTAAAGTAATTTTTCTGTTGGACATGAAAAAGGAAATTTCTTTATAAGATGGTCGAGAGAATTATAAGATAAAACTTAGTTAAAACTTTGGTCCTCTCGAGTGTAAGATGCACGTAACCTAACTATTTATAATTATACTTATTTATATTTTAATTATGTAAGAATATATATATATATATATATATATATATATATATAAATATATATTAACGAGAACTTTTTTGATGTTACAGGGCTGGGCGAGGCTCGAGGAGGCCGCCTCCTCGCCAGAATCCCCGGGTATAGCGGAGGAGGAGGAGGAGGAGGAGGAGGAGGTGGAGGAGGTGGAGGTGGAGGTGGAGGAGGAGGAGGAGGAGGTGGAGAAGAAGAAGAAGAAGGAGAAATAAGGCTCGCGAAGAATCGCGATAGCCACGATATATAATAGATAGTAGAATAGAATGCTAGTCTTCCCGGGCGGCGGTGTCGATGTCGGCGTCGTCGTCGCCGTCGCGACGGTGGCATCATCGAGGACGATGGATTCGTTGGTATCAGTGTCGGGTAAACAGATACGTTTGTTTTTGACAATCCTGATGATTTTGGTACCACGATTACCGTCAGCAGGTTCAACGCCGGCCGATATAGTGCAAAGGTTTCATGACAGCGAAGTCGAGCGTATGAATCATTTGGTGGTTGATAAGAACACTGGTAGGGTTTACGTTGGTGCAGTTAATCGTTTGTATCAACTATCGCCGGACTTAAATCCGGTTGTTAAGGTTGTGACAGGACCGCAAGGTGACTCGACTGTTTGCTCGATGATCGACTGTCCCCAAGAGACTCAAAAGAAACCAGTGGACAATGTGAACAAAGCATTGGTGATAGATTATACGACGACGCGTTTAATATCATGCGGTATATTGTTTCAAGGAATGTGTACCGTACGTAATCTTCACAATATTTCGGACGTTGTACAAGAGGTACGCGAGGCAGTGGTAGCTAACAATCCAACAGCATCTACGGTTGCCTTTATTGCTCCTGGACCACCAAATCCACCGGTATCGCAGGTCATGTACGTTGGCGTTACTTTCACCGGTAATTCACCTTATAGATCGGAAGTACCTGCCGTTAGTTCGAGATCATTGGACAAGGACAAGATGTTGAATATTGCCGAAGCCGCTGTCACGACCGGTACAAGGATGTACGTTAATTCCCTCTCCCGTGAACGTTATCCGATAAATTATATCTACGGTTTTAGCAGCGGCGGTTTCAGTTATTTCCTTACGACCCAAATGAAAAATACCGATACCGCGATCTACATATCGAAGCTCGTTCGCGTTTGCCACGACGACGAGCATTATTATTCTTATTCGGAGATACCGATCAATTGTACCAGCGACGTTAAGATCTATAATCTGGTACAGGCCGCTTATGTTGGTAAAGCTGGTTCCGTTTTGGCCGGCGATCTTGGTATAACAGCACAGGACGATGTTCTATTTGCCGTTTTCGCTGAGGGCAACGTAACGAGCAGCGACGTACCCAAACCCGTCTCGGCTCTCTGCGTTTATTCCCTCAAAGCCATAAGGAGGAAATTCATGACCAATATACAGAAATGTTTCACCGGCGAGGGACAACGCGGCTTGGAGTTCATCTCGCCTAGTCACAAGTGCATATCAACGGTGAGTACCAATTAATTGTCTATTATCTATACATGTATGTATATAATGCGTCAACTAAATGTCAACTAAAGTCTCGTCGATTTTTGCTTGATCTTTTCTTTTTTTTTTTTTTTCACGTTCGATCAACTTAACGAAAAAGAAATTCTTTTTATTTCTTCCTCTTTCGACTGGTTACATTTAGCGAATGAAGAAAAGTACCACAGTCCTTTATCGATCTTTGGATTATCTTTCACGCATATACATATGTTTATTTTTCAATCACGATCTTTTTTTTTTTTTTTTTTCTTTTTTTTTCCGAGATCGTTGTTATCATTGTCATAAATATTCTTAATATTTCTATGTGAATAATTTATACGATAGACACGCAAAAAATCTAAACGATGATCATTAATTGAATCATTTTTCTCGATATTTCTAATCACGATTAGAGAGGGACCATAATTAACGGTTATATCAATGATGGCAATTCGTTCAACGAATTGTATTACAAGCTCTTCTTATTCGAACGATT
>NC_140811.1:3555000-3557500 GCF_050613455.1 Vespa mandarinia | reverse complement strand
GAGGAGTCTGTAAACAAAAATGGTAAAAGGTTCGGAGTACTAAATGTACCTTTTAACGATAAGCGTAATTGATACCGGTATTACGGAACAGAACGTAAGATAGACAGACAGACAGACAGAGAGAAAGAAAGAGACAGATAGATAGAGAGAGAGGGAGAGAGAGATAGAAGGGAAGGGGAAGGAAGAGAAATGAGAGGCGGAAGAAGCTTCTGTAAACAAACGATATCGTCTACGAACGAGCGTTCGAATTTATTTGCACGAGTCTAAAGGCAACGAGAATGGAAATTATCTATATATTTACGTTCGTTAGAGTCGACGACGAGCTTTCACTGAGAATGCCCGCTTTTCAGAAAAATCGATTAACGATCTCCTATCTCTGTCTCTGTCTCTTACGGTCTCCTCTCTCTCTCTCTCTCTCTCTCTCTTTCTCTCTCTCTCTCTCTATATATATCTCTCTATATCTCTATCTCTCTCTTTCTCTCTTTTTTTCTCCCCTTTTAATCTCTCTTTCCTTCTCTATCTGTCTCTATCTCATTTTCATTCTAACTCTGATTCTAACAACTCGTTCCCATTCGAATCGAGAGAATTCGTTCTATCTCCTTCTCTGGTATGTTCGTGTTAGACGGTCATAAAGTATCATAACGTGTCGACTTACGGTTATTCCTCGCTGGTTCAGCAACGAGAGCAGCTCGAGAAACGACCGGAATGATTTCTATCTCGCGGCCTAGTCTACATATCTATCTATGTATCTATGTATATGTACATACATATACATATACAGATATACGTACGTATCTGTATTCTGTATTCTTGCTCTATATTGGTATACATGTGTGATCTCTCTCTCTCTCTCTCTCTCTCTCTCTCTCTCTCTCTCTCTCTCTCTGTCTCTCTCTCTTTCTGTGTGTGTGTATGTGTGTACATATGCTTCTATTTAATACATTGTATTATATTTACAAGTCGAATAACGTGTTATCTTATGAATTGTATAGATGTATGCATACATATACCTATATATATATACATATATATATATATATGTATGTATATACATGCGGCAATAGGGTGATAAAATAACAGAGCGCTAACCAGGGAGGCTTATTGCGAGTTTATACTCTTCTCTGGTCTTATCTTCTCAAAAGCTTATTGACTCGCAAAGACTCGATCTTCTATATATCATTTTACGGAATCGGTCGGTAGGAAAATATTTTACGTATATATTAGAAATTACGATACATTAGACAAAACGTGAACTGTGTTATGAAATAGTTATCTTTATTTCTTTATCTCTCCCTCTCTCTCTCTCTCTCTCTCTCTCTCTCTCTCTCTCTCTCTCTCTCTTTCTCATCTCTTCTTCTTTCGCTCGCACGATAAGACAAATTTTTGGCGACGACAGAATGAACGAATAATAGTCTTTCAACGAGGCACACAGTGACGATATTTTTATCGTAAATGACACTTTATCTCCCCGTCGTATTTTCGTTCCTTTCATCACGAATGAGAATGTTCTTACGAAATCGTGAAAATTAAATAATAAATTATACGACCTGTGTGGAGGAGAGATAGAGAGAGAGAGAGAGAGAGAGAGAGAGAGAGAGAGGGGGAGAGAAAAAAAATATAATAAAAAAAGAGAGGTATCGCTCGTAACACGTCTTTGAAATATCGTCGAAAAACTTTTCAATGGAAAAATTAATATGTACACGTACACACACACACACACACACGCGCGCGCACGCCTATTTGGAATAGATCTTTTTTCATTTCGACAAATTTTATTTATTGAAAATAAATAATACACCATTAATGTATACAGAGTATCATCAAATATAAATACAATTACACAATAGTATCTAATACAATGAGATAAAGAGAGAGACATATATATATATATTTATATACATATATATATATATATATATATATACAAAAGAGAAAAAATATCTAGTAACCTTTGTCGATGGCATATATAGGGCTCTTCGTTGGACAATGGAAATATAACAAACGATAAAATTCTACGTGCAAAATTTAACGTTCGCGAATGAGATAGGTGGATCTGAAAATATAGACGGATTTAAAAATAGATATATACATATACATTTATCTAAACATACACATATATATATATATATATATATATATATATATATGTAGAGAGAGAGAGAGAGAGAGAGGCGTAAAGCTAGATAGAGATGAAACCGTGTAGTACGTACTTTTGCATACGCTACCTCGGATTCAATTTTTACGGTCACAAAAGGATCGTGAGAAATGTCGATAGGTGATGAAGGGGAGGAGGCGAAAGAGAGAGAGAGAAAGAGAGAAGCATAGAAGAAAAGTTCGGTTTGTCATCGGTGAAGACCAAACCAGCCTGTAGAGGGATGAAAAAGAGTGAGAAAGGGGGAAGAAAAAAGGGATGGTGACGGTGGTGACGATGGCGGAGAGTAGTCGAAGGGGTGGATGGGTGGTTGCCGGGAGATCGGGGTTTGGGGTCGTGCGTCACGTT
>NC_140811.1:3527500-3532500 GCF_050613455.1 Vespa mandarinia | reverse complement strand
GATGAATAACGTAATGGAGGGGGTGAGAGAGATTTTCATTATTAAAAAGTTATATACGCGTTCGTTTAATAAACTTACCATGAACTCAAGTAATTTGCTGTTTTGCAATTAATTTGCACAAGCTAATTGACAAATTGCTCGTAAACTTCATTAGCCTCTCTCTCTTTCTCTCTCTCTCTCTCTCTCTCTCTCTCTTCTCTCCTCTCTCCACCTCTCTCTCGCTCGCTTTCTCTCGTCCTCGTTCTCGTTCTCGTTCTCGTACTCCTTCTCTCTCTCTCTCTCTCTCTCTCTCTCTCTCTTTCTTTCTCTCTGTCTCTCTTTCTCTCCTCTTGGCGAGACTTCACATAAATTCCTAATGAAATACGTCGAACGCAAAGTTCTTATAACATGAACGGCCTCTCGCGTTGCTTCCAACGTTTAGGTAAACTTCATTCCACGTTTTCCCCTCTAATAACTGCGGATTTCGATAAAATTCATCTACCTGAAAGGACAAGCTTCCTCCTTCAAAAGATTTTCTTCGAAGTTATTAAATCGTGAAAATTGAAATGGGTGAGGGGTTGGTTGGGAGGAGGGGGAGGGGGTAGCGCGAGGTGGGGGTGGGGAACGCGGCGAAGGTACCGATTAACAGATAATCGAAAGAGATTTCTAATAGTTTTGCCTCGTTAGTCCGATAGAATAACTCGTATACCGAGAACTATCCCGAAGAAATGAACATTTCTTTTTGACATGTGTAACGATGAAAAATATAACGGGAGGGGGGTGGGTGGGAGGAGAGAAAATTAAATAATATTATTAAACGACTACGGATTCATTGATAAATATGAATTTTTTCTTTTTTTTTTTTTTTTTTTTTTTAAGAAGATCGTTTCTAAGATCGATCAATTATTTAATTTAATCGATTAATAATACCGACGGACAGATGATGGTACTTTCTAATATCGACGAATAAAAAATAAAAAAAAAAAAAAAAAAAGAAAACAAAAAAAGAATAGCAATAGCATGAGAGTGTGCTAATAAAATCGTGCCGTTAGATTTCTCTTGAAGATTAATTAATTCTATTTAAACAGTTAATAAAATTATTCGTACGACGTGAACCTTACAAAATACGATTAATTGTTAAGATCGGTAATAGAATAATTAATAGAAATCGCCGTGCGTTGATATTAATTTTATCATATGTTAAAATTAATAAATAATTCAACGTACCGTACAACGTATCGATAGAGATTATTTTTCTCATTACGTGTACGTTCGAACGAATGAGATCGATGTAAATTCGACATGATGAATAATAATTGTTTTTATTTCTATCTTTATTTATTTTTTTATTTATTTATTTATTTTTTTTCTTTCTTTTTTTTTTTTAATTGCTCTTCTTTCACGAACGAACAATTTTACACAATTCACCTTTTGTCCGCATCATTTCTGACGATTGTATGTTACACGTGTATGTACGTGTGCCACCGTAAATATTTTCTCTCTCTCTCTCTCTCTCTCTCTCTCTCTTTTTTCTCATTTTTTTTTTCTTTTCCCTATCAATTCGATACATTTCGCCGTGCTCGTCGCACGGGCCGGATAACGTACCCGGTGGATTATTTAAATGTGCACTTACACGATCGTTCGTAAGTGGTTAACGATGCAGAAACCGTCGGGATTATTAAGCTCGGCCTCGAATCAGCACGCGGATGACGAGGAAGGAGTGAGTAATACAAGAGAGAGATAGAGAGAAAGAGAGAGAGACAGAGACAGAGAGAGAGAGAGAGAGAGAGATTGAGAGAGTGAGTGAGTGAGAGAGTGGGAGTTCTCAGAGAGGGAGTTCGGTAGTGGTACACGTTGGTGCAGCCTCCGGTTTAAATTCCACCAAATTACGTCAGACTGCGTTCGTGCTTCGTCGACCGTAAGGAAGTTAAATTAATCGATGAATTTCCTACGTGTCCCTCGGTGTTCGATCTCGTACCGCATAGAGATATAATACATACATAGATATCCACACCTAATACTATCCTAACCGTTGCCGTTACCGTTGCCATTAGGCTTTGGCCTTTTCCCTTGGTCGCAACTCAATCGATTTTTCTCTTTATTTTTCCCTTTCTTTCTTTGTTCTTTTGTTGTTTTTTCTTTTTTTTTTTCTCCCTCTTTTTATTTATGTTCGTTTTTTCTTTTTTTTTTTTTTTTTTTTTTTTATTTTTTCCTTTCCTTTTTCCTTTCTTTTCTCTTTTCCAAGTGCCTTTTAAAAGGGCATTCAAAAATAGATATACTAATAACGTCATAGTCTTCCCGGAAAAATTTATGTATGATCCGATAAGTTTATACGTAATAATAATAATAATAATAATAATAATAATAATAATAATAATAATAATAATAATAATAATAATAATAATAATAATAATAACGACAAAGATGAAGCGAGGAAGTTCATTTATCAAAATAATTAAAACGATAATTTTCGACCCGTACCATTATTTCAATCGACTAAATGTGACCATTTCTTTTTTTTTGTTATGAACTCGACAACAACAATAACAATAATAATAATAATAATAATAATAATAATAATAATAATAATAATAATAATAATAATAAATAATACTAATATTTAATAATTAATAATGAAACGACTGTACAATTTATACGTATGATGATATGACGATGACACGAAATATAAAATATAAATAAATGAAATCGATTGAATTTTGAATGATTAACTTTTAACATTATATGTCATTATTGTTATTTTTTTTTTCTTTTTCTTTTTTTTTTTTTTTTTTTTCGAGAGAGAGAGAGAGAGAGATTAATCGAAGGACATATAAAAGGAAAGAAAGAAAATCAACGTACGAATGTTTCTTTTTTTTTTTTTGGTTTAGTAGGACGTATCGAGATCGGATCTCGATCGTGATTGCAAGACTTTCGAGGTTTCGAATTAGCAAGTATCCGGATTAAGTGCAAGGTATTAAACTGTTAAATCCGCGGCTCAACTCGTTTCCTCGAGCTTAAGCCGATTCTCATTAAAATTTGAGGGTTAGGTCGAAGTATTTCATTGTCTGTTTTACTCATTCTCTCTCTCTCTCTCTCTCTCTCTCTCTCTCTCTCTCTCTCTCTCTCTGTCTGTCTGTCTCTCTCTTTCTCTGTCTGTCTGTCTCTCTCTTTTACAAGTCACCTACTTCCTTTCCGTGCTCGTTGAAAGTAAGCCTTAGTTCGGTATTCGAGCGACGTTGTCTCAGAAAACTCGGTTGTAATTAATTTGCCTGTCAATGAGGCCCGAACACAGGTCACGGAACTTCCCAAACGTATTAGCTCATCATCGGACATTTAAACAGGTCGTTCGAATATTTACTACCCTTTCCAATCATACTTCATCCCTCTTCTTAAGCTTTTATTTTACCTTAAGAAATATTTCTAATAATTTCTGAAATACGTAGACTTATTTTCTTTAATCGATTGATTCTAGAAGAATGAATCAATTAGAGATAATCCTCGTCGATAGAATATGTACGTTTTTACGATCTGCACCGAAAGAAAAGAAAAGAAAAGGGAAAAAAAAAAAATAAATAAATAAAGGGGAAAAAAATTAGCCCGTAATAAAAGTCTGAAGAAATAGTGAATCGATTTTTATGAAAGTTAATCTCTTTAATCTCGCTCAATAATAAATAGATTTCGTAGAAGATTTAAAAACAGAAGAAAAAAAAATATAATAAAAAAAGAAAGAAGAAAAGATCCTTACAATATGTATCATATTGTTTTACCTCTTTTTATTATTTTTTCTTCCTTTTTTCTTTTTTTTTTTTTTCTTCTATATTTACTCCTTTTTATTTTTTGTATTTTGTATTTTTATCTATTTTAATTATTTATTTCAAATCATCATTGGAATTCTCTTTATAGGTTCTATCGTACGTCATTTTTTAACGAAAGATTACTCAAGTCGGTATTTATTATAATGACGCGTTCTTCGTAGACGCGTGACAAAAAAAGAAAAAAATAAATGACTATTAGAAGACCCATTAAGTTAAAAAAAAAAAAAGAAGAAAAAAAAACAATATAAGTTATTTGTGTGATAGGATAATAACATGAGCTAATCTATCTTATATATATATATTTTATACGAGGGCATATCTAATTATTGTTGCTACAATCGACATAAAAAGAGTAATACTTACGAAATCGTCGGATCGCGGAACGTTATGCATTGGTGCATCTTACGTGTGCCATCCGTTAGAATTTTATTAATAGAAATTCCTTGAATACGTTACTATAATAATCATCATACAGTTGTTCGTATATTCACGTAATATCCACGTACATATATTACGTATAATTACTTATCTATTGAATGATAACGATTCAATCATTTAGAAACTAAGCGATCACGTCGTATCTCAAATTCTAATCGTAACCAATTGAGAACTATAATATCTATTCGATATAATATTTGATCTAACAAGATATTAGTCATCTAATTATTAGAGTAATTATCCAAAGCACGAATTTCCAAGAGACCAAATGTCCGAATGATTCAAATGTCTAAAACATTAACGATGTAAACGAGCATAGTATAGTATAATACATTGTTGTATGTAGTATATAGCATTATCCACCATCTATGTAAGAGGACATCCTAATCCAGTTGGTGTTAATACGTAGAGGTTGCCACGACAAAACTTTCCTATTTTACATTCTAACTCTTGGAAAGCTTTGGGGGAAACGTTTCAAGTTAACGCTTGTTGTGTGCCGTCTTCTACTTACCTTATTTCGCTAATCCTCGAGCAACGTACTTATATTACTATGTTGTAACTTTCTTGGTTAATATGTATGTATGTTACCTTTGTTAATGATCTTGTTTTTCTCTTTTTCTACTTATCTGTCTGTCTTTTCGTCGAAAGAAAAATGAAAAAAAAATATGCAACAGATTAATATACATAGAAGAATATTAATAATACGTATCACTATGTTTCTTGATCAAATGAAATATTAATCTATCGATCATATATTCTTCTTTTATT
>NC_140811.1:3517500-3525000 GCF_050613455.1 Vespa mandarinia | reverse complement strand
ATAATATGAAATATAATTAACTTTGCAATGGTAATATAAAGAAGGTCATTAAATTTTTCAAATAATACGATATAAGTGTCATTAATTAATGTATTTATGCTTATAGGAATAACATTAAAAATTATCAAATTTTTTTCATACTTAACAATATTAGAAATTAATGATCAATTTTCTCGTAATAGTAATGAGACATATTATTACATTTTTTACGTACATATATATACATGTATGTATCTGTATTATTTATGTATACGTAATATGCGTACATAAATGTGTATCCTTAAAAAGAGATAGATAAATAAATAGAGATAGGGGAGTAGGTATAAAGGGGAAGATAAGAAAGAAAAACAAAAAAACAAAAAAAAAAACAAAAGAAAAAAAGAAAAAAAAGAAAAATTAGTGAAGTACAGAGATTCGTGATACCCATTCGATTTCATTTCCTTGTTCGAAGTTCGTCGTATGTACATGTTGCATCGTTGAGAAAGAAAAATCTTAGGGTGAATTGGGAAAAATGCAACAGGGCGGAAGTACCTCGAATAGATAGCATTGTGTCATGCTGGAGTGGAGATCTCCCTTTGTTGGGCCAGCATACACTCTTGTTCGGCAGGGTGGTACCTTCTCGTACACTCCATTTCAAAAGTTTTGAAAAAACATAGAAAGCAAGGAAAAAAGATCCAAAAAAAAAGAAAAAGAACAAAAGAAAAATTCCTCTCCTAGTTTCTAATTGATCGAAGTGTTGCTTAGAATAAAAACAAGTAGAAAAAAATAAGGAAAAAAAAAAAAACAAAAAAAAACAAAACAAAACAAAAACTATACAAATTATACGCATATTTTTTATTAAACGTAGCGTTTTTACATTTTATATACTTCTCTAGTAATTCTCATAAATTCACTTAAACGTATATTGTCGTGTATGGAAATTATAATAATAATAATAATAATAATAGTAACAACAATAATAATAATAATAATAACAACAATAATAATAATAATAATAATAATAATAATAATAATAATAATAATAATAATAATATGTATTTATGTTATGTTATTTACCGCGGACAGCTGCGTCGTGTTCGATGAAAAATTTCATTTCGACAGTCGGAACGTTTCATCAACGTTTCAATTCAATGGGAATATTAGAGAATATGATAATTATAGTTGATATTCGTTAATTAATATTCCGTGTATGTATATCTTTCGTTTCCATGCATTTCCACCATTTCATTTTCTCTTCTATCAATTTTGTTATCGTCAATGGTAAGAGGGGAGCGACAAAGAGACAAAAACAGAGAGAGAGAAAGAGTGAGAAGGAGAGAGAGAGAGAGAGAGAGAGAGAGAGAGAGAGAGAGAGAGAAAGACAGAGGAAGAGATACAAAGAGATAGAGACAGAGAGAACAGACGTAGATACACAAGCATACACATATTTATTTACATAAGTTTTGTGATTACATTCTTCCGATAAAATCAATTACATTTGTTTATATATATATACACATGTTTATTGTATATTTACATATATTTTTATTATTGTATATTTACATATATTTTTATTATTGTATATTTACATATATTAGTATATATATATATTATATATATTTACACGTAACATACATACATAGGTATGTACATATGTATTGGTATTCTTATTCGTGATGTTACATTGGACCATCTGAAGCTAGGGAGATATATATATATACATACATACATACATACATTCATACATATATATACACACATCATATACATAAATATATACATACATATGCATATATATATATATATATATAGAATCATGTGTGCTTCCATCTGCGTCCATGGTTTTCCATTTACACGTGCGTCTCTAAGTCCCTCCTCCCATGTTTCTCTGTGCGACAGATCGCACGGATGCGCGTGCACGTGCCACTATTGCAGTTGCTGATGGTGCTCGTCCTCGTCCTCGTTCTTGCTGCTGCTGCTGTTGTTGTTGCTGCTGCTGCTGCTGCTGCTACTGTTGTTGTTATTATTGTTGTTGCTGTTACCGTTGTCGTCGTTCGACATTCTGTAAGCTTCACGAGTTAGATTCCCCTTTGCGTGAGATAGATTGATAGATAGTTTAATGTACCCTGAGACTATAGAGAGCTCTCTCTCTCTCTCTCTCTCTCTCTCTCTCTCTCTCTCTCTCTCTTTCTCTCTCTTACATACATATACACTGTCTGATCACGTAGGTACCGTTGTTGGTCTACTAATGAGAAAGATAGAGAGAGAGAGAGAGAAAGAGAAAGAGAGAGATGGTACTTATATACAATGTGACTCGATAATTTTTCTAACTCTAACAATAATTGTTTTTAATTAAAAACGAACGATACATCGATTTATCGTTCATTTGTTTCTCTTAATTTACTAGATACAGATAAGTTGTCCCCTAATAATTAGTATAGTTGGTGTTCATTCTATAGGAGATACCTACTCGTTAAATCGTAGTATCTTATTAGAGACGATATCAACAAAGAAATCATTCGTTCCACCCTATGTACTTATATACATACATATATATATATATATATATATATATATATATATATATATATATAGTATACAACACGTAACCGATATTCTCTCGTGAATAATGCTAACTATAGATAAGCACTCTGGGATAAGGAAGGTTAGCATTGTCGGCTGGACGATCTTACAAGCAAAACTTGCGTCTCGATGAACAAAGCAAGAAAATAGCAAGGCCATTAATGGGAAATTATTGTTCGACCAATGTGATCCCTGATCGATAGTCGTAGAAGTTTTCTTTATTGTTGTGTGAATCTCTCATTGAGAATCGAAACGTCAGAGTTCAGTTTGGTCAGCAAAAAGGAAGAAACAAAGAGAAAGAGAGAAAGAAAGAAAGGAAGGAAGGAAGGAAGGAAGAAAGAGAGGAAGAAAGAAAGAAAAAAGGAAGAAGAAAAATACAAAAGGTAGAAAACAGAAAGGAACAATACGGAATCAGCAATCAGCAATCAGCAAACAGTCAAGCAAATAAGCAACCTAATAAGTTACAGCCGATTAAAGAAAGGAATAATCAAGCCAATAATCAAGACGAAAAGCATTTTAATTTTTATATTAATTTCTCGTTTGTTATTAAGTATATATAATATAAATCGATATTACATGTACTTATATAATATCTAAAAAAAAATGATATAATTTCATATCAATAACGATGAAGAATCGTCGCACGGTTTCGTTTCCATTTTAATGCGCTCTTTCGTTTTAGATTAATTCAGGTACAACGCATTCTACAACGTAATGACGACGATTGCTGGAGGATAATCGAGAACCGGTAATACAGGGGTAGGAGGAAAATAGGGGGTAGGGAGTAGGGGGTAGGGAGCAGGGGATAAAATGGAAGGGAAATCATTTCCATTAATAGTAAAACCGACGATATAAGCGGTTTCAATCGTTTAGGTATAGGACTTGTCACAGTGCGACTAGATTGGTAAAGGGTGTAGACGAAACAGATGGACGAACAGACAGACCGAAAAAGAGAGAGAGAGAGAGAGAGACAGAGAATGAGAAGGGGAGAGAGAGAATGTATGCTAGGGATGAGGTAAATGTATTAACGTGTACATTAAGTAGATAGTAACGAGTTATCTCTTTACATATATCTATGTACGCACACACGTATATATATATATATATATATATATATATATATATATATATATACATGAAATGAAATTAGAATCCCTACGGAAGTACGAAATATTGTTCGTTATTCATCTCTTGATCGGTTTAACGTGCGTAATGTTGTTTTATGCTATTACCTTTTGAACGTCGAGATGTATCGAAAATAGTATTTTTATTGATAAATATGTAATCGTCCGATGTACTTGACAGAATCAAAATAGTCATATGTTTTTTTGTTGAAACGTCGAATGATTTAAAATACTAAAAAATTAAAAATCCATCTAGGATAGAATAAAAAGAGAGAGAGAGAGAGAGAAAGAGAGAGGGAGGGAGGGAGCGAAACGAAAGGATAGCTGATATCGATAGATATCAATTGTTGTTGTTGTTGTTTCCGTCGTCGTTGTATATTTATATATATATATATATATATATATATATATATATATATGTCTGTGTCTGTGAAAAATTGCACGGTATATCGGCGGAAGTGTCGACGATAGTTTTGGGAAGGAAGCGAGTGTCGAACCATTGCTGATCATGACGACGTATCGCGATCCAATATATCGTTTGCCGCCGAGAAGAGATACTCTCTTTGTGTACTTGTTCTTTTTATTTCTTTTTACTAGAGAGAAAGAGATAGATAGATAGATAGATAGATAGAATGAGAAAGAAAGAGCGTAGCTGTGCACCAATCGAAAAACGCTTTTGTCTTCGACATTCGATAGAAACGAAAAATACGAGGAATCCGGTAAACGAATGGACGTAGGTCGAATCGAGAAAGAGTTGAGGTTATAAAAAGAGAAACAGACAGAAAGAGAGAAAGAGAGAAAGGAGAGAGAGAGAGAGAGAGAGAGAGAGAGAAAGAGAGAAAGAGAGAAAGAGAGTGAAAAGTGGACAGAGGAAAAATCGTGCTGCTATTCTCGAGACACTTCTACCAGGCTTTTGCCGTTTGCGAAAAAGGTGGGAAATGAAAAAAAAAAAACGAAGAGAGAGAAAAAAAATACGAAGGAAAGAAAAAAAGGATAGAGAAAGGGAGAATAAGTTGAACCGAGCAGGCGCAAGATGAAGGCGTTAACCATTTCCGCGAGATGCCTCTGAGAGTTCGGGGAGGTGGGAGGGATGGTGTGGGCCGGGGAGGAAGGTTGGGTTGGTTGTGTTGGGGGGATAGTTGAGGAATCGAAGAGTTAGGGGGTGGTTGCTCTCAACCCACGTCTCGGGGTGGATATTCCGAGGATATCGACGAAAGGTTATTCTCTCCAGATTGTAATAGTGGTAGTAGTTAGAGTAATGGTGATAGTAGTGTATTGATGATAGTGACTATGGTGGTAGTCCTATAGTAATCGAAACAAGACGTAATAACGATCCCTGTTACTTCTTCCCTTTCGTTCATATCTCGTGTTCATATTTCACATTTAATTTCCCTTTCGTATACGTCGATTAATATCATAGATTTTGAATTTAAATCTTTAAGAAAAATTTAACGATTAATTAAGTTCGATCAATGAGAGAAGATTTATGGTTTGGGTAAATGAAAAAAAAAAAAAAAAAAAAAAAAAGAATATTTTACGCAAACATTTAAACGTTTTTTTTTTCTCTTTCTTATTTTTCTTTTTTCAACGATGATTAAGAATTTTTTTTTTGTTTTCTTTTTCTTTTTTTTGCTTCATTCCAAAGAGACAACGAAGAATTTATTTATTTTGTATATATATATATTTATAATTAATTAATAAAATCTTTATTGAAAAGTATAAAAAAAACAAAAAAAAGAAAAAAGAAAGGAAAGAGAAAAATTGGAAAAAAATTCTCGATCTTAAAAAATTTAAGAGAACTTCATTATACGCGATAAATTATATTATAAATAATTACTTGTAAAATATTATACATTTAATGATCGAATAATCACATAAGTTTTTTCATTATACATATATACATGTGTCTGATACATGTGTCTAATCATGAGTATACACGTGACAATGACCAATAATAATAATAATAATAATAATAATAATGCGTTAGGAAAGAATATACATATATATATATATATATATATATATATATATATAAGAAATCTTGAAGGAAGAATTAAGAAGAAAAAATTAATGAAACGACATAGACGATCGTAATCATACGTCAAATTACGTACCGATGTTGATAAGATCGACAGTAAACGGCGCGCTAGAGAGAGAGAGAGAGAGAGAGAGAGAGAGAGAGAGAGGATACACATCGATACACATCGATTCGCATCGATACGGTTAATATTCCTTCGAACGAGAAGCCAACGTTGCGGCAAATAGATTCGTATCTGAAATACGATCGGCCGATGTCGTTCGATTTTCTAACTGAGTTAGCCATGAGATCGAGGAAGGATCGAGGGAGTATCGTTCTCGCTTTGCTCTTCCTCTGTCGCGCGGCTTCCCGAAGATCGACGGGAAATGCTTATCGATTCTCGAATCTCCGTTACGGACCTATCATGGATTCGTCTTCCTTCCCGTCGTATTATCTCTATGATCAAGATCGTAATTTGTACCCTTTGGCTTTCATCGATTGGTATTATACTAATAATAGTAGATAATAATAGTAATAATAATAATAATGATAATAAAATGAGATACTTTAATTAGCAATTATATTAATAATCCTATTAAATATATTTTATATATAAATATTTATATTTATTTGATTAAATTTATTGAGGCAATATACACATATAATATAAATATGTGTATATATATATATATATATATATATATATATATATACATATACAGGGTGATTGAAAAAATGGGTCGAAAATTTTTGAAGAGATTTGATAAAAAATCGATTACATTTCATTTTCAGGATTCTCATCTGTCGATCAGCAATTATTAGCCTTGTAATTTTACAAATTAGACTTGTCGTCGTTGTTTTGCAATCTGGAAAACAAAAAAAAAAAAAAAGAAAGAAAAAGAAAAAAAAAAAGAAAAAAGAAACAAAAAATAAAAAGAAAGAAAGAAGTCAATTTTTAAATAAGTCTTGAGAAAAAAAGAAAGTTACATTCGAAATTACAATTGATATTATAATCAATCGACAGATCAATTAGTTCTCCCTTTTCTTTTGAGACCCTCTTGTGTACTGACAATTAAGCTTGTAATTGAAACAACAAATTAGATCTTGTTGTTTTACGTTCTCGAGGAAAAGGAAAAAGAAAGAGAAAAGTAAAAAAAGAAAACGGGAAAATAAGAAAAATATCTGAAATTAATTTGTAAAATAAATCTCAACTCTATAAAGATCGTGTTCAAGCGATTATATAAAATTAGACAGAAACGAATACTTTTGGTCTAAGCCGATATACTTGCATGTTTATTTAAAGAAAAATGAAATGATATAAAATAGACGAGAAAGATAGAAAAATAGATAGATAGATAGATAGATAGATAGAAAGAGAGAGAGAGAGAAAGAGAGTGAGTGAGTGAGAAAAAGAGAGAAAGAAAAGAAAAGAAAATAATGAGAAGAGAAAGAAAGAAAGTTTACTTTACCTTTCAATTTGACGTTTATTTGCAAGGGGAATTCGATACTCTTGACTTGACGAATATTTTATTATATACATTTGCATTTTGGTTATAGATTCCATGTTTTCTTCTTTACCGACTCTCTCTCCCTCTCTCTCTCTCTCTGTCTGTCTCTCTCTTTCATCGCATTAATCATTCATATCATTCTCATATATGAATGTGTATCCAAACGATGTTTACCTTATTACGCGTTAAAGTAAACGAAAGTCGAAAACGAAGGAAAAAAGAGGTAAGAGAAAACACGGGGAAAAAAAAGAAAAAAAATATATAATGCACCCTTTCACCTTCTCTTTCA
>NC_140811.1:3502500-3507500 GCF_050613455.1 Vespa mandarinia | reverse complement strand
AAGATAGAAAGGGAAACACATATTTTAAAATGTTGAAACATTGTGCCAAACCTACTCCCATCGTAGTCGTAGAGAAATCTCATTCGTTCGTTTCCATACAATACACAGTAGAAGATAGAAGACACAGACTTTTACGCACTCCCATTCATATGTATATAAAAAAAATATATATGTGTATAAACGTAAAAATACACGTTGTAAGTTTTAACAAAGCCACCGCATGGCACGCATTTCCCATATTTTTTTTCGGGTCAACGATAATGACTCTATTGTTAATGATCTTTCAATTCTTTATATATATATATATATATATATATATATATATAAGTTAAATTATTTAAATAATGTCTAACAATTCTAAATAATTATATTTACAATAATTAAGAAAAGAGAGAGAGAGAGAGAGAGAGAGAGAGAGAGAACGTAACAATGTTGATTTAAAAAAATGAAAAAAGAATTGAAAAAAAATAAAGGAGACAATAAAAAGAGGAGAAAAAGATCGAATAAAATTCTTACGATTTCATCCTCCTGACTCTCTCTTTCTTCTTCTACGTTTTCTTCATCATCATCATTATCATCATCATCATCATCATCATCATCATCATCATCATCTTCTTCTTCTTCTTCTTCTTCTTCTTCTTTTTCTTTTTCTATGTGCTCTTCTATGTACTTTTTCGGTATTTGCGATTTCTTTACTTTTAAGGGCAAAGTGACGAGGCTGTGTGTCTTTCCTGTACGATCGAATAAAAAGATGTTAAAGATGGACGGACAAAGATGCCGCGATAACGGTAGCCTGGTATAATAACGTTGGATAAGAAGGAAAGAAGGAAAAAAGAAAAGAAAAGGAAAGAAAATAGAAGAAATATATAAATACAAATAGAAATATATATATATATATATATATATATATATATATATACGGAAACAGATAGAGCAAGATGGAGAATCTGTAAGGAGTTAGAAGAAGATAAGAGTGAGATAGAGATAGATGAACAAACGGATAGATAGAGACAGAAAGTGAGAGAAAGAGAGAGAGAGAGAGAGAGAGAGAGAGAGAGAGAGAAAGAGAACGTTGATGGAAAGTCGAAGAGAGTAAGATGGAGCGTGACAGGCAACGAGGAAATTGCTCGAGGTGGACACTTTGGAGTTGACCAGTTTTTCCGGAGAAAGAAAGAGAAAGAGAAAGAGAGTGAGAGAGAGAGAGAGTAAGAGAGAGCAAGAGAACTCAAGATCGTGTCCGTCTCCTTTACCTTTCCTGCAATTTGTTGCCAAACGATAAAGATAACGCGAATCGTACATACCACTGACGCCACTGACATTTTCTCTTTCCTCTTTCTCATTTGTCCTGTCTAAACTAATAAGCACGATGTTTTCTCCGTAACCGGGGACGTCTACGTCCGTCGTCTACGCCCTTTCGATGTTATCCATCTGACAGAAAAACGACCCTTTCTTCGTACATTTCTTTTTTTCTTCGTTCTTTATTTTTTTCTCATTTTCTTTTTCTCATATATATATATATATATATATATATATATCCAAGATAACAGATCATTTTCGTCCAGCATACGAACACATATATACACGCGAAATCACACATTAATCATAAAATTATTAAATATCATTCTTCTTCGTTCAACGAAGCAAAAGAAAAAAAAGAGAGAGAGAGAGAGAGGATAAATTTATTATTATCGATCGTGAAAATTTTAATAATACGTGCATGTATTTAGGTAGATATTATATACGTACGTATGTATCTATAGTATGTACATACATAATACATATCATACATAGATTTTCACGAAAATAGAGACTTTCTTCTTTTCTCTTTCTTTCTCTCTCTCTCTCTCTCTCTCTCTCTCTCTCTCTCTTTCTCTCTCTCTTATTCTCGTTATCGAAACGAGTTCACGTAGTTAGAAGTCATAGAGAAAGAAGGGTAGTAGTAACGTTGGTATGCTGGTAGTATTGGTGCTGATGGTTGACGAAGAGAAGGGAGAAGGAAAGAGAAAGGAGGAGAAAGAGGAAGAGTGGTGGAGCGAAAGAAAGGAGAGACGTTTATGAACGAGAAAAAGCGAAGAAACGAAATCGTGCTGCTCGTTTTCGGATATTTGAAATTACAAAGACCCCTTCGGGAAATTCAGGTGGAAATCCTTTCCTCTCTCTCACTCTCTCTCTCTCTCTCTCTCTCTCTCTCTCTCTCTCTCTCTCTCTCTTCTTCTTCTTCTTCTTCTTCTTCTTCTATCTCTCTCTTTTTCTCTTTCTCTTTCGTTGTCTCGTTGTCGTGATATCAAACGTAGAAAAAAGACATACCGATTTTCTTCGTAAATACAGAATACAATTTTCTTCAGTTGGTCAGAATTTTATTGCCATTGAGTTCGTTTATATCGGAAAACAGTTAAAACGACGAGTTCTACAGGTTTTGCATTACAATTCTTCTTCTATTTCGATCGTATTATTTTCTGGCTCGTACATGGCGACCATTGGAAGATGGCACAGGTGTAAGTTTGTATCAAAATTCATTCGTACGAGGTCGACGTAATTGTCATGGACTTTTCTTTATTTACTATACTTTCTATCTCTCTCTCTCTCTCTCTCTCTCTCCCTTTTTTTTCTGTTTTTTTTTTTTTTTGAAACTTTATATCTCGATGGAGTTTACCAATACGATTATATTAATGCAATACATTTTATCAGATGCAACATTAATAACTGTCTTATATCATTTATTGTCATGGAAGAAGAAGAGAAAAGAAAGGAAAGTAAATAAAAAAGAAAAAAAAAAAAAAGAAAAATGGAAAAAAGAAGAAGAAGAAGAAGAAAGAAGGAAGAAAGGAAGAGGGAGAAAAAACTCGAATAAAATATGATCTATAACTATCATCGTTACAAGAACACACACACACACACACACACACACACACATACATACATACATATATATATATATATATACATATAATTTTAAAAATCGATTAACGCGTACCACGGTGATTAACAATTACGAGTATTATCTCGTAGACGTTAACGATAATTGAAAGTAGAAATGATGGTGTGCTTTTTCTCGTTGTTAGTTATTTATGAATTTCTTCTTTCTCTCTCTCTCTCTCTCTCTCTCTCTCTCTCTCTCTCTTCTAATTTTCTTTCTTTTTTCTTTTCTTTTCTTTTCTTTTCTTTTACTTTTTCCTTCCCTCGCTCAAGATAGATAACGATAGACGGCCTTTAAGTTTTGACCTTGCGACCCCTTTTACCATGACCTTGTGTACACGTTACTAACACACGTATCATACGTACGTACGTATGTACGTACGAATATACTGTAGCATGAATTCGTTATAGCAATTGATATGGATTCGAGCATGCACTTTCATTGTAGGAATCTCGCGAATGAATCCAAGTCGAAAATATCTCGTTCTTTCTCTCTCTCTCTCTCTCTCTCTTTTTCTCTCACATAAACACATACATATACACAAACACATATATATATATATATATACACATACGTTGTGAATCTATATGATCCATAAAGAGAAGGGAGTGCTAAGACGGTCAATCAAACGATAAGCACGCTTGGATTCGGTCCAAAACATCAGCTTTTCTACTCTTAACGACATCATTTTTTTTCTCTCCTTTCTTTCTTTTTTTTTTTTTTTTTTCTTTTTTTTTCTTTTTTTTTTTTACTGTTATCCGCGTTATTTCGTGTCCTCTTTTTTTTAATTTATCATCCTGATGTTAAAATAATAATAATTATTATTTATTTTTTTGTTTTATCTTTCCTCTTGTTTATTCTTTGCTTTTTTTTTGTTTTTGTTTTTTTTTTTTTTTTTTTGTTTTTTCGTTTTTCATTCGCTCTCGAAAATTTTCAAATTACCTCGATGTTTTTTGCATTTAGAAATAATTAACTATCGGTATATATATGTACATATTTATATATATATATATATATATATATATATATATATATATATATTTACATACGTAGATATGTATTTTCATAATCGTGAATCGGCGAATAATATATTCGCTGAAATAATATATAAATGTGCAACATTTTGGTGAATTTTTTTCGAACGAACGAGGACAGGTTGTCTGTCACGTAGTAAACGCGACGGGAATGATTTCCAATCTTTCCGCAAAAGGGAAAAAAGAGAGAGAGAGAGAGAGAGAGAGAGAGAGAGAGAGAGAGAGATGAGAAAGAAAGAATCAAAAATATGAATGTAATATAGAGGAACAAATGAGATTTATCGTTGAAATGTATGAATATTATATATATATATATATATATATATATATATATATTTACATAAATATTTGTGATATTTCATTGTAAATGTTCTTTAAAGTCTTGTCATCTACAGAAAGTATCATCTGAAAAGGATGATCATTTTCTGAAAAGATTCATCTACTTTTACTCGTTCACTACAATTTCTAATTATAAGGATACACATTATAATTATCAGAGAGAGAGAGAGAGAGGGAGAGAGAGAGAGAGAGAGAGAGAGGAAGAGATGTAATGTACATATATACATACATATATACGTCGTATTTCCGTTGTTTACAGTGGACGTAAACAAAACTAGAGAGCATTCTCTTTCTCCTTCTCTCTTTCTCTCTCTCTCTCTCTCTCTCTTTCTCTGTTACGGAATACAAGTAGGAATGGAGTATATGTAAATAGTATGCGTAGAGGAGTAAAGGGAGAAGAGAACAAACACCTTCCAGCGCATCGTTTAGAGTCTACTCTCGGTATCCGGTTGTTTTCTCTCTCTCTCTCTCTCTCTCTCTCACTCTTTCTATATCTCATTCCTACTCATCGAAAAGTCCAGGCAAAAAAGCCGAGCGATTTCTGTCGATGCATGCATTTAGCGCGTTGGACATGTAAGGACGTATAGATACTATAAGTATCTATGAGCTTTAACGTTTTCCGGGTACTAACGACGGTAACGAGGAACTGGAAGGATCACCAAGCTAGCAAGCAAGCAAGCAAGCAAGCAAGCAAGCAAGTAAGCAAGTAA
>NC_140811.1:3490000-3497500 GCF_050613455.1 Vespa mandarinia | reverse complement strand
ACCAGCAACCTCCTTCTACCCATATCTATATCTATATATGTATATATACATATACATATACATATACATATACATATACATAGCTTTCTCGTCTTCTTAGTCTTCTAACGTTGATGGATAGCCTCGTAAACGGACGTAGAAGGAAAGTGCTTTAATTTTCGCTAACGTTAGTCGTCATCATGGTCGTCGTCGTCGTAGTCGTGCTGAGTGAGGACCTACGAGGTGGATCTCTTCTCGAAGAATCTCTACGAAAAGGGGGGGATCATATCGCGTGTCTTTTCTCTCTCTCTCTCTCTCTCCCTCTTTCTCTCTCTCTCTCTCTCTCTCTTTCCTTCTCTTACAGATACATACGAACTCTTTCTCTTTGTCTTTGTCTTTCTACTTTCCAACAACTCCCCTCTACCCATTTTTGGTACCTAACTCCTACTACTCCCGATAAGTTTCGAACGCCGTTTGCTCGGCTCACTCCTCCTCACGTCGTCGCTTTTCTCGATGAATTATTCAAAGGACGACGCGCCTAGCCGAATAAAACCGACTTCCGAGCGTTAAACGTCCCGCCAACGATACCTTTCCTCGCGTTTCATGCACGCGACTCGCGTAAATTGCCTGTTTTAGAGCTCACTCAGTTACTCTCTCTTTCTCTCTCTCTCTTTCTCTCTCGCGTTCTCTTTGTCTTCGTCTTCGTCTACTTATTCGAAGTAACCTCTCCACTCCGACCTCCGGTACTCACTCATTCCATTCTATACTATGCGACGCGATGACGAATTTATGAGATTTCTTACTAAAACGAGAGGGTGCAACACCTCTCGCAAAGTTTTCCACGTATTTTCTATCTCTCTCTTTCTCTCTACCTCTCTCTCTCTTCTCTCTCTCTCTCTCTCTCTCTCTCTCTCTCTCTCTTTCTCTCTACCTCTCTCTCTCTTCTCTCTCTCTCTCTCTCTCTCTCTCTCTCTCTTTCTCTCTCTTTCTTTTTCTTTTTCTCTCTTTTTGTTTCTCTTCGTCTCATTCTCTTTCTATTTTCCTTACTTCGTATATTTGCATTTCCTGGGATTTATTCTCGACGCATTTTTTATAAGGGAAAAATCCTTTTCCCTTTCCTAACCGTTAGATGTTTCATTAAGATTTATTGGGCATTAAGATCGAAAGATATCTTTTATATTATTTTGTTTATTTTGTTGATTTATTTATTTATTTATTTATTTATTTGTTTATTTATTTATTTTATAATACTTCCTCTTCGCGATTACGCAAAGTAATAATACTATCGTTCATTCACAGTCAGCGAATATACATTTTGTAATATTTTAATGCAGAAGGAGAGAAAAATTTGTTATGTTTTGTAGTTATTCCGTGATTATAATCTCAGTTATATCCTGTGGAATATTTGCATTTTATTGATATATATATATATATATGCACACACACACACATATACACAATTATAAGTTGGTTATAACAGTTTGGAGAAAGAGCTCTCTCGCTTTTGTCGGTTAAAATGAAGATTTTCTACATATTTTATTCCATTCTTGTTTTCTTTCATTTTTTTTTTTTTTTATGTGTTTTCCTTTATCTTCCCCCTCTTCTTTTTCTTCTTTATATTCCCTTTTTCTGTCTTCGTTTTTTTTCTTGTTCCTTTTTTTTTTTTTTTCTTTTCATCTCTTCCTCTCCCTCTCTCTCTCTCTCTCTCTCTCTCTCTCTCTCTCTCTCTCTCTCTCTCTCTTTCTCTTTCCCTCTCTCTCCCTCATCATCTCTACAACATTATTTTTCGGATGAGCATTCACGATGAAACCAGAGTAACAACATCGTTCGGCCCAGGTTATTGTTGCGAAAAAGCGCGTTATTATTATAATCGGCTTGCGCAAGACATAATCGTACTTTTAGGTTACCGCACGGTCTCCCGGTCCTTCCCCTCCCCTCTCCAACCCCCATAGCGAGAACTATTATATATCTATATTCTTCCACGAATCGCGGACTGCAATTTTCAAGCTGCATAGAGCTTCGCAAGCACGCGCGCTTCAGTGTGCTTTTCGTATTAGCTGACGTTTTCGTTTCCTCTCTCCGAGCGGCAAATTTTCAAGTAATTCCGTGCTTCGCCCTCTCTCTTTCTCTCTCTCTCTCTATATATATATATCTCTCTCTCTCTTTCTCTCTATCTATCTCTCTTTCTCTTTCTCTGGTGCTCTTTCTCCTTCTGTTATTCTACTTTTTTTTACCCTCTCTTTTTTTCTTCTTTTTTCACCGAGGTAAATACCGACGGCTATCCGTTGGCTCGCGTGTTTTATGCCCCGGGATCAAGCCCGTGATTTAATTTCTTTATTCCGAGGAATGGTAAATTTTTGTGAATCGTCATCGTTCGACCGTAAACGAGCTGACAAAAGGGGAAAAAAACAAAAAAAACAAAAAAACACGTACGCACAAATATACAAAAATATCGATGAAAACCGATATATACTATATACCGATAAAATAGAATTTCTTTCTACCGTTCTGAATGATTATTTTATAAAGAAAAGATTAAAAAAAAAATTATACCTACATATATATATATATATATATATATATATGTATATATATATATAATAAATAAATAAATAAATAAATAAAATAAAAGTCGAGTCTCGAATGCGTTTCTTCTATATTTTTGCAATCTAAAAAGAAAAATATATATATATATATATATATATATATATATATATATATATATATTAGACGTATAAATCAAAAATTATTACGAAACGAAATAAAAATTTTTTATTGATAATTCGTCAATTTTTTTCCCTACATACATAACTCGAAGATAATTTCAATCGATATATTGAAAGGAGAAACGATCGATCAAATTCGACGAGATCGATCTTAATCTCGATTATTACTTTGCTCATAGCAAACTCCAAGCGACCATTTCGCTTTGCTATCGTCCGGCACGAACGTTTAGACACGATCCGCGGATTATCAAAGCGTTAAACCCTGCCCTTTCCTTTCCCCTTCCAGTCTTCAGTTTCCTTCGATCCCCGTCATATTATCGTATTATAGATCTCTTTTGGCTTATCGCAAGAATTATAGTCCGAGGAAGGAAATTCTCGCTTTAATTGAAATTCTACGCGGTTAATGCTTTCGCTCGAGTTAAATTTTCACCTAAATCGTTTGAAATTATTTCCTCTTATCTTTTTACAATTAACCAAACCTATAGCAGCGCTGAGTCCAAGCAATTGTGAAAATGAAGATATCGATCGAATTTGTTTAATTGTGAATCTCTCTCTCTCTCCCTCTTTCTCCCTTTCTTTCTCTTCCTCTCTCTCTCTCTCTCTCTCTCTCTTTCTCTCTCTCTCTTTCTCTGATAAATACATTCAAAAATAATAACATACGAGACTCGGTATAATTATGATGGGGTTACTTCAGATAGATCTAATGTATTAATGTATGTATAGCATGCGCGCGCATGTTTATGTACACATGTAAACATCTCTATGTTACTACTTATACGAGTCCGTAGTTGCATGTTTGGATTTTTATACATTTTCACCGTTGAAATTCAACATCGGACGGATTTAAAGCACGACTTTAGACGATGTAAACCGCATTTTCCGAGATAAGCCAGCAACACGTTTCCGCGATGCTCGGTCCCAAAAGTTCGTTCGTCGGTTCGATGCTGGAAGTGAATTACGTGGATCGATAGATCAATTCGATCGAGCGCTCGCGAATGAGAAAGAGAGAGAGAGAGAGAGAGAGAAAACGGTTTATTGCAGAACCACGCCCGAATCTCCGCTTGAAATACGGTCGTACGTGGATGGGATTTAAATTTTCAGAGAACTCGCCGCGTTTCGTATCGCGTTAAAGTGAGAGTGAGAGAGAGAGAGAGAGAGAGAGAGAGAGAGAGAGAGAGAAGACGAACGTACAGTGTAAAATACAGAGACTCTATCTCTCTCTCTCTCTCTCTCTAGTAGTGCAAAATTTCGATCTGGTCCCGATCGAAAGAATCTAATTCTCGTTGGGAGGGATTCATCAAAATGGCAAATCGATTCGCTCGATGTTCTATTTTCCATTTCTTTTCTTCTTCTTGATTTTTTGTTTTTTTTTTTTTTTTTCCTTTACTACCTCCCTTTACCTTTTCACCCTCGAGCCACTCTCTCCTTTTATTTTTATTTCGTTACCTTCGAATTCGTTACGTTAGATATTTGCGAGCATCAATGAAATGTATATATTTTTTTTTTCTTTTTTATTACTTACTTTATTTTATTTTTTCCTTCTTTATATTTTTCTTTTTTTTTCTTTTTTTTTTTATCTTTTTTCCTTTTTCTCCAAATTCGTAAGTCCATATGTTATATTAAAGTATGGATATGTTTATTGAGCGATATGTATATTTAAACGAAAATTCGATAAAAATGTAATAAGAGAATGAATGAGTGAGTGAGAGAGAGAGAGAGAGAGAGAGAGAGAGAGAGAGAGAGAGGGAGAGAGAGAGAGAGAGATAAATATAAAAAGAGAGATAGAAAGAGATTTTCACCGAGAGGTTTAATTTCGTCTGGGAAAATCGACGATAAACCATCAAGCGGAAGTCATGCCTGGCTCGAGGGAAACGAGAAAGCCATACTGGAATAGGGAGAAAGATAGATAGATGGAGAAAGAGGGAGAAAGAGAAAGAGAGAGAGAGAGAGAGAGGGGTGGAGGGTGGGGGTGGGGGTGGGGAGGGTTGAAGTGCGAAGGGAAAGTAAAGTTACCGAGAAAAGGACGAATATTACTGGGAAGAGTCTGGATGTTAATTAGCATTTTCCAATTAAGGCGATGGCGGTTGACTTTCGTCGTAGAGTGAGAAGAAAAAGAATAAAAGAGTAGTAGAAAGGAACTAGAAGAAATGATATAAGGGAGTGTTACGCGACATGGAATACCATTCGATCGTTTTAAGGAATTATTTCAATTCTTTTTTCTTTATGTCATTCGATTTTTTTATTTATCCTTGTCTTCCTTTTTTCTTCTTTTTTTTTCTTTTTTTTTGGAATTCTTTTCTATTTTTTTTTTTCTTCCCCTTTCGGAAAATCACGTTGACCGGATCACATTTGTTATGCATTTTCGAGCACGAGATGAAGAAAAAAAGAAAACGAAATTAAAAGAGAGAAAGAGAAAAAGAGAGGGAGAGAGAAAGTGTATGTGTGTGAATGTATGTATCTATGTATGTATGTATGTATGTATGTATGTATGTATGTATGTATGTATATATGTATGTATGTATGTATGTATGTATGTATGTATGTAGTCAAGAGGAAAGGAATTTTTCTCCGTTCGTTTCCGTTACGCCAATTACCATTTGCCAATTAAAAGTTGGAACATATTGGCGTGTACTCGAAGAGAGATGAAGAGAGAGAGAGAGAAAGAGAGAAAGAGAGAAAGAGAGAGAGAGAGAGAGAGAGAGAGAGAGAGAGGAAAATAGAGAAAAAGAGAAAAAGCTCTCTATGATAAAGAAAACTTACCATGGTATCGTAAAGTCGCGATTATTGACTTTATCATGTTTAAAATCATTTAAGTATAAAATAAGAAAAATGAGACAGATACATACATACGTACGTACTATGTACTTATTTACGTACTTATGTATGTATGTATGTATTTAAATATATGTATATACGTATGTATATATATATATATATGTATGTATATATGTACATATAGAAACGAAAGAGAAGATAAATATATATAATAGTGGTTATGTGAAGATCGATGAGATTTAGATTACGCATCGGCGAGCATCCATCCCTTTTCGTTTATCGTTTAATATCGTGAGGCATAGAAACTAATCGAGAAGTAGGGTAAGATAGAGGGAGAAAATAGAGGGTAGAAAGGATGATGAGGGGAGAAAGAAGATGAGAACCAAAGGGGGTGGGATGGGGGACATAAGAAAAATGGCGAAGGAATCGGTTGCCAGTCTTGGAAGAATACGTCGTATTTTTTCTAAACTCTATCCTTTCGTTCCTAGGACGAAATATGTCACAAACGCAGAGAGAAGGAGAGAGAGAGAGAGAGAGAGAGAGAGAGAGATAGCAACAGGACGACAGTGCCAATTACAATTTTCCAATTAAAGCATCCATCGTGAAGACGCTATATCCTTCTTCACTTTCCTATGAAAAAGGAAAGGAAAAAAAGGAGGGGGAGGGGAAAGAAAGAAAAGAAAAAGAGAAAAAAAACTTTCTTCTGACTCTTCTAACAATTTTCCTATTTTTTTTTCTTCTTTCTTCTCTCTCTCTCTCTCACTCTCTTTCTTTTCCCTTTTCTTCCCTTTCAGTTCTTTTCTTTTCTTTCCTGTCCCTTCCATGAGGGATCGAAACGTCGAAGTTTCGATGTTAAACACGTCCGTTCTACAAGAAGATGCTTTTCCAAGTATTTACTTTCTCGTTACATCGAACAACCATCCCCATCTACCTCCCCCCCAACCGTTGCCACTGCCACTGCCGCCGCCGCATCATCTTTTACCGTTCACCCTCTCTGCCTTACCTTTTCCATGGGTGCAAAAAAATCTTTCATTTATTTTACGCGACAACCCTTGACGAGGCTAAATTAATTGAAGACTCTTCCTGTGAGTAAACAGCAAACTATTGAAAAAAAATATATATATCTATATATATATAGAAAGAGAGGAAAGAAAACTTTTGATTACTTGTCAATTTTAACTATTATTGTCATTATTCTCAATTAAGTAACATCGTTAATGATGTCAATTTTTTCTACCCTTTTCCCTTCTCCAATGTTATTTCATTTTTTTATTTCATTGATCATTCCTTCCCTTTATTATTATTATTATTATTATTATTATTATTATTATTATTATTATTATTATTATTATTATTATTATTAATATTAATATTATTATTATTATTATTATTATTATTATTATTATTATTATTAATATTATTATTATTATTATTTACTACTACTACTACTACTATTATTGCTATTATTTTTACTACTAATACTACTATTACTAGTACTACTATTTCTATTATTATAATTATTATTATTATTATTATTATTATTATTATTATTATTATTATTATTATTATTATTATTATGAAATCAATAAAACTAGAATGATTTGAGTATGAAATGGAATGAAAGTATGAAGAAGTAAATGAAAACGGAAAGGAAGGAGATGTGATGACGAATGAGGAATGAATGATTGAAGGGTTTTAGGGGTAAAATTATGAATGGTACGTAATTTTCGAGAACCGGAAAGTAATAGGGACTCTTGGAAACAACACGGGTTTGAAATTCGAAAGCGTTCCAAACGCGTTTTGCCGACGTCGCTTCGCGTTGCCTCTTCTGGCCTCGGCCCGCTTCACCTTGCCTCGTTTCATCTCCCCTGACCACGCCTCACGTGAACCGATAATACGAGCGAGCGGGTTAATTGCAATTTCCCAATTAAAATGCCAAACAGCCCCATAACGCGTTGCAAATGGGCGGCTTCAATCGGATTTCCATTATCGTACCAACGCCGCGATAATTTGCGGCTAA
>NC_140811.1:3482500-3485000 GCF_050613455.1 Vespa mandarinia | reverse complement strand
AATGAATGAAGATCTTACGAACGATAATATAGTAACGAACGATGTCGATTATTATATTGATTCAATCTTTAAATATAATATTTGTATATTCGTAACGTACGTTACGTACTTTTTCATATCGACGTTTTACATTCTATCATTTCATTAGGATAGAATTCTGTGGGTATAATTTTATTAGAAAACTGAAAGAAAGAAGTATATAATAAAATGATATAATGTAAAAAGGGTGCGAATGAATCGATTAAAAAAAAAACAAAAAAAAATATATATATATATATATACATATTCGACGCTCGTGTCAATTAATAAAAATGACGAACATTGAAATGTGTGGAATCGTAGAAAAGAAATCGGAAAAAGGAAGAAAAAAGAAAAAAAATGGTTGGGGGGTAGGAGGGGGGGAAAAAAGAAAGAAAGGAAAAAAAAAATATATTCAATCGGGATACGTACGTTTGATCTCGATATGTCGATCGTGATATCGACATAATTTTACGTTTCACCAGAGAGACATCGTTTGAAATTGATATTATACAACGATTCAATTTTTCCTCGTCGATATAATTTATTATTTAATCTTATAAGAAAATAGTCACCGAGAGTTAAGTTTACAAATCTGTTGCATGTCTTTTATTCGTTTAATGGAAAGTCATTTGTTTGTTTTTATTTTTTTATTTTATTTTATTTTTTTATTTTATTTTATTTTTTTTTTTTTTTTTTTTTTTTTATTATCACGGACACCCACTCTCCCTATCGAATCATCCCCTCCATTCTAAAAGCTCGAACGTATAAAACACAATAGATTCAATTTAACGAAACGTTCGTTTCGCGTGATAGACATACGATAGAAGTTTTTTTTTCTTTTTTTTTTTTTTTATTCTTTGTCTTTTTCTTTCACGCGAAACCACTCCCTCTCTCTCTCTCTCTCTCTCTCTCTCTCTCTCTCTCTCTCTCTCTCTCTTTTTCTCTTTCATTCTCTTTCATTTTTCTTTATGGGAATAGAAATTTTAAAACGATCGCCCAACGATTTAATCCGAATCGCAGATTATAAAATAATTTAACGCTAGTAAGGCCGCCGTCGTGTCGCGTTAAAGTTCGAGGCGACGAGCGAAAAATCATGAAGTCTGCATTATCGAGCGACCTCGTTCAAGAATTTAGTTGATATATAGCTATACATACATATATATATATATATATATATATATATATATATAATTTATACGTCTATATATAATGGTAACTTACTATATTTATATACATAGATATATATAAATATATATATATATATGTATATAATCGGAATTTTACTATATATTAAATCTTATTATATTTTATTTTAATTTTATTTTATATTATATATATAAAATTTATATATATTATATATATATATATATATATATATATATATGTCAAAGGTAACTAAGAGTAGACGTACATATAGCTATATAATCGAAATTTTACGATGTCTCGTAAAACGAGGCGTCGATCGTGGCACGATTTTCTAATGCACCTACATAATAATTCCTTATCCTTCGATTCGATCGAGAGAATTAAAATATTCTTCTCGATAGTTAAATAAATCGATAAATCGATTGGAATCTCTTTGCGAATAAAAAAATCAATCGACGTGACAAATCAAACGCACGGCATTGAACATTAATTACATGTCGAATTACGTCGATTGGGAAGATTTGAGGAAGGATCAAAAAAAAATAAAAAAAATAAAAAAAGACAAGAGAGAAAAGAGAAAAAAGAAGGTGAGGAAAAAGGAAGAAAAAAAAAAGAAGAGAATGGGAAAGGAAGAAATTGTATTTGAAAATTTTCATGAAAATACTCGAATATATAGAAAAGACTTGAATTCAATTGGCTAACGAGCTATCGAACAACAAAAGAACCTTCGTAAAAGTTATCTATAGTTACATTATAGATATAGTATACTATATTATAGTATAAAATATTGTACGATAACGAATCTACTCTACCTATCATTCGTATCGAATTGAAAGAAAGATTTCCTATCGAATAAACGGTACACATATACACATATAAACAAACACGGACACGAAGACACACATACATTCAAGTTACATGTACATTGAAGTCTTGTGGTGTCGAGTGGCGAGAGATAGAGAAAGAGAGACAGAGAGAGAGAGAGAGAGAGAAAGAGAGAGGGTTGGAGTAGAGGAGTAGAGGAGTTCTACAGTAGTAGTCAAAGAATATACTCGTCACGCGATTCAACCTTTCTCCGATTCCAGGATCGAGTCTCCCGTCTCGTAAACACTCGAGATTCTCAAGATAATTTAACTCGTTATACTAATTTCGTGTCGTAGATCCAACGATGGCAATCGATTCGTTGCAACCGTAGATACTTGCGTGTCAAAACATTTTCTTTCCCGTTTCCCCACACTCATTCTCTCTATTTTTCTCTCTCTTTTTCTAAACGTACATATATATATATATATATCTTTCTCTGTTCATTGAAAGATTTTATCAGATTTTCTGT
>NC_140811.1:3477500-3480000 GCF_050613455.1 Vespa mandarinia | reverse complement strand
AAAAGTAAAAAGAAAAAAAAAAAAAGAAAAAGAAAAAATAAACAACGAACGAGGTACTTAATTAATTTTTCCAATTAAAACTACGCGATTAATATCGAGAATAAAATTTTTCTTTAGAAAATTATTAAACGCGATCGATTGGACAAATAAAACGAATAGAATACAATTAATTCCTACGTATTCGAATTCGTTCGTTTAGAAATTCTAAGATAGTTGTAGGAATTAGGCGATTATCCCTTAACTAAGTCGAGACAATTCGTAGGAATAAGAGGAATACGGTAAGGGTGGTAAAGAGGAGGAGGAAAGGAGGAGGAGAAGGAGGAGGCGGAAGAGGTGGTGGTGGAGGTGTGGAAGGTTGATTGTAAATGGATAAAGTGGGAATGGTATAGGGTGGTAGGAGATGGAGGGGTTGTATGGACCAGGGTGATTCGAGAAGCTCGCGGTCGCGAACGTGGTTGCCGTTTAACGATGGTAGTTGTGGTTTAACCACCGTTCAGCCCTTGCTTACTTCGTTCACCGTTAAATCGGATGATAGTGAGAATAAAGGAGGCTCGTTCCTACCAACAACGCCGACAATGCTTTCCTTGTTCCATTCTAACTATACCGATTGTGAGAGAATCGTTTATACTTTGAAATATATATATATATATATATATATATATATATATATATGGCGTTTTGTTTTCAAAAAAAAAAAAAAAAAAAAAAAAGAAAAAAAAAGTTCATTCGTTTTTTCATTTTCTTTATTTCTCTCACTTTTTTCTTTTTTTTCTTTTTTATACACTACAAAAGACAGTAATAGATAGGAGTTTAATTAATAAGTGATAAAAAATTTATATAGATATGTAAACGATAAAACACTATAAATATATTATTATTTCTCTATGTAATTGAGAATATAATAAATGTTAAAACATTTACTATATATTTATTTTTTTTTTCTTCGTTATTACATAATATACTTTTTATTATATATATTTTGATTGGACTTGTAGATACATCGTGTATGTTATATGTATATAGGTGTATGCGATTTAAAGAGTAAGGTGGGGGGAAATATATATGTATATATATATCGTATATATTATAAAGAATGAGATATATTACAAGAGTTTCATTATGTGTAATATAAAAAAATTATGTTAATAGTAGAACACTTTAATATACTGTTTCTCTTGTCATTATATCAGTATGAATTTTTTTGATTTGACTTGTAGATATATCGAGAATGAACGTGCTCTGAGTTACAAAGACCGGAGAGACAGAAAATAGAGAAAGAGAGATAGAGAGAGAGAGAGAGAGAGAGAGAGAGAGAGAGAGAGAGAGAAAGGAAGAGAAAGAGACAAAGAGATAGACATGATTATACTTACAATGAGAATTGTATTATATAAATATACGTATATAGCGTTTTGTTTTCATTAATGAAAAATAAGACAAAAAATTTATTTCCTATATATATATACGCTAAAAGAATAAAGAAAAAAAAGAATAGTACTAGAGTCTCGTTATATGTAATAAAAAAACTAATGTAAATAGTAAAACACTCGAATATACTTACTATTATTCATGCTATTATATAAGAATGAATTTTTTAATTTAACTTGTAGATTTATCGCGAGAATGCACGTGCTGTGGAGTTTAAGAGTAGAAAAATAAAAAGAGAGATATCTTTTTTTCCTTTTTTTTTTTTTTTTTTTTTTTTTCTTTTTCTTTTTAATACCAAAGAATAAGGAACAGAATTATAGGGGTCTAATTATGTATAATAAAAAAATTATGTAAATAATAAAACACTCCGATATATTTATTGTTACCCTTGTCATTACATAAGAATGAATTTTTCAATTTGACTTGAAGATTTACATTGTACAATGTAGCACGTGCTGCGGCAGAAAATAGAGAGACTGAGAGAGAAAGAGAGAGAAAGAGAGAGAGAGAGAGAGAGAGAGAGAGAGAGAGAGAGAAAATGATATATATTTATATTTACGCATATATACATATATACACATTATTAACGTCACACACGGTCACAGAGATACTAGCGTCGATGCATTTGACTGTCGATAGAAGTCCTCTCGAGATGATGGAGAGTGGTAGTTTCGAGAGGGAAAGAGAAGACAGAGAGAAAGCAGAGAGCGAACGAATGAGAGAGAGAGAGAGAGAGATAGACAGACAGACAGAGAAAAAGAGAGAGAGAGAGAGTATGCGTGTGTGAGCGAGAAAGAAAGGTTGGGTGGTAGAGAGGGAGAAGGAAAGGACAGCTTTCAAGGGATTCGAGAGCGTAATTACGGGAACACTCGATTGTTTTTCGAGTAGCTCATCCATATACTTATCCTCGTGCGAGAGGCTCGTCGTTCATCGTTACTCTTCCTCCTTCTCCTCTTTCTCCTCCTCCTCCTCCTCTTTCTTCTTCTCGTCTTTCTTTCTCCTCATCCTTCTCTTCATTATGGCCGAGAAATTCTAATTCGACGAGGGTGGAGAAGGAAGAAGAGAAAGGAGAAAA
>NC_140811.1:3460000-3467500 GCF_050613455.1 Vespa mandarinia | reverse complement strand
ACCGGTACTGTTATACTTATCGAAACTCGGGAAATTCGATCGGTTATTTTAGACGGATAAAGGGTACAAGTTATTTTGATAAACGATAGTAACGTAACTCGATTTTCCTGTCGTGCCTCGTCTACGGTTTACATCGACCCGAACGAGCTTACCAGGAGAAGAAAGAGGAGAAGAGGAAGACGAAGAGGAAGAGGGAGAGGAGGAAAAGGAGGAGGAGGAGGAGGAGAAGGAGGAAGAAGAGGAAAGGGAGAATGAAAAGGGGCGCAGTGGAGGAGTGAGTAGCTAAAGGTGCTAGCCCGGGGAAGGACTTAAGGGGTTAAAGGGGGTAAGGGGATGGATAAGGGATAGATAGAGTATATAAGGCGAAAGGTGCCGTATTGGAAGGTCAGAAACATCTCGCAAGGATATCTACGTGAATAACATTGTTATTTACATATATCTAACTCGTAGAACATAGTAATTTCTCATTGAATTCACAGACATTTACGTTTATTTCACTCCTTGTTGATATTATCGGCATGGATATATATCGAATCGTAGAAGCAAACTAGCAGTGACAATGGTGCCGGTGATGGTACCTAATGGTGCTGATGTTGTTGTTGGTGTTGGTCGTTGATCGGTTATAGTAGTGCTAGTGGAGTTAGTAGTTGCTGATGGTGAGAGAAAAGGGATGAATCTGAGGGACGACGAGGCTAAGAGGAAGGGTGGGTTTACGTTAAGGGGTCTATGCCAATGTTCGAAGGGGTGTTCTTCCTTCTCTAAGGCATTACTGAGCCCACAATGGCCGCCGCCAATACCTTTCATCCTCTATCTTCATCCTCCGCCCACTTTCTTCTTCCCTCTTTGCCCCGTCTCATCCTCCTCCTACTCCTCCCATCCATCCCCCAGCTCCTTCTTACCTTCGACTCTGCTCTGAGGACCCCCATGAAGATTTCATTCGTACCGTTTCAGAAGCACTCGGAGAATAATTTTCAACGGCAGGATGCCACCAGGAGCTTTGTGATTCCTTTTAAACGGTAATGAAAACTTTTGCGGATTAATTTGGAAACGAAGTACTCCTGTCTCTTTCTCTCTCTCTCTTTCTCTCTCTTTGTCCTCATTGTTAGATGAAAACCTACGCAGTCTGAAAAAGAAAATAAGAATGAGGAATAAAAATGACAAAAATTGTGGGTATTCAATGAATAAGAAAATTCCTAATTTTTCGCACGATATACCGTCTTGTACATACGCCATATATATATATATATATATATATATATATATACATATTTGTGTATGTGTATGTATATATAGGTGTATATAGGTTACGAAGGGAGGAAAGATAAGAAAAAGAAGAAAAAGGAAAAGGAAAAAGAAGGAAAAAGAAAATTATGATAAAATTCAAACACGATGGTGATGGTTGAATAACGTGAACACGTCATCGCTTTATAAAATGGCTATCCTTTCTTAAAGCAAGTGTGCTTATCTTACTATAAGAACGATATTTCCCTATTCATGCCGGCGTAACGTTGTAACTACTCTTTTTCCTTCCTTCTTTCCTTCCTTCCTTCCTTTTTTCTTCTTTTTTCCTTCCTCTTCTTCCCCCCCTGCTCTCTCTCTCTCTCTCTCTTTTGCCCTCTATTTCTCTCTCTTCTTCCATAACGGAAGCGTGCAAGAATAAAAAGGATACGCGTACAGCATCCGCTACTCTAGAGAATACTCGAACGCTTTTCCTTATCCTTATCCTTATCCTTTTGCTTTTGCTACAGTTAGGTAGTTAAACGATGCGGTGGCAAGTAGTTAGTAAGTAACTTACTATACTATACTATACTACAGTATAGTACAGTAGTACAATGACCCCCGACCTAATTTCAACGAAGCAATGAAACGAGACGTTCCTTAATGCGTTCGGATTAATCTATCGACATTAGAAAACTCTTTAGGAATTTGTCCTGCGGTCAACCTAGATTTCCTCATCATCCTCTGTATGACTTATAGTTTAGAAAGAAATATAGAGATATAGAGATATAGAGATAGAGAGAGAGAGAGAGAGAGAGAGAGAGAGAGAGAGAGAGAATAGCAAAGTCATAGTCGAAATGATCTTCTCCGGTTTGTCGTTCTTGCGGAATCTGGCACAGAATTCTCTCGGAAGCGTTAGGTATATACCTCTATGTATACCTTTCGATGTCCTCTTGACGATCCTTGATCTTCACCTCTCCCCACCCTCCCTCCCTCCCACCCTTTTCGTTGAAATCAGGCCACCTTCAAAATCGTTTCGAACTCGCGCGAACTACGCCATTGTTATTGAATTTCTTACAAGTTTTGGAAGAGAATTGTTCATCGATCAGTTTATTGTATAGATATATGAACGTCGATGAAAGGAAGAGAGAGAGAGAGAGATTTTATTAATAATATGATTAATAAATTGTATGAATAGTATTAATAATAATAATAATAATAATAATCTTTAATATAAATGTTCCAACATTTTTTTATTTTACATACGTGAAATATATATAAATACGTTCGATCTTCGAAAATCATTATCATTGCCATTATCATTGTTATTATTATTATTATTATTATTATTATTATTATTATTATTAATATTATTATTATTATTATTATTATTATTATTATATTCTGCATTTTCAATTATCGATGATGTTTCGAGAAAACAATAAAGAAAAAGAAAAAAAATAACATTCTAATGGAGAGAAAAAGAAAGAGAGAGAGAGAGAGAGAGAGAGAGAAGAAAGAACAAAAAGAGAAAGAAAAAATAAAGGAAAAAAACACACGACATGATAGGATTCAACATGGTTGGATTCGACATGGTCAGATTCCTCGATTGGTGGTGTACTATAGGACCCATGGTCGATAGAGAAGCTCTCGTCGTTGGTGGTCGAAGTACTTCCCCACTCTTTTCACTGCTTTACCCGCAAGCAGTACCTATGTATGTATATATGTATGTATATATGTATGTATCCATGTATGTACGTACATATATATGTATGTATAATATATAGCTGCTGTTGGTTAGCGAAGGTGGAGCAAGTACAAAAGAGAGAGAGAGAGAGAGAGAAGGACAGATAAAGGCAAGAGGGTAGTAGTGTTTGATGGTGTTGGTGGTGGTGGTGGTGGTGATGGTAGTGGTGGTTGTGCAAAGTGACTGAATAACCTCCCGCCGCGCCCTGTTCCTGAACTTGTGTGGATATAACCAGCTCCGCAAGTACACTAAATTCATTCCTCACTTGCGTGCGCATGGATTCGTGTTTAGTAGTCTCATCAATGTGTATAAGTGTGTATGCGTGTGTCTGTATGTTCTGTATTACGAACGCACTCTCTCTCTCTCTCTCTCGCTCGCTCTCTCTCTCTTTGTCTTTCTCTCTCGTACATATATACACACAGAGAGACTCATATCTCTCAAGATATAAACGAGCACAAGGATGTGTTGTGTTGAATATAATCCTTAACTCGGATCGATCCTCTTCTCTTCTCTACTCTTCTCTCTCTCTCTCTCTCTCTTTCTCTCTCTCTCTCTCTTTCTCTCTCGTCCCTTCTTAATTCTAGATACCTCCTTGAGTAAAGTTTAAGACAATAGAATCGATGTACCTTGCTGTTAATCCGTCGCTTTCCATTAAGTTTCTTATGTCAGTTTCGTTGTATCGTGAAAGTGAGAAACGATAAAAAGGAATTTCTAAACTCAATCTCTCTCTCTCTCTCTCTCTTTCTTTCTTTCTAATAAAAGTATCATCTAAATCAAATAAAATCATATTTCATTCGATACGATATTGAGAACGTACGTCATAGAAATTATTACGAGAAAGTAAAGTGTCGTCCGGTTGAAAATAGATAAAGAAAAAAAGGAAAAGACTAAACGTTATCACGTTATTCTAATAATAATGATAAAAGAATAAATGGAAGAGTGAATGATAGATAATAGAGAAAATATTTATGTTAGTTAGAAAATATTGTAATGCTTCGAACAATAGGGGAAATAAAATAGGTATAAAAAAAAGAATATAATAAAATTAAAAATAAGGTATCCTCTTGACGATTTCGAATTAAGCTGGCTTTTAAATGACTCCATATAGCGAATTAATTCACCGTGGACTGCTGCCTCGGCAGTAGGTAGATAGGTAGGTAGGTAGATAGGTAGGTAGATAGGTAGGTGGTAGGTAGCTAGGTACGCTGGCGTAATTAATTTTGTCGCGACGCCGGTAATTTTCTGTTTGTGCGGGAGATTTCAAGTAGAGGACTCAGCGAGAAGTATAACCTAGCCGTGTGATAGACGAGAAAGAGAGAAAGAGAGAGTGAGAGAATAGTAATTACTACGAAAACGAATAAGAATAATAATGAATTAAAAATTGATATAACTCGATTGATTCTTCGTACTCGAATAGATATATTCGATAATTTTGATTAATCTTCTCGTACGATTTGTCGTAGAATTAAACGGGAATATCGTTAAAACGATGAAGGAAATAATGATTTCAAAAAGAAAAAAAAGAAATATATAAATATATATATATATATGTATATATAACAAAAGGAAAAAATATTAAAGAAAAAATAGTCGTAGATTGTTCGTGTGTGTAAATCAAGAGACGTTATACTATATTATTGTCGCGTTCGATTGATAAACGTTTCAAATCACGTTTCATATACGACTAATATAATATGTGTATACAAGAGTTCAATTTGTACATGCGTGCATGCGTGCATGCATGCATTACGTGCGTATGCGAATAAGTAAATGTTCCTGTTTTGTAAGTACGATTCGCGAGTAGTCGCATTACGGTACATCAGAAGAAGATGAAAGAGAAATAGATATACAAAACAGAGACAGATGGATAGTTAGATAGTTAGATAGTTAGATAGATAGATAGATAGATAAATAAATAGATAAAATTGGTTACTCGAGCGCTATAGGATTAGAATATCTATGACACCGTTCGTAGGTTCGCGTGTTTGTTAAAACGAGTATAATACCTATTTTCTAATATTTCTATTTTCCCCTGTGTTATCTTATTCTTTTATCAATGTTTACTGATTCAAAGAATTCTTTTCAGCTTTTATTCATTACGTCGAATAATGCAGAATATATGTGTATAGAATATCTATGTAAGTTATCTAACGAGTACAAATATAATATATATATATATATATATATATATATATATATATATATATATATATATATATATTACATAAGGTGATTATTCATTTACGTGATATTCATCGTGTACTACTTTAGATTCTTTTCATTTTTCTATTTTTCATATGAGATAACATATATTACAAGTATTAATTTCCATTGGCGTCTATTTCATAAAATACGAAGATCAATTACTAAGGCGTATCAAAACTGTATTAAATTTTTTCATTATGAATATCATTCGAATTTAATAATATAAAATAGCCTCTCTCTCTCTCTCTCTCTCTCTCTCACACACACACACACTCGCACACAGATACACAAATACATATTATTTTGTCGATCGAATTCGTAAACGAGCTTGGCATCGCATTTCGCGCGTCGTGAAAGTCGAATTGTCATGGTTCGCGTTAGGATATTGTAGAGGAGAAGGGAGAATGGATGGAGGTTGGATAGGTGGTTACGAGGAGGGGATGGGTAGGTGGTTGGAACGAACGACGAAATAGTCGATCCGTCACATTCGAATAATAAAGGGCATGCCGACTGCCGAGTGCCGAGCAGCCGTACACGATAGGTAGGTCTTCGTAATTCGAGTACCGCGGTCATAGAATCCTCGTTATGCAAACAGTCGACTCTTGGAACACGTATTCTGATATGCCTCCGGATAGGTAGGTACTTGTGTACCCGTGCGGGAGGATCTGAAGCGGTCGGTAAATCGCCAAAGAACGCAGCTTCAAGGGTACTCGCTTCTCTCGGCCCTTCCCTTTCTCTCTACCCATTCGCAAATCCGTTATCAGCTTTTTTCGAATACGAACGGAGAGAGAGAGAGAAAGAGAGAGAGAAAAAAAGAGAGAGCACTAAAAATGCTCAACTTATTCGATTTGCCGAGTCGTTCGTTTAATTTCGAGTACCCTTTTCGAAAGGGTACACCTATCTCTTTTCTTTCTTTTTCTTTTTCTTTTTTTTTTTTTTTGTTTTTTTTTTTCCCCTTTCTCGTCCAATGGTAATAAGTACAAAAATCACGAGAGGAAAATTTTTTACTTTGGACATATTTTTCAAAGCGAAGTGTTTAACAAAGATAAATCTTTGATAAAGAAAAGAATACAAAATAAAAGTACAAATGTATATATATATATATATATATATATAGTTTAATAGGTATACGTATTAGTAGAAAGTACGTTTTCACCGGATGTTGTAAAATCGTGTTTCGTTAAGAAGTTTCCTTCGTTCTTTAACGAAGTCATGCCAGCAGTCGTTTCCTTGACGACTCTCTGCGCTCGAAGAAGAAGGTATTTCTTATTTGCAATGCCGCTATCATGAAACAGCATAAATATGTATAACTACGGGGGATAGGGTATGGTAATGGCAGAAGAGCGAGCATCTGTCGACGTGTTACATGTTACAAGGTGTAAAATTTAATAGGAATAACGTCTTCTCCTACGATTATTACGTTAGAGAAAGTTCGTTCGTTTGAACGAATATAATAAACATGCAGGACGTGTATCATTTACACCACCCCATCAATCAACCACCCACCCACCCAGTTTCTCTCTCTTTCTCTCTCTCTTTTTCTTTTTAAGTCTTTCTATCGTATACTTAATTCAACATAAGTAATACAAATGATTCGGTTTGAAAGATTTCATTTAATACCTATGTTATAATATATTTATATGATCGATTTTTCAACCCTTCTTGAAGTTTGTTAATACATTACTTAGTAAATTAAATGATTACAATCATCGATTATAACAACGATAGAAATGAACTTTCATTATTCTTTTTAGATTCGTTTAACCTTAAATAAAATAAATAACCTTAAATAAAATAATTCCTTTTGATTAACCTTAAATAAAATAATAATCAGTTTAAATGAAAGAATTTAAATAAAATAATAATCCTCTCTAAGCATGTAAATAAATATTAATATAACTATCTACGTATATACATACATATATACATACGTACGTACGTGCGTGTATACTTACATATGTATATATATATATATATATATATATATTTATTTATTTATTATTGTAGTACGTTTAGATTTGTTTGTTTGAAAGAAAAATATTACGCTAGGAAGGGAGAGTCTTAGGAAAAGTTTTACGACACCCCATAGACGATGGGTGGAAAGCAACGGAGAACGTTCGACGAGCCACGTCGAATCGACTTCGATTCTAACGTAGATTACATTGCTTTGTGTGTATGTGTATATGTGTGTGTGTGTGTGTGTGTGTGTATACATATATATGTGTATATATGTATCTGCCGTCAGTGCGATCATCCAAGCATTCGCATTTTTTCGATAACCTTTAAACGTCTTCCTCGAAGCTCCATCGGCTCGCATCACGCACGCTACA
>NC_140811.1:3445000-3447500 GCF_050613455.1 Vespa mandarinia | reverse complement strand
AGAGAGAGAGAGAGAGAAATAGAAAGGGAAGAGGGTAGATAGCAAGCAAGAGGATTACAGGTGCGGTGGTTTGAATTTCGAAAGGAATAGAGGAAAAGAGAGAGAGAAAGAGACAAAGATAGGGTGAAAGAAAGAGAGAGAGAGAGAGAGAGAGAGAGAGAGAGACAGAAACAAAGGTAGGATGAAAGAGAGAGAGAGAGAGAGAGAGAGAGAGAGAATCGGTCTAAACCTTCGACGCAGATTTCTCTCAGCTAGAATTATTATCATCCCCTTTTATGTTTTCGCAGGGTAAAAACGTGCCTCGGCCCGACCGCGTGCGAACTAATCCCAGAGTTTTGTTCGACGGCCTCTTTCTCCTTCCTTTTCCTCGTTGTAAATTTGAGAGAGAAAGAGATAGAAAGAGAGATAGAGAGAGAGAGAGAGAGAGAGAGAGAGAAAGAGAGAGAGAGAGAGAGAGGAAGATATTGGAGAGGGATGCATCCCACGTTTTTGAATGCATACGCTCAAATCCGTTGATAAAGAGCGCGTATGCTTCCTCTCTACGCAGCTTCCGCCGGAATTATGTTCTTCCTAACCCCTCCGCCTCTGACTCCTCGTCCTCATTCTTCTAGTATTTCTCATCCTCTTCGTTTTCACTTTTCTCATTCGTACGATCGATCGAAACATTTGCCCGCTAAGAATTAACACTCGGAAAAACTGGAATAGACCTTATGAATGTCATATCAAAACGGGATCCCATTCAATATTTCACAATTCTATTTCTTCTTATCTTTTCTCTTTTCTTTTCTTCTCTTTTCTTACCGTTTCTTCCTTTCTATCCCTTCTTCTCTTCTTTATAATATATCTAATCGTAATTCCCTCTCTCTCTCTCTCTCTCTCTCTCTCTCTCTTTCTGTCATTTTTTTTCTTTTTTTACGAAAAAGGAAGAAGAAAAAAATTTGATTAGTAAATTATGAAGAATGAGAGAGAAAAAGAGAGAGAGAGAGAGAAAAAGAGAGAGAGAGAGAGAGAGAAAGAATGTGTGTGTGTGTGTGTATGTGTGCCCGTACGTATGGTTGTTTGGTGGGCCGTATACACATCCTTCAAAAGATTCGAGTTACTTTAATCCATTTTTTAGACAAACAACGTCGGCACACGCGTAGGAAGTCCTTAGGGATTAGAAAGAGGATGGAGGAACGATCGTTAGGGGGTGGTAGTTGGTGGTGCTGAATCGATGACGTAGACACGCGAGCTGATAGAGGGGAAAAGAAAAGAAAAGAAAAGTAAAGAAAAGAAGAGAAGAAAAAGAGAAAACGTGCTTAGAGGTCTATAACGAAAAGTGACCTCTCTCTCTCTCTCTCTCTCTCTCTCTCTCTCTCGAATTCGTGTTTATAGACGTCTACGAGAAAACGAAAAAATGTTATCATATCGTAAATGAAATGCGGATAAAAGTAGACGTCTCGAGATAGTTTCATTCTTAATCGTGAGAGAAAGGGATATATATATATATATATATATATATATATATATATATATATAAAGAGAGAGAGAGAGAGAGAGAGAGAAAGAGGAATAGCGATAGAAATAGAAAAAAAAGAAATAGAAATAGAAGAGAACGTAAGAATGGGCAGTCTTTAGATTTTCACGAGGAGAAAATCGATCGAATGTGACAGTGTAGTTATATATAAGTACATACCTCCAGGTAAGTATATACCTATATAGTATTCGATAACTCGATCAAACAATTTCACGTTGAGAATTCTACTAGATAGAAAATGTTTTCTTCTCTCTCTTTGTGTATATATATATATATATATATATATATATATTCTTTTTTTTTTCTTCTTTTCCATTTCTCTCTGTCTCTCTCTCTCTCTCTATCTCTCTCTATCTCTCTATCCCTTTTTAGTCAATAGTATTTTCTTCATGTACGTTGTTCATCCTCCTTTTATTCGTACCGTACGATTGTTTTCGAAAGATCATCGATTTAATATTATTAATATCTCGATTATATTTCTAAACATTCGATTAAATTCGATTAAATTGCGAAAATGTTTTCTTCTTTTTTTTTTTTTTTTTTTTTTTTTTTCTTCAAAAAATGATTTGTTTCTGTTTACTTGGAAAACTTCCTTTCTTGCATATCATATGAATATAGTATAGAAAAAAGGAAGAGAAATGTATGAATGAACGCAAAATATATGAATACCAGAAAAAGAAAGAGAGAGAGAGAGAGAGAGAGAGGGGGGGGGGGAAAGAGAGAGAAGATAAAGTGGAGTAAAAAAAGAAATGTGCGGTATACGTTAAATAACAACAAATGATTAAACAGAATAGAACAATTTCATATTGGTTGAATAATCAATAAAGAAATAACCGATCAATTGCCATTCGAGTGCCTCTCGTTATACCATCATCGTCCATCGTCATGTCTATACTTTTTTTTTTATCCCCCTCCCCCCCCTCTCTCTCTCTCATTCTCTCTCGTGTCTACTCTATCTTTCTTCTATTTTCCTTTTTTTTTTTT
>NC_140811.1:3437500-3440000 GCF_050613455.1 Vespa mandarinia | reverse complement strand
ATTTATTTATTTATATATATATTTATTTGTATGTGCGGATACATAAATATTCGTATGTCGTGACGTATAACGATCAAAGCTTTAACGATATGAAAAACATTTCTCGTCGTTTCGTCCGAAACGAGTCGACGATTCGCTTTTTGATATTTGTCCTCGCGTATAAACGAGCTAGTTTGTTGATGCCGTTGATGTTGTTACTGCTGATGTTGCTGCTGCTGCTGCTGTTACCTTTTGGCTTTTGTCGTACCGAAGGTAACGGTGTCGGTGACGCGTTACCGCTTTACGGTCCCTCTCCTCTACCGATTTATTATCATAGCCGTAACGAAATATTTGAAATTCCTTCTCTGATCCCCGTACATCTACGATCCTGTGAAACAATTAATTAACGAGAACAGAAAAAAAGAAAAAAAGGAAAACACAAAGAAGAAAGAAAAAAAAAAATGAAAGAAAATAAACCAAAGAAAAATAAGAGCGAACAAAAGCGGATTTTTCAACGTGTTTATAAGTTAGATAGAATCGCGTGGGGTAGGACTTTTTATGAAATCTTTTTTTTCTTTTTTTTTTTTTTTATCGAATTTCCTTAAAACGAACGTTTCTTTTTTTTTCCTTTTTTTTTTTTTTCTCTTTTCAAATTCGTTATTTCGTTTTATTACGTACTGAAATTGTATTTCGTATGATACACATTTCGCTCGCATAATTTTTCTCAACCGAATAATAATGCACGGATGTAAATATAACGTTTATACGGTTTTTAAAAAAGAAAGAAAGAAAAAAAAAAAAAAGGAAAAATTCTATTACACTCGCTCGTGAAAATAATCTAACGATTACATTCGAACGATTAAAAAATCGTAGGAATTCGTACAAACGAAAGAGTCATTATTCGAGCGAACCTTCACGAGATTTTCAATAGGCGGGGACAAACAAAAAGAAATAATAAAATGAGTAAATAAAGTTAATCAATTGAGACAAAAGAATTAAAAAGAAAAAAAAAACAAAATATTAAGAAAATAAAGAAATAAAATAAAAATATAAGAAAAAAAAAAAAAAAAGAAAAAAACAAACGAACGAACAAACAAACAAACAAACAAACAAACAAACAAATCAAAGAACGAAAGGAAACATTAGACGTAACCCTGACGTCGTTTGATGTATAAATCGAAGAATCTCATGCGAATATCTCGATGGATTTGAATATCTCGAAGGGACTCGCGCAGGTGTAACTTGGATGGATGGATATGGGCTGATGGTATAGGAGCGTAAAGGGGGAAGGGATTGAATCGGGTATAAATAAATTTTCCTAAAGGATCCGCACGTGTTCTCTCGAGCGTTTTCTCCTTTTGGCATCGTACCATGCTTTTCGCGTCACCGATTTCAGTAGAAAAAAAACAAACAAAAAAAGAAAAAAACAAAAAAAACAACAGAACAGAAATAAAGAAAGAAAGAAAGAAAGAAAGAAAGAAAGAAAGAAAGAAAAAAGCAAAAAAAGAAAGAGAGAGAGAGAGAACGATAAAAAGAGAAAGAGGGGGCGGGGAGGGGGAGGGGGTACTGAAGTATATCTTTACATCCGATACCGTATATCGAGGTTGTAATTTGTCCTGAAAGCTTAGACCACAAGACTCGAGTGTGTTCAAAAGATAGAAAGAGAAAGAGATAGTGAATCTCGCACATACGATTCTACTTTCATATCGTATATATATATATATATATATATATATATATATGTATTTTTTCTTTTTTCTTTTCTTTTATATATAAACGAGAGATGCACGAATGCAACGAGACGAAGATAAGCCATTCAAGAATGAATATTCAACGAAGGGAACTAAATATACTACTTTATATGCTTTGAAATAAATAAAATCAAATGTTTCTTTCGATATAGAAAAGAAGAGAAAAAGAAAAAAAAAAAAAAAGAAACAAGAAGAAAGAAAGAGAAGAGAAAGTCAGAAAGAAAAGAATAGAACGAATGGATTTCAGGTGTAAAGAGACAGACTTTTAAACTCTGCCGTTCTGACAATTTTTTCTTTTCCTTTTTTTTTTTGATTTAGTTATTTTTTATTCTCTTCCTTTGTTTCTTATTATTATTATTATTATTATTATTTTTTTTTTTTTTTTTTTTTTTTTTTTTCTTTGGTTTTCGTTTCTATTTTTTTTTCTTTTTTTCTTTTTTGTTTTCTTTTGTTCCAATCTATCTTTCTATCTCGGAATTTTCTTTTCCGCCTTAAAAATTGTAGATTCTTGTGAAGATAGGTACGCGAGATTCGAAATGGATTTCACAAGATGTTCGCGGTTCGATGCGGCTTTGCAATTAATAGCGATCGCTCTTAATCATGTCGTTTGGGCGTGTGGAAAGAGGAAGGACGTTCGCTTTTTAACCTTCTTACGCGAGAGAGCGTAATATTCTTTAACGTTTCTCTTCATTCTAACACTATTCTATTCTTAATACTTTTTCTTTCTATTTTCCTTTGTGTTTTTTCTTTCTCTCTTTTTTTTTTTTTCC
>NC_140811.1:3417500-3425000 GCF_050613455.1 Vespa mandarinia | reverse complement strand
TATGCGTGTCAACGCATTTCCACGATTTCCCTGCTATCTCTTCAAAACATATATATATATATATATATATATATATATATATATATATATGTATATATACACTCACGAACATAAATGTATATATATATATATATATATATATATATATGCATGTATGTGTATATACATATATAAGTGTATTTTATAGCAAATGTTCTCCACGAAGGCACTCGAAAGTTTCTCAAACGATCACGTCCTACCAACTTACGCGTTTCCTATGCTCGTGTTTACAGGAAGGGGTTGGATCGTTCGATATTAAAGTGCTTAGCTAAGTCATTTGGCTAAGTAAGTACTTTCTCTTTTTTTTCTCTCTTTCCTTCGTTTTTCCTTTTTGTTTTGTTTGTTTCGTTCTGTTTTTTTCTGTTTTTTTCTTTTTTTTTTTTTTTTTTTTTTTTTTTGTTCTTATTGACAATTAATAATCGACAGTATGGGGATAGAAAAGGAGAGAAAGAGTATCACGCTTATGATTCTTTGTTAGTAATGAGAGAAGAAAAAAGTAAATTAAGTGACATTATTATAGTGATTATTATGTGAAATAGTCAATCAATTATGCGTATAAATGTTCGTAACGTCGTAATAATATTCATAATAATATTGTATATAAACGTTGGATGGTAAATATTTTTTGTAAGTGAAAAAAAAGAAAAAAAAAAAGAAAAAAAAAAAGAAAATGAAAAGAAAATTAAAAAAAAAAAAAAGAAAGGCAAACGAATAAATATAAAAGTAAAATAAAATGGGATGAATGAAGTGTCAAATGCGTGTTTCATTCATGAAAACGATCGCATGACAAAAATGTATCTTTAAATTTACGTAACGTCACGTAGTATACCGTAAAATGAGAGACAAAGAGAGAGAGAGAGAGAGAGAGAGAGAGAGAGAGAGAGAAAAATAGAAAAATTCCTTTGGGGAAAAATCGTGACATACTTCTCTCAGGATTCACGGAGTCATATAAGAAATGACGAGTATTTCCCTCGACGCGGTTTCTTTCCTTCGTTGCAAATACAAGGAAAATATTCTCAAGGACATCTGTGACATCCTACGTTTCTTTCTTTTCCCGTTTGAAAATAAGAAAAGAAAATTTTACGATAAAAATTAGCAAACTTGAATTAAAGTTTGTTTACTTACTCGTTGATAACGACGACGATATGATGACGATAATGATGACGACGACGATGATAATGATGATGATGATGATGATGTTTTCATTTAATTCTTCAAAAAGAAATTTCAACGTTTCAAGATTTATTATAACATTTGTAAGACAATCGATTATTTTGTTATCATTTTTTTTCTTTATTTTTTTAATTTTAGTTTTTTTTCTTTCTTATTCTCTCTCTCTCTCTTTCTCTCTCTCTCTTTTTCTCTCTCTTTCTCTCTCTTTCACTAACTTTTCTTCATCCTTCTTCCTTCAAATAGGTCTCTCATAAGATTTGCATGTTGCATCTTTCTCGGAGATATCTTTTTCTGTCTCTCTATCTCTCTCTCTTTTTCCTCTCTCTTTCTTTTTCGTTTTTCTTTTTCTTTTTTTCAAAAGGAATAGAAGCAAATGGGTGAAGGGTGAAACGTGGGAGGACACTAAATGAGAAGAGACGAGAATCGTTACAACGATAGTTTGACGTTCAAAGGGCGTTACTTGAAATAGTTTTTTAAGAAGAGATATTTCTGAAGGAACGACGTAAAAAGTATCATTTCATTTTCGTTTTTTCTCTTTTTCATTTTCTTTTTTTCTTTTCTCCTTCTTCTTTGTTTTCTTTGTTTTCTTTTCCCCCTGCCACCCACCCCCCCCCTGACTCCCCTCTATTTTTATCCTTTTTCTTTTTCTTTCTTTTTTTTTATTCTTCGACATAAAAACAAACCGACGTACGACTTTCTTCCTCGCATTTTTCTTTTGTACTTCTTTGACTACTGTAAATAGATATACATATACACATTTGTATGTGTGTGTGTGTGTGTGTGTGTGTGTGTGTGACTGTAAAAAAGATCGTTGAATATTTTTACATTACGATAATAATAAAAAGGATATATTAAAGAAAAATATAAAATATATAAGTAATATTAACGATTGGAGTAAAAAAATAATATTAATGAATAAAAATATAGGAATACAATCTGATGAAATTATTGCAAATGAAAAAGAAAAAAAAAAAAAAAAAAAAAAAAAGAAAATAGATTAGATACCGAAAAAAGGAGAAGGATTATTTGATTAATCTTTTGAAATATTCTTACGTACTTTTGGATATTCATTATAAAAATATAAAAATATTAATTAATTATTACAACAACAACAACAACAACAACAACAAACAACAACAATAATGATAATAGAACGAAGTGTAATATAATAAAAAGGAAAAAAAGAAAAAAAAAGAAGACTAAAGAACTTCTTCAAACGTTCAATTAAAAAAATACTTCAATTAATATATTTATACGATTTCAAATATAAATTGAATATAAATTCATTCATGAAAAAATAACTTTCTCTCTCTCTCTCTCTCTCTCTCTCTCTCTCTCTCTCTTCTCTATTTCTCTGTCTGTGTGTGTGTGTGTGTGTTTCTTGTAGATCTTCTTCGAAATCGTAGAAACGCACAAGTTTATTGTACAAACGAGACTACGACTCGGCACGGAGATTTGTTTGAGCTTCTTCGCGGGATTGTAAATCGTTGGAAATTTATCGGCCTGGCGACCTCGTGAAACTCGCTCGATGCTCGTTGTATGTACTTACGAATGTATATACATATATATAAATACATATGTACGTATGTACGTATGTACACATATACACGAATGTATGGGGGTAGAAAAGGTAAAATCCAGTGCGTTTCTAACTCTTGAATTCGTCCGAGATCTTCGACTTTTAGTGTTCGATAAATCCTTCCAAGTTTCGAAAAGGTCGACGTATCTTCTGTATATATATATATATATATATATATATATATATATATATATATATATATAAACTACTCTGAGTTACATTGATATATGTATGTATATTTCATTGAATGTTTTTATTTAAAAAAAAAAAAAAGAAGAGAAAATTTTTTTTTCATATAGACGACTTTTATTGAAATAAAAAGTGATTTGATCCTTTTTGAATATTATATTTATCTCAAATATTATATGACGAGAGTAACGTTGTGTATTAAAAAAATGAGGACAAAAAAATTTTTACTTTATATACGAACATATTGTATATTAGATATTTTTGTCATTGTTCGTAGGTATATGATAAGAAAAAAAAAAGGAAGGAAAAGAAAACAAAAAATTATTTGCTTTTTCTTTTTTATTTTTTTTATTTTTTTTTTTTATCGAAATAATATAAAATTATTTCCAACAAGTTCGATAACACGATAAATGAAGAAGACGAATTTGATATTAGAAGACAGATAGATAGACAGACAGACGGACAGACAGAGAGAGAGAGAGAGAGACAAATAATTAGAAATATAAATAAATAGATAGAGATAAATAGAAACAAGTAAAAAAAAAAAAAAAAATAAATGTGATATAAAATTTAATAATCATGGTATCGTTGTCAAGACCAAAGATCAGAATTTATATACATATATACATACATACATACATATATGTATATATATATATATATACACAATAGATCGAATTCTCGTTATTTGAACAAGAATATATACAATAGTTAGTTTCCTGTCTGTTTGTAATTACATCGTCGTTTTTAATTAAATTGTTGATACACCTGAATGATATTTTTTTTATCGTATCTATAGTTAAAGATCAAAAAGCATAGTGTACGAGATAGATAAATGTTAGTATATTTAATATTTTAACAGGGTGCCTATGTGTTTATTGGTGTAGTAAAGCGACAGGTCGCGCAAATACGTTCGGGCGCATGTCCCTTGCCGCAAACGGGATCGAATGTCCCCCCCTCCTCTTTTTCAAATTCCTCGAGAATGACTTCCGCCACTGTTCGATCTCAGTCTGAAACGAGGACGACGGGGTTTAGTCAAGAAAGGGTGAATGTACCCTTTCAGAGGAAATGCTTGTCAAACCTCGTTTGATATTATTATCGACTTTGATCTCTTATCTGTATATATATATATATATATATATATATATATATGACTTCGATATTTTATATCTCAGAAATAAAATAATAATAATAATAATAATAATAATTTGTTTATGTGTATTTCTATACATTTATATTATATTTAACTACATTTTAGATTTTATAAAATATTTTTATTCGAAACTATTTATGTTTCGTCAGCAAATATAGAATGAGGATCGTTGATACGAAAGAAAAGAGAGAGAGAGAGAGAGAGAGAGAGAGAGAAAGAAAGAAAAGAAAAAAATTTTTCTTTACTATCATCATATTAAAGAAATTTTATTTGATTACTATTTATCTATTCGTCAATTTATATCGTATGTAAACATGATCGATATTTTTTAATTAATGATATCCGAACTAAAATGCTCCATTTAAAAAGGTTCACTGGAAGAGCTTGAATGTTACGTAAAAAAAAAAGAAAAAAAGAAAAAAAAAAAAAAGAAAAAAGATAAATGAGACGAATAAAAATAAAAAAGAAAAGAAATATTGTCATTAATCCGAATTCTCAATTAATTCTAAATAATCCAACGCGAGAGGGAAAGATTGTACGTTGTTTCTCAATTAACGTCTCGTCCATCATTAATGTCTCTCTCTCTCTCTCTCTCTTTCTTTTTCTACACCTATAGCTATATATATATATATATCTGTCTTTCTAGTTCTAACTCTCTGAAATTCTTTTCTTTTTTTTCTTTTTCTCTTTTCCCTCTTGAAAGGAGCACTACTCTGCTATACGAGTACGAGTGGACGCGTTTTAACGTTAACACGTTTACGCTAAGAACGCGTACTTTTCTCGATCTCTATTTTTTTTTAGAAACATTAGAAAAAAAGAAACAGAGAAAAGTATGCGTGGAAAATGCCGTGTGACGTTCAAACGTTTTTCTTCTTTCTTTTTTTTCTTCTTTTTTTTTTTTTTTTTTTTTTTTGATCTATGTACTCTCTCTCTCTCTCTCTCTCTTTCTCTTTCTCTCTCTTTACCTATTCTATCTATCCATCTCCCTTTCTCTTCATCTCAGTGAAGTTACTGGAATGTAAGTACTTCGCAACTGCACATAGCCTGATGAAGAGAGAAAGAAAGAGAGATAGATAGATAGATAGAATAGATAGAGAAAGAGAAAGAGAGAGAGAGAGAGAGAGAGAGAGAGAGAGGAGAGAGATGAGGGAAAAGCAACATTTTATTTTTTTTTTCTTTCATTCTCATTATCGGTACTGCTTTGAGAAAAGCAAGGACATCATCCCCTCGTTCAACGAGTGCACCCCTTTCCACAAGAATTCTAAAGTATGAGAGATAGAGATAGAGATAGATAGATAGATAGATAGATAGATAGATAGATAGATAGAGAGAGAGAGAGAGAGAGAGGGAGAGAGTAAGATAGATGGATGGATGGAAAGGGTGAACGCTTTAATCGTTAACGTCGATGCACCCGCTAAAAGCTTCAAAATAAGTGAAGCTTCTCCCTCTCTTTATATGGACGACCATGTAAATTTCATCGATACTTTTCGTCGATAAAAGAAAAAATGAAAAAGGAAGGAAAATATGAGGAGGGTGGGGGGGAAGAGAGAGAGAGAGAAAAACTCATTGCACGGGGAAAAAAATAATATTAATCGGTCGGAAATTAATTGGCTTTTTTTTTTCCTCGTCGATCCTTTATTAATTATACATCGAATATAGAGAAAAAAAAATGAACTAAAGAGAGAAAGACAGTGATTAAGAGAGAGAGAGAGAGAGAGAGAGAGGGAAAGATGTGAAAATTCATTCTCTTTTGGAAATATAAAAATAGATAAAAATAAGAATGAAAATTAAATGTACGTATAAAAATGTTGTACGAACAAAAAAAAAAAAAAAGAAGAAGAAAGAAAAAAAAAAAAGAGGGAAAAGTAAAAGAAATATGCGAAGAGACGCCTACTTAAGAATCGTTGTTGCGTAGAATAAATCGCAATAAAACCGCGCCTCCTTTCTTTCAAAAGATTTACTGCCAACGGCGATCGCGTTACGCCCATCCTTTCTCGATCATACTTATCTATCGAGAATTATGTAGATATACACCGGAGAAATCAACTCTCGATGTTTAATATCTGTCAATAACAATAATAACAATAATAATAATAATAATAATAATAATAATAATAATAATAATAAAAAGAAAAAAAAAAAAAGAGAAAAAGAAAAGAGAAAGAAAGTGTATTTTGTTTGTATAATCCTAATGCACGTTGCGTTTACGTCAAATTTTAACGTCCCTTAATATAATTTTCATTTATTCCTTTTAACATAAATCTTTAACGATTGTGCCTTGATTTCCTTGATATTTTTTCTTGATAAAAGGAAAAAAAAAAAAAAAGAAAAAAAAAAAAATGGAGAAAATAAAAAGAATAAAGAAGAAAAAAATATAGTGCGCGCGTGCACGATCGCGCAACACATCAACCTTTTTTTTTATCTTTCATCCAACCAATTTGTTTCTCTCGTTGTAACATAAATCTTCTGTATATATGATAAAAATCAACGAGTTTGCGTTCTAACGGGTACTACAAAATATGATATTTTTTCTTTTTTTTTTTTTGTAAAAAGAAAAGAAAGAAAGAAAAGAGAGAAAAAGAAAAAAAAAAGGAAGAAAGAAAGAAAGAAAGAAAGAAAGAAAAAAACAGTAAGAAAAAAAATATTCCGCTTTTATCTCGAAGCTAAAATGAATTTTTGCTCGTAATAGATTCGTTTACTTTTTTCTCGAATTTATTAAATTATCGATGATGAAAAGAGTGAATGGGATAAAATTGAGAATTTAAAGAAAAAAAAAAAAAAAAAAAAAAAAAAAAGAAAAAAAAATAAAAGAAAAAGAAAAAAGAAGAAAGTATACCACCTGTGCTTCCGCAATCTCCAATTTAATATCTCTTAAAACAATTTAACTCATTCTCTAAGCGGTTAACTGTAAATTATTTTCTGATTGATACAAATCGACGAAGAGATTTTAACTTCGTAGTATTGAATTTACAATAACTGCGTATAACTTTGAAAATAATGAAGCTATAATAAAGGTGATCGAAGAGAATGACATAAAACTTGCGACTGGTTGTGAAAGTTAATTAAAGAGAGAGAGAGAGAGAGAGAGAGAGAGAGGAAAAGGAAAAAAAGGTCAAAGGAAATAACTTCAATCGTTTTGTTCTGCGTTTTAGATGACGAAATAAAATAAAAAAAAAGAAAAGAAAGAAAAAAAAAAGAGAAAAAGTAGAAAAAAAAATTAGAGAAAGAGAAAGAAAGAGATAGGAAGAAAAATAAAGAAAAGGAGAAAAAGAAGAAGAAGAAGAAGAAGAAGAGGAAGAAAAAAGGAACAAGAGAAAAAAAAAAACAAAAACAAAAAAGCATAGAAATTGCCAATTGACGAAATTAT
>NC_140811.1:3407500-3412500 GCF_050613455.1 Vespa mandarinia | reverse complement strand
TTTTTTTTTTTTTTGTTTATTTGTAACTAAAAACCCAAAAACTTTCTTCGATCCACTTTGTATTTATCGAATTAATAAATTTCATTTATAAAAGACATATAACGTATTTATATATTTTCATTTATTTAGTTTCTTTTTTTTTTTTTTTCTTTTGCTTTATTTAATGACTATCTCTTAACGACGTTTCGAGATTAAATAATAATAAAAGAACGTCATTTGAACGAAGAGTAATAAAATATAGCATCTCATCGTTGTCCTCGTCGTCCTCGTCGTCGTAGTCGTCTTCGCCCACCCTAATCCTTCCTCAACGATTAATCGTCGAGGCAACAAGAATTAATTGCCTCCCTCGTAATAATTTATCGTTTGCGGACCTCCAACGCGATATATATATATATATATATATATATTTTACCGTCCAATATTTTTCTTGCTTTAGCGATAACCTACGACTAACGTTTTCCCTAAAAAGCGAACTTTATTTACCTACTTGTTTGCAATAGATACTCGAAAGAAATATCTTCGCGTTCTCTGTTGTTGATCTTACAACCATACTCTCGTTCAGTTAGATCTAATCAATTCTATATATAAAATTGTCGAAAATTTATGAACGTTAATATCTACGATCTACGATCAACGATGATCTATCTATGTGCTAATGAAAAAAAAAAAGAGGAAGAAAAAAAAAAGAGAAAGAGAAAAAAAATATAACACTTCTTTATCCGCTTTAGAAACGAACAAAAATTTGTTAGGTTAACGTTTACTAAAAATGAAAAAAAAAAGAAAAAAAGAAAGATAACCTTCTTTTTCGTTCATAATAATAAGAATCGTATCGAAATGAAATCACCTCGTTCGTTTACATTAGTTTTCGTTGTCCTATCAACGAATCCAGGGAATACAACAGCTGATACTCGTGTTTATACGCGTATCGATGAATATTTGTATATATATATATGTATGTATACATTACCAATGTGATGCTACGCATGTTATTAGTATCGTCCCGTCGTTCGGAACGTACGGACGTGCGTGACAATTAACTCCGGAATATTATTATCAATGTTTAATACATTTTCATATATTTCACCGAATAATATTAACTCGGAAAGAAATATTTTACGAATATATAAAACGGTAAGAATATCAATGAACAGTTCTATTTATTTGATAATTATTTTTTAATAATTAATAATAAATATTTTGTAAAGTAAATGCTTTTGGAAAAAGAAGAATATATATATATATATATATATATGAATATCAAATTATAATGAAATATCAGTAAATAATGTAAATAATTTATGTATCTGCGTGTTGCATCTTCGGTTATATTATAAATTCTTTTATTTATAAAATACTGACAAATTATTATATTATATATGAATATTTTAATTAAAATACTGACAGTTCATTTTTTAATTAATCTATATAATATTATTAACCGCTTATATTACCGTATTGATAATTTATTACTAATTCCGAGTAATTATAATTCTGATTAAAAATATTTTAATAAATATTGACTCAATATAGTCCATATAGAACGAAAATAGGATGAGAATATTTTTATTCTCCATTAATCGTGCATACGTCGAATATATAAATGACATGAAAAGGAAGAAAAAAAGAGAAAAGGAAAGAAAGAAAGAAAGAAAAAGAAAAAAGAAGAAAATTAATAATAATTCCCATTCAATTTATCTCATATACGGGCAACGAATATCTCTTGTTTTTTTTTTCCTTTTCATTTGTATTTTTCATTTTTATTTTTTTTTTTTTTTTACTAATCAATTATCAAACCATTATACTATCTATACATCCTTACGTTTAAATCCGTAAATTTAATTACATTTATGATGGATGATTGCATACTACGATCTAATATTATATTACTTATATACATTCGATAATTACAACGTACGATTAGATCAATTTAGAATTATCATACACGTACGTATTTGTAAAATAGAAAACGATATTGTTGATTATTATCCATTGCATAGTCATTAAATATTTTCGAAACTAATATTCGTTGAAATATTTTTGTCTTAATTTTTCTTAAATCATCGTCGATTAAATGATATGAAATAAATCAAAATTAATCGAATCGAATCGATTCGATTTTATCTATCTCTTTTCTTTCTTTTTTTTTTTTTAAACTTATTTTTTTTATCTTGTTTATCTTTACAGAAATTACAAACTATCGGCGAGGATTTCTGCGGTTTGGACGTGAACACTCCCCTCGGTGGTGAGGATCCAATCGCTGCATTTCCAGTTTTAACTTTCGATACTCTATTGACGGCAGTAGCTGCTACGTCGACCGGTGATTACACTGTCGTCTTCCTTGGAACTAACAAGGGCCATCTTAAAAAGGTAAGTACACTTAGTTATTTAACTTACTGATGATATCAACGATCGTGCACGATCGACCGATTGGAAATAGAAAATTGAAGGATCAATTACGTTCAATCATATTTAATAGATCACGTATATTACTTTCAACAATAATACAGATAGTTATTTGCGATTAATTTATATGTTTTCATTATTTTTCTTTGTTTTCTTTTTCTTTTTTTTTTTTTTTTTTTTTTTGAATTCGCATATCAAACGAATTATCAATTATTCAATTTATATCGTTCGTATATATATATATATATATATTTTACATTTTTGATGGGACTAATAATATTTTCATTTCATCCTTTATAAATTTATACAATTGAATTATATATAGAATATTATATATACTGTATAATATTACGTTATACCTTATAACGATAATATATTTTACATTAGGGTATATTGGACGATATTATATTACAAATATATTACATTTTACATATAAGTAATTTATCTTTTTATCTTATCAACTATTTATATAATATTCATTAACAATATTTAATAAAAATTTACTACGATATATTTATAATACTGAACGGAAATCCTCACATATTATATTATTATCAAATATAGATAGATAGATAGATAGATAGATCACGTCGTAACATTGGTATATAATTTCTTTAGACATATATAAAAAGAAAAGGAAAAAAGAAGATAGATCTCTCTATAAATACTTTAAAAAGATATAATTACTATCGAGCATGATATTCATTCATATACATATATACATATATATATATATATATATATATATATATATATATATAATCGTTTAAAGTGACGACATATTCTACGTTTAGTCTACGCTAAAGCTAGGGGAATATAATAATAAAAGAGATTAATACAACCCGATAGTATTAAAGTAATGCGTTATTCATGCAAGGTCGATTCGCACGATCCGACATACACGAGGTCGAATGATTCTCGAGGTGTCGAGCTTAAAGGACGATAATAATCTCGATAAAACATTTTCTTCTACGTTTAAGAACAACTTTCGCCAGCCGTGAACTTGTCTTTTTTTCTCACTCTCTCTCTCTCTCTCTCTCTCTCACTCTCTCACTCTCTCTCTCTCTCTCTGTTTCTTTCTCTCTTTCTCTCACTCTTTCTTTTTAGTTGAGGACACGGAAAGTTCAAATATCAAAGATCAGTGATCTTTACGCGCTCGACCGTATATGCACGACTTCCTCGATAAAACGGACATCGGCCTTGGCCGAAGGATCATTAAATTAATCGTGATTGGTGCTACATAGATTACACCTTGAGTTTTCTTTCTTTTTCTCTCTCTTTATGTTACGATCATGAATCAAATTGGAAAATCGAGATTATACTGTAAGTACATACGTATATATATATACATATATATATATATATATACACATACACACACACATACATACATATATATATATATATTTGTACATATATACAACGCGTTTATATCCGCGTAATTATCTCGACTTAGGAGAGCATAGAAATGGAGATAAAAATTGTTAGAGCTATGTTTAAAAATCAATTAAATCTTTTTTCTTTTTCCTCCCCCTTCCCCCCCGTCCTTTTTTCCTTCTTTTTCTTTTTTCTTTTTTTTTTTCTTTTGTTTTCTTTTCCGTAAATAACGATCGATATTATAAACGTTGTGAGAAAGAAAGAGGAAGAGGAAAGAAAGAAAGAAAGAAAAAAAAAAAAAAAAAAAAATTGAAACGGACGATCCTCAACGACGATAGTCAAAGTCTTCTTCTTACGAATGAATTATAATTATCGGCTTAAGATCCGAAGCTCGAGATTTATTTGAGGATCTTTCTATTTCTCTTTCACTTTTCATTCGAGGCATCTTCTAAGGCGTTTCTGGTTAAATTAATCACGATAGGAAAGCCCCCTTTCATTCTTTCTCTGCCATTTCATGATCCTACGTTTAGAAACGAAGTATACTGAACACTCGTTCATTCGATAGAAACTATCTAAATATGTGTTATTTACTGTATTTCTTTTACTTCACGTGAAGTGAAGAATCGATATGGATTTATCGTAAAAAAAAAAAAAAGAAAAAACAAAAAAAAAAAAATAGAAAAAAGAAATAAATAAATAAATAAATAAGATCGTTCAATTGACCGATTGACGATCATTGATGATTGACCGACTCATCTCTCTCACGTACTTTTATTTTCTTCGTTGATTCTTTTGATAACTATTTAAAGAAAAAAAAAATAAAATAAAATAATAATATTGACGTTGACTCGTTCATTTTATATTTTCCAATGTAATAACATTTGGATCAACGTAAAATAAATAAAATCAATTAATAGACTCTGATCGAATTAGTCTGATTGACTAATAAGTTTTCTTACGTTGTTATATTTATATACGTCAATGTTTCTAAAACGTTTAAACGTTATTAAATAATAAAATTGATATTATATCAATTATGTTTTGAATGTTTTGATACAATTTGAATGTTTAATACGTGTTTCTATTACGTACAACTATTATAATACTTTCGACATTTAGATGAAATTAGATGATAAAATTGATATTATATCATTCGCATTCTATTATTATTACGACTATAAATATTAAATCGATGAAAAATAAATGGAAAATAAATTCGA
>NC_140811.1:3397500-3402500 GCF_050613455.1 Vespa mandarinia | reverse complement strand
TCTTCTTCCTTTTTTCTTTCATCTTTCACACGTACTTAATTGTCATCGATTTGTCAATTTATATATATGACATTATATATAATGACATTTAGAAGCTTAGAAATTTATTTGCATTGTTCGATGAAAAAATAAGTAAATAAATAAATAAATAAATAGAAAAGAGGAAACAAAGAAGAGGTAAAAAAAAAAAAACTCCGTCGATATCGTGAAAATTGAGTACTATTCGTTTCCATTTATTTCGATCACTATTTTTAATTAATTAATCGTAAGTAAGATTTTCTAAATCAAATCAATATTTTCAGATCTATATGAATAAATTTAAAAATTGATATTGATTATTACGCGTTATTAGATATGTATATTCTTTTGTTAAAAATATTGATTAAACGTTTAAAGATATCGAAATAATAAATAACGTCCTGTTTTATTCGTGCAAAAAACGAAAATCTTTGAGATTCTACAAATTTCTATATTCGATAGAACATTTTTATTTCGATATTATAGATAGATCTCATTTAAACCGATATGTCACGTAATGTGATTATAAATTAATTCGATTCAAAGAATGAGGAAAGAAAAAAAGAAAAAAAAGAAAAAAAGTAAAAAAGTAAAAAAAAAAAAAAAGATCAAAAAAAGTATTAACCCATTTTACAACGACAAATGTATCCAATTTTGAATTTTGAAATCTAAAATTATCATCCTATTGACGACTTTCCATTCATTCTTCTTTTTTTTTTTTCTTTTTTTCTTTTTTTATCTTTTCTCTAAAGGTTCCTTCCTGTCGTTCGCCATTCATTCATTTCCCCCCTCCCTTTTCATTTTATTTTTATTTTTTTTGCATCTATTTTTTGTTTTTTAATCTTCTCTCTCTCTCTCTTTTTCTTTTTTTACCGATCTAAAAAAAAAACAAAAAAAAGAAAAAATGAAGGCAAATCTCTTCGATAAGTCGTTTTTCTCCAATCGCGAAATCTTTTTAAAAAAAATCATAATACACTTTGCTTAACCATGGAATACCGTAGAAATGATGTTGTATAAATTAAGCTTGAACGAAAAATTCATCGGTCTATCGTGATAAGAAAAAAATTAGACGGATAATCGATCGACAAGTAAGAGGGAGAAAGAGAGAGAGAGAGAGAGAGATATAGAGAGAGAGAGAGAGAGAGAGAGAGAGAGAGAGAGAGAGAGAGAGACATACACATATACAGAGGGAAAGAGAGATATCATATATAGGTATTTATGTATTTATATATATATATATATATATATATATATATTGTATAAATTTATGAATGTACGAGAGTGTATAGATGTATCGACAGCAAATGTTATACAAGTAGAAGAAGATAGAAAGAGAAGGAATTCTGGGATTAATTCGTACGTCCATCAAGTGTTCAACGATGCGGCGAATCAACGTGAAATTAATAATCGACAGAGCGGTCTCGTTCGCGGAATAATCGAGATGAATAATCGTTTTCCACATCTATCTTATGTATGTATGTACGTATATATGTATATATGTATGTATGTATGTATGTATGTATTTATCATGTATCGTATATATCGTCATATATGTGTATACGTATATATGTACTACATTTCGAGGATAGGAACTAAATTGTTTCAAGTAATGTAGTTAGAGAGAGAGAAAGAGAGAGAGAGAGAGAGAGAGAGAGAGAGAGAGAGAGAAAGGGAGGAAGAGAGACAGAGACAGATTTTTCTTGGTTTCGTATCGTCTAATTAGCGATTCACCGAGCGAACTCGTATAACGACTGCGATGGCGACTATTTGATGAACGCGCTGTGCATAATTAAAAGTACGATTGAGTGAGAGAGAGAGAAAGAGAGAGAGAGAAAGAGAGAGAGAGAGAGGAAGGAAGAGAGAGAAAATCGAAAAAAAATGACGAAAGAGGAAGAGGAAAGATAAAAGAAAAATAATAAAAAAATAAGAAGAAAAAAAGTAGAGAGAGAGAGAGAGAGAGAGAGAGAAAATCTAAAAATAAAAATGACGATAGAAGAAGAAGAAGAAGGAAAAAAGAAAAATAATTAAAAAAATAAGAAGAAAAACAAAAAGAGAGAAAGAGAGAGAAAGAGCTTTCGCGAGTTATGTTAATTATTATAGTTATTGTTATGGTCATTTTTATTATTATTATTATTATTATTATTTTTGTTATTATTATCATGATTATTATCATTATCGTCATCATCGTCATCATCGTCGTCGTTATAGTCATAGTCATCGTCTCGCGATTATGCAGCTTTCACGAATAGTTTCATCAATTATGTCATTTTGTTTCTACGTATGTACGAGAAGAATGTACAGTACAGTTCATACTACGTTCTAACTCGTCATAGTGTTTTTTTTTCTTCCTTGTTTTTTTTTTTCTTTTTTTTTTTATTTCTCTCTCAATCGTGTATTTATTATTCGTTTATATAACAATAATAAAGAAAAAAGAAAAAAGAAAAAGAAGACGCAATGAATTATAAACGTGGATAAATAATGCGTTTGTTCATTCATTTATTATTTTTATTTCTTCATTTACTCGTATTTTTAAAAATTTCGTGTATATATATATATGTGTGTATGTGTGTACGTCATAATTTTTCATTCGAATATAATAATAATATTATGAACGATAGCTATATTACGTAGTACTTAAAAGATAGCCAAAATAATAATATGTTCACGTAATTATCAATATTTCGAGGTAAAGTTTTAAAGCGAAAATGGAGAAAAGAGAAAGGATCGAAGGATTGAAAAGATCGATAGGATCGATAGGATTTCATGGTAGATCGATTGATCTTGATTTATTACGAAATTCAAACTCTCTCTCTCTTTCTCTCTTTCTCTCTCTCTCTCTTTCCTCTCTCCTCTCTCTATCTTTTACTCTTTCACTCTATCTCATCCGATCGTCTTTGAAATAAATATAGAAGAAAGAGGATTAGGTTGATAGGTCAAATAAACATATAGCATAAAATACGCGTATATTTATTACTTGCATACGTGAATATCTGTACGTATGCATACGTTTAAAACGATCCACTCTAAAAGATCTGATAACGATCCACTTTCGAAGATGATCTCGATAAGTAGGATGATCGATTTCGATGAAACCGTCGGTAGGTAACAGCGATTATAACGCTCGTGTACTACTATACTGGGTCTCGAGGACACAACCCGCGTAAGGGTCTACGACGAGCCTGGATTAAGTGCCACTAATGGTTTGAGCCCGGTGATTTCAGGTTAATTAATTGGCATTAACGTGCGGCACCGAGCTATACGGGAACCCTGTATAGATAGCCCGAGCTCGGTATCTATGTATGTATGTATTTATGTATCTATGTAGACGATGTATCGTTCAGCTATCGCTTCAGGAAACTCGATGCTCTCTACTAGTATGCTAGAGAAAACGTGCCGGCAGGGTGGGAGAAGGGTGAAGAGCGAAGGAGGGAAAGCGGATGAATTGGGTTCTACGAATAAATATAATTCTCTTGGCGAATGAAAGTGGATAATATATACATATATATATATATGTATATATTAGTTATATATAAATATATATAACTTTCTCGCTTCGTACAGATCTTATTTATTTTTTCAGTCGTTGCTTAAATCGTTTTATTTATTTGTTTGTTCTATCTTTTTTCTTTTTTTTCCTTTTATACAAGTTTCTTTTCTTTTTTCCCTTTTTCTTCTTCTTGTTTTTTTTTTTTTTTTTTTTTTTCTTCGAACGATAGAAATATTTTTTTATCACATCTTTACTGTTTTATTATTGGATATTAATGATCTTGCCTAAGTGTCAATTTGACTTTTTTTTTTTGTTTTTTTTTCTTTTTATTATTTTTTTTTTTCCTTTTCTACAAACGTAAAGATTAATGAATTTCGTCGGACTAATTAATTATTAGCGTAATAAATTTTCAATCAATCGGATACGTTGAAACGTACAATGGAAATATTTTTTTTATTACTATCATTGAAAGTAATCTTGCATTTTTTTTTTTTTCGTTCTTTTTTCTAATCATAAGATTTAATAAATGTCATTCTTAAAGATTAAAATCGATAAAAATAATTTCGCACAAATATTGACATTGTTTTTCGTTTTCTTTTTCCCCTTTCTTCTTTTTTTCTTTTTTTTTTGTTTTTTTTTTTTCTTTGATTCTCTCCAAACGTAAGATTTAATGAATACATTCTTACAATTATTATCAATTTTAACGTGTTATTATATCGAAAATTTCGAAATTATACATTTACGAGTTAAAAATTGTCTCTGTATCATATCTACATAGTTTCTATTTAATAATTACATATAAAATCAATCGAATGATTTATCATCAGTTTACAATTATTATCACGATTAATTTCAATTTTAACAAATTAATCTCTGGTAACCGTTGAAACGTATAAAAACTTTGGGATTACGTATATCAGGCTTAAGGATCGTCATCCTTAATGTAATCCTTGTTAGGAAAAAAAAAAAAAAAAGAAAAGAAAAAGTAGGCCAACAAACGAAGGAACGAATAAAAAATATCCTTCTCCTGAAAGATCGATCCTTCATATTATAAACTAATAATAATTATTTTCTCAAACGTTACATTACATTTCTAGTTGACGATCCTTCATTCGTTTACATATCTCCATCGGAAATACTAATTAAAGAAGATTTGCTCTTGTAGTAAATACATACATACATACATACATACATACATACATACATACATACATACATACATACATACATACATACATACATACATACATACATACATAGATACACAGATAGGTAGAGAAGAGATAGAGAAGCGAATCGAGCGATGTCAATGCGCTTGTGACCCCTACGAAAGGTCGTTCAATAATCCTTCGCGTTAAGTACGTTATAACGACGTAATGCTGGCGCATTAATTAAAGCTTCGTACGACGGGACCAACGAGAAAAGCGGTTATCTTGTTTATATTATATATATATATATACACACACACACACGTACGCGCGCATACGCTTACATA
>NC_140811.1:3387500-3392500 GCF_050613455.1 Vespa mandarinia | reverse complement strand
GAGACAGAGAGAGAGAGAAAGAGGGAGAAAGAAACTTCACGATGAAACTAATGAATCGTAAAAATACGATGATGAATTATTATGGAACGTACGGTGTTACAATGGGGTTTTTATTATTTTTTATTTTTATTTCTTTTTTCTTTTTATTCATTTTTTTTTCTTTTTTTTTTTTTTTTTTTTTTTTTTTTTTTTAATTGGAGTTAGAGAAAATATGAATTTATTTATTTATTCCTTTGTCAGTAGAGAGAAGTGAATTTTTTCCGTACCCGAGTTTAAAGTATATTTCATGCGTATTCAAAAATTACAAAGGAAGAAAAAAAGAAGAGAAGGAAACAAAAATATACACACACACACACACACACACACAGGAGAAGAGGAATAAAGTAATTGAGAATAAAATCAATTGGAAACTTGAAGTAGATGATTTTTTTTCTTTTCTTTTTTTTTCTTTTTTTTTTTTTTTTTTTCTTTTTCATATATAAAAACGCGATTGAGAACAGTCGTTTTGTATCGATCGATCAATGTTTTAATTTCCAACAATCGAATCGATCTTTTTTTTTCCTTTCTCTTTTTTGTTTTTCTTTTTTCTTCTTCTTCTTCTTCTTCTTCTTCTTCTTCTTCTTCTTCTTCTTCTTCTTCTTCTTCTTCTTCTTCTTTTTCGATCATATAATTTTACCCGCTTTTCGAATTATTGCGACGATTCATTTCGCACAAAAGCGTATGTTCCTTTTGAATTTCCTATTTTTTTTTCTTCTTCTTTCTTTCTTTCTTTCTTTCTTTCTTTCTTTCCCTTTCATTTCAATCGCAATCGAATAACTTCTACATTTAGTTCAATCCAATATGTTATAATTATCAATCATATCGATACTCGAAAGGATCCTTCTCCTTTCGCTTCTTTTCACGATAATATTCAAATTTTTTCTTCGAACGGGTATCAATTATGAATGCGAAGAAGAAGAAAAGAAAAAAAAAGAACTATTCGTACCATTCGAATTTTTCTTAATAATTTCTTTTCATTAAATATACGATTGAAATATTTATCGTGATATATCACCGGCATGTGATCTATTATCAAAAAGTTTCTATTTGATATTCTCAGGGAGTATGTAGGAAAATAGAACACGACGAGTTTACTTCTCGTTTTTCTTGCATCCGATTTGACGAAAAATCGACTAGAAATAGGAAAGTCTAGATTCTTTTTCTCTCTCTCTCTCTCTCTCTGTCTCTCTTTCTTTCTTGAATACCTTCTCTATAGAAACACCCCCACAACTCGTCCTTTCTCCGTCGTCTTACAGCATTGTCGATACCTTTTCTCGATATCGCAGCGGTGTTTCGAGATGTACCTACTGGAAAGTATAGCTGTTTGTACCTACTTCAGATCGATGTCAACATCGGTGAACGCTTCGAAACGGCAGCAACACTACCCCACATACACACACACACACACACACACACACACACATACATACACACACAAGTACAACCATCACCAGCACTAGTACCAGCATACCAACAGTACCAGCATCACAATCAATACGATATCCTTTTCCTTCTCTTTTGCATCATCCTCGCCTCTCATTCTCCTCGACGTCTATCTTCCTCCATTTTATTTTCACCTTATTTCTTCTCGTTTCCTATTTGCGAATAACATCGACGCGCTTCTCAATGTAATCTACTCTATGAACCATCAACGATTTTCCGACGATTTTTCTTTTTTCTTTTTGTTTTCTTTTTTTTGCGTCGAAATATTATTATTATTATTATTATTATTATTATTATTATTATTATTATTATTATTATTATTTTTTCTCTTCTTCTTCTTCTTCTCTTTTTCTTTTCTTCTTCGTCTCTTTTTGTTCTTTTCTGTTTCCATGGAAATACATTATTATTATTATTGTTATTATTATTATTATTATTTTTTTTTCTTTTCTTTTTTTTCTTCTTCTTTTTCTTCTTTCTTTTCTTTTTATTCCTTTTTCTTTTTTTTAAATTCTTCCATGCACAGAAAAAAAAAGTTTATGAAATTATTTACTCGAGTAACTACGAGATAGCGTTATTGGTGATTTTATTTAAAAAAAAATATCTAAAACGTTTAGCGTAGTCTAGTATGAGTATATAAATATAAAACGAACAATAAAGGATAGAAACCAAAAGAAAAGTAAAAAGAAAGAAAGAAAGAAAAAAAAAAATAAATAAATAAATAAATAAACCAAAGTAAAATGTAAAATGTAAAAGGTTGAAAGAAAACGATAAAAAGAATCACTCGCTTGAGTGACTATCATTGTTTTGTTCGCGAAAATATCAAAAAAGTAGCCCAAAGAGAAAAGAACATTCCGCGAATTACATTGAATCCTTTTCGACTGAAGTTCTTCCATCCGTGTGTAAATGTAGTAATTAAAAATAGTAATTCTCCATCTGCAAATATTTTATATTAATAATATCAGTTCATTCTTTTCCATATATCATTAACTTTATATATATACATATACATATATATATATATATATATATATATATATATGTATGTATATCGTTAACTTGTCTTTCTCAGACTCTTTACTATACGCTAATTTTACTTTAGACGACGGTGAATTTCTTCAAAGTAAATCTCGGAGGAAGCTTCTCCGAGGTGAAATTATGAAGGAAACGAAGGACCGCAGCTATGATGCGGAAAACGCGGCCGCCAAACGCGCGGACATTTACTTTTACGATCCATTCGCTCATTCTCTCTCTCTCTCTCTCTTTCTCTTTCTCTTTCTCTCTCTTTCCTTCTCACTCGTTTACTCGAAAATGGTATCATGAAAGAGAATTTCATGATCGTTCGTTCGTTCGTTCGAATGCGAAAAAATTTAAATCGTTTAAATGTTCTCTTCTTTCTCAAAAAAAAAAAATGATACATTTCAAAATAAATATTAATTCGCATTAGATTTTATATAATATAATATGTAAATAAATAGAAATAATTTTCTTATTTTTAACGATCGTCTTTATTATCGTCAATATCAAATCTGATCTATTTTATAAAAATTATACGATTTTAAAAATAAATAAATAAATATATATATATATATATATATATATATATGTATACTGAGGATTAAATAATACATTGATTTTTTTTTAATTCCAAAAGAATTATCAATCGTCACGATATCTCAATATTCAATTCAAAAATCAATTCTAATCGATCATTATTTATTCAACGCCAGTTTATAAAAATAGAAAAGACAAATCATTTTTTGTAAATAATATATAAAAGATCAAAATATTATCTTAATATTTTTCAGATTTCATGTGTGAATCATCGATGATAATCGAACGCTCCTTTTGTAGAATAATTTTTTCTGCATAGGGTAAATATTTATATAAAAGAGATGAAAAAAAAAAAAAAGAAAAAAAAAAAAAGAAAAAAAGAAAGAAGAAAAGAAAAAGCATCGATAATGAATCACTTTAGAAAGATAGAAATCGTTTTAGAGAACTAAAAAAAAAAAAAAAAGAAAAAAGAAGAAGAAGAAGAAAAAATAGAAAGAAAAATCACAACGCCATTCTTTCATCTTTTCATTTTCTTTTTTCTTTATTTAATTCTTTTGGGATGTAATACGAGTAAAATCTCGAAATTATATATATATATATATATATATATATATATAGGTTTACGTTTATAGATTTTTCATAACGTATCGTTTAAATCGATCAACAACGTCTCTCGCTCGAGTCGAATCGAGTCGAGTCAAAGGAAGCGCGCTCATATGCGACGGTGTTCGCCCGAGTCCCGGAAGTTTTGCAATTATAGTGGCCTCGCAACGAGGGAAAGCCATACCGTAGCCCGAGCACATCCCTCCATTTCCCTCTTCTACATCCACCTCCATCCTCTCCTTTTCCTCCTCGTAATTTTATTCCATTTTGAGCTGCGCATCCCGTATTCCACGTCTACGTATATCTGAATTTTACTGCTTTCGAAATAACCAAAAAACGACTCCTTTTAAATAACGTAAAACGTTCGAATATTCATTCGCTAATTCATTCCTATTTATCTATGTATATATATGTACCTACATAATGTATATGTTGAAAAAAAAGTTATCGGACGGAAAAAAAACAAAAAGAAGAAGGAGGAAGAAGACAAAACAAACAAAAAAAAAAAAAAAGAAAGAAAAAGAAGAAGATAAAGAAGGAAAGAAAAAGGAGAGAAAATATACAAATAAAAATAAAGAATGGAAGAGAGAAAGAAAGAGCAAACTTTTAATGATCCATTCGATAACGGAGAAAACGAAAGTTATTTTAAAGGGAATTTTGTTTTTTTTTTTTTTTTCCTTTAACAAAAGGGATTATCCGAAGCTAGTACTTTTTTTTTTGTTTCGTTTCGTTTCGTTTCGTTTCGTTTTTGAATACATAAATAACTCTCGTTCTGGCGTGTAAAATAAAATCTGGAAAGAGTTTAGGTATAGGTATACTACTTTGTAATATCATCGGATAACGGATCAACGTGTTAATGAAATTTTTGCAAAATTCCTTTCGCTTCACAATACAATTATGCTACAACTACTACTACTACTATTACTACTACTACTACTACTACTACTATTACTACTACTACTACTACTACTACTACTACTAACTACTTCTGTATTACTACTATTATAATAATAATAATAATAATAATAATAATAATAATAATAATAATTAAAAATACGATATCTTCTCACAGAGGTAACAAAGACTATGTAAAATCTCTTAATAGAAAGGACAAAGATTCTAATTCGCAGCGATAAGAAAAGTAAAGAAGAAAAGAAAAGAAGAAGAATAGAGAGTAAGAGAGAGAGAGAGAGAAAGAGAGAAGAGAAAGAGGAAGATCCTTTGAATTTAGAGATAAAATTTTGTATGTCGAGGAAGAGAGGAAGAGAAGGAAGAGGAGATAGAGGAGGAAGAGAACGTTTTGAGAGGTCCTACTGGCCTCCTTTATGATTACTACAAGAGTCCTGTCTGGCGTTGGTGGTGAT
>NC_140811.1:3370000-3380000 GCF_050613455.1 Vespa mandarinia | reverse complement strand
AATAATAATAATAATAATAATAATAATAATAATAATAATATTAATGAGAATTCTTATTTCATTCCTTTTAAGGATTTATCAGTATTCTCGTTATAATCAAAGAATATTACAGAAACGATAAAGAACGAATCGATCTCAGAATGAAATTCGCGCACGCGCGTGCATGAATGAAACAATGAATTTGATTGAGTTATTATATTATACTGAATGAATGAGAATAAAAAAAATTATCAATGAAGAGAAAAATTTATTAATGGCCTAGTGCCATTTTGTTACAACGTGCATTAACACATAAGAAAGTAAATAAGTAAGCACTTATAATACTCCACGCACTTCGTTTATCTATCATTTTCATTGATAATTATTACACGACGAATTTATAGATCCTCCTCGATCGATAGACTCAATGGATAATTCAATGGATAATTCATCGATACTGATAAAAAAACCACATATAAATAGATAATAACAATATCAATTATCACGCTTCTTATCGATCGATATTTATACGATTTAAAAAAAAAAAAAAAAAAAAAAAGAGAGAGAAAAAGAAAAAACAAACCAGAAAAACGAAAAAAAAAAAAGAAAGAGGAAAAAAAGAAAAGACAAGGAAGAAAGAAAGAAAGAAAGAAAGAAAGAAAGAAAGAAAGAATAAAAAAGAAAAATTGTTACTATCCCCACCTACCTATATTTCTTCCGTGATAATATATCGAAATTTGCATTTTCTCGATCGAAAATTCTAAACTCGACGCCGAGTTGAAACTACGAGTCGGCTTTCCGTCTGACTCTGGGGAATTGCCGACTTTAATAACAATCCTCTCTCTCTCTCCCCCCCTCTCTCTCTCTATCTCTATCTCTATCTCTATCTCTATCTCTATCTCTATCTCTATCTCTATCTCTATCTCTACCTCTATCTCTACCTCTATCTCTATCTCTATTTCTTTCTTTCTTTCTTTCTTTCTTTTCCGGTATCTCTTATCTCTTTGCAACAGAAAGTTAAGCTCTCTTGCTAGGAGAGAACAAAGACTGACGCTCTTATTCTCATTCTCTCTCCTCTCTCTCTCTCTCTCTCTCTCTCTCCCTCTCTCTCTCTCTCTCTCCATCCCTCCCTCACACGTACGCACATACACACATACACATTACGCACGTGTCTATATATATATATAACGTAAGTAAGTATAAACGTACACAACATCTCACGGACATCTACACGAAGTACAGGTAAGTAGCGGGGTGTGGTAAAAGTGAAAGAGAGAGAAAAATAGCAGAAGAGAGAGAGAGAGAGAGAGAGAGAGAGAGAGAAGAAGAAGTCTGTACAATTCCAACAAGCTGTGGTAAAAATAAGGAACACAAGCTGGCTGGCTGGCTGGTTGGTTGGCTGGGTTGGCAGGCAGGCAGGCAGGCAGGCAGGCAACCGAGCTGACAGGAGAGAGTTTGAGGGAGGATAGAAAAGAAGGATGAAAAAGAAGAAGAAAAAGAAGTAGAAGGAGAAGAAGGATAAAAAGAAGAAGAAGATGGGGGAGAAGGAAATGAAGGAAAAAGAGGAGGCTCAAGTTCTCTTCACCTATACTTTTCTCCACAAATCTTACGTCAGTCGTACATATAATATATAACAACAACAAAAACAACAACAATAATAATAATAACAACAACAGCAGTAACAATAGTAAAAGTAACAATAGTAAAATCCAATTTGCTATAGTTTATTTTTTTTTTCTTTTTTCTTTTTATTTTTCGGAAAATAATAAATGTCATCCTTATTGCTTGACGTTCATGTCACTCAAATGGCGTAGGGTGAAAATCTTGAAAATAGTACTCGCTGGAAGGAAGATTTTAACTTTTCATTTTTATATAATAAATATATTTATGTACGGTGTATGAGGCAGCGGATGATAGGATATACGGTTGATTCGTCTAAATGTAGGGAAATAAACGAAATTTTCTCGGTTTTCATCGTCGTCCGCCTCTTCGTCAACCAACCAACCAACCAACCAACCAACCAACCAACCAAACAACCAACCAACCAACCAACCAGCCAACCAACCAACCAACCAACCAACCAACCAACCAACCAACCAACCAACCAACCAACCAACCTCCTCCTCCTCCTCCACTTTCTCCTCCTCCTCCTCCTCTTCCTCCTCGTTCTCGTCGTTCTCGACGTTCTACATAAAAGCAAGATGGCGGTATTCGAGTACACGAAGGATGGGGTGATTGGTCACGAAATCCTTTACTGTAGAATTCGATTGGTCGAATTTATTGAATGGTACGAACACATTCGATGAAAACTAAATCTATATATATATATATATATATATAAATGTATATATATAGTATATATATATATATATATATATATATATATGTATAAGCGGATCCAATCGTTCGGAAACATCGAACACGAGGATAGAATTTACGAGAACACGGAAGAGAATCGAAAATAATTCGTTAGAATGGAAACGTAACGAAACGAACGAAACTCGTTTTACAAGCATTTTTTTTTTCTTTTTTCCTTTCAAACTTCCCCTTGCCACGATCACCACCCTCACCCACTTACCCGCCTATACCCACACTATAATCTCCATCCCTATCTCGTGTTTCTTCCTTTTTTCTTTTCTTTTCTTTTTCTTTTCTTTTCTTTTACAATCTCTCTCCCTCTCTCTCTCTCTCTCTCTCACTCTCTCTCTCTCTCTCTCTCTCTCTTTCGTTTTCTCTTTCTTTCTAAACGTCGTCGTAGATCGATATAAACACAAGGATCGATCTAGTGTGTTTCGTTATCTACGAATAGATATTGAAATCGTCCTGGATAGTTCCGCTTTTCGTAGATACAAATTTTTAATTCTTTTTTCCTTCTTCTTTTTTTATCCTTTTTCTTTTTTCCTTTATTTTTCTTTTCTTTTTTTTTTTTTTTTTTTTTTTGCTTTCGTTCCTCTTTTTTCTTTTTAACTTCGTTTCATTTTATTCCATTTGATCTTTCCCTTTTTTGTCATTCTTCTTTTTGTTTTTCTCCTTTTTTCTTTTCTCTTTCCTTTTTCTTGTCAGGACAACGACATGTTACACCTGTAATAGTTAAGCGAGAAAGAACCTTTTCCGAAGGATATAATGGAGTAAAAGAAAAGAAAAGAAATGAAAGAGTGAAAGAGTGAAAGAATGAAAGAAAGAATGAAAGAAAGAAAGAAAGAAAGAATGGAAGAATAAAAGAATGAAAGAAAACAGCGAAACGATAAACGTGGAAAAGCGCTATGATCGCGTTTTGGCTTCTCTGTGGTTTCGTCATATGAAAAGGTATTGCAAACGTTTGCTCGCGATATGTAATGGAAGTGAAGTGCGGTCGATGGAAAATGGAACATAGAAATTCTGTGTAAAAAGAAAGAAAGAAAGAAAGAAAGAAAGAAAGAAAAAAAATACATATATCGAATAAAAAAGAATTAGAAAGAGAATGAGAGAGAGAGAGAGAGAGAGAGAGAGATTCATTGAGACAGTAGATGTGCGTATAGAGAGACAAGATTATCAATTATAGCATCGTTTGTGATATGGTATCTAATCAAAGTGACGGAAAAATCTTTTTATTCTATTGTCCTCTTTCATGTCAGGTCTTTCATTAAAAGAATCCTTAGATAATATATTTTTCAAGAAGACTTTTATGATAACAAAAAAAAACATTATAATAATAATAATAATAATAATAATAATAATAATAATAGGAATAATATTCTCTTCATAATAAACCAATTAACTATATCAATTTCTTTGAACAGAATCGACCAACTATCGTCGTTATACCTGTAGAACGTAATTTGTCAATAGCCAAAGAGATAATTAAGATATTTTGACATACTGATAAGAACGCATTAACTATTGATATTTGTTTCATACTCAAGAGTAATCTAATGTAACAAATATCGCATGATACTAACTTAACATAGATATGTAAATATCATTTTATCTATTTCGATAGGACCGAGGTAATAATTTATTAAAAAATACAATTAATAATAATAATAATAATAATAATGATAATGATGATGATGATGATGATGATGATGATGATGATGATGATGATGATGATGATGATGATGATGATGATGGTGCAATATATCCACAACTAGCCAAAGACATATTCAAAGGACGGCTCATAGATCAAAAATGCTTTATCATAAAAAAACAATATATTATCTCGTCGTACAACCTAAATCGTTCATAGAGAATACCATACACCGTTCCTGGCTTAATACGCAAACACATAGGAAAAATTCATCATTTTAAAGTCCGTTAAATCCTCCAGAAAAGAACAATAGAAACTTCGTTTTATCTGAAACTTCGTTTTATCTGAAACTTCGTGCGATATTTGTTTATAATGGAAACAAACTGTACAAATAAAAAGAGAAAAAAAGAAAGAAATAAAAAAAATAATAATAATAATAATAATAATAATGAGATTAAAAACAAAAGAAAAAAAAAGAAGAAGAAGAAGATAGAAGATGATAATAATAATAATAATAATAATAATAATAATAATAATAATAATAATAATAATAGTTATAATAATAATTGAGAAAATAAAAATAATTCTCCTATTTCTTCGATCGAATATTTTTATACATTTTCAATCGATATTTCAAATTTATAATTAGTATTTATAATAAAAGTATCGATACGTAATATAATCGATCAATAATATTACATAGATTATAAAACTATCTAATACGTTGATTTGCATTGATGTATTAGCAAGTATAATAATTCATTGGTATTCGTAAATAAAACCAGATACAAATCCTGATACATAATTACTACTATTTCTATATCGATCGTTTACATTAAACATTGATATTTTATCGAATTATTAATCGAACCAAAAGCAGAATATAATTAGGTACAGAATATAATAAGGTACTTATCGATTTTTGTTTAAAAAAAAAAAAAAAAAAAAAAGAAAAAGAAAAGAAGGAAAAGAAAAAAAAGAGGTAGATAAGTAAATAAAAAAATAAATATAATGAATATCGATCGAATTTGAGTCTGAGAAAGTTGTGATGGATGTTGTCTAAATATATTTCTTCTTTTTTTCTCGCGGAAAAAAAAGCAAAAGAAAAAGAAAAAAAAGAAAAAAAAAAAAGAAAAAAGAAAAAAAATAGAATAAGAACAAATCGTGCATAGGAAAAAGCTTCGAAGTAAATGGTCGTTCCCTCGTCGTGGAAGGAGAAGAAAAGAAAAATGAAGAAAAGAAGTGAGAGATAGAGAGAGAGAGAGAGAGAGAGAGAGAGAGAAAAGGAAAAGAAAGAATAAAAAGAAAGGAAAAGTAGGTTCACTTGAGCGAGTTCCGTAAGATATATACGTACTACTTAGTTACTACAGCTATATGGATATAACGATCGACGGGCGCCGAGATGGAAAATCGTTCGGAAAGTGTCTCAAGGAGATCGTGCCATAGCCGAAGGGGTATTACGATCTATGACGACTACGACGACGACTACGACGACGACTACGACGACGACTACCTACGACTAATACTTACGACTACGACAATGGCGTAACCGATCTTGGCGCCAGTTTACGCATATTTCTTTCATTTTCCTCATGGTTTCCCTTCTTTCTTACTTCTACATTCCATTCCTCCTGAGTCCATACGGAGGAACAGTAATCGGTCCACTCTCGTTTACACTTGTCAGATCGTTTAACATATTTTCCTCCTTTTTCTCCATTCTTCTTTTCTTTTTTTTTTTTTTTTTTTTTTTTTCAGATCTCATAAATACAAGATTAATCTTGCAAAATAATACGCTCGAGAGGGTCTCGATAGAGTAATCGTCCTTTTTTTCTTTTTTTTTTTCGTTCTTTTTTTCTTTTCGTACACCATCATTTATTTGAACTTATGACCGATCTCTTCGAAAACAAAGGACAAAAAGGAAGAAAGAAAGAAAGGAAAAAAAAAAGAAAAAACAAGAAAGAGGAAGAAAAAATAATTCGTCTCGGAACGAGCTCTGCTCGAGAATTTTTATCTTCTCACATATATTTTTTTATCGAATTCCCGATTTTATCGATTATGATTCGTTCATGAAAATAGAAACGATAGGAGAACACGATAAGAGAAAAAAAGAAAGAAAGAAAGGAAGAAAAGAAAGGAAAGGAAAAAAAGAAAACAAGAAAAAAAAGAAGGAAGAAGAAAAACAGAAATTCAAAAATCGGAATTTGTTACGTGCGATTAGAATAAAAAAAAATGCATATAATATATATATATATATATATATACATACATATATTTTCGTTTCCTATCAAACATAAGCATTGTATTTTATTAAACGAAGAATCATATTGGGATAGTGGGGAAGGGGTGAGGGCTATAGAGAGGGAGGAGAGAGAGAGAGAGAGAGAGAGAGAGAAGAAGAAACGAGAAACTGTATGTTTGCATCGTCTTTTCCAACGTGCAAACCAATCGATAAGAAATTCATTCGTCGCACGTACAATATGTGCGTTTATATGAGATAGAAAGTGATAGATAGATAAACAGATAGATAGAAAAAGAGAGAGAAAGAGAAAGAAAGAAAGAGGGAGAGAGAGAGAGAGAGAGAGTGAGAGAGTGAGAGTGAGAAAAAGAAGAGAGAGAGAGAGAGAGAGAGGGAGAGAGTACACTCTTATCGAGCGTAGCCGGTAAAGGCATATAAAAAATTCATAAACCATATCGCACAAATCATATTGCCGATACGTTCAGTCAGTTATGTGTGTATCTCTATCCTTTTGTAAGTGTATACTCGTACGTGTGCCTATGAGTATGTTTGTGTACGTATTATTATGTGTATGTGTGTGTATTTTTCTATTCCTCGTCACACAAAGTTCAGTAAAGTCCTTCGGAAGAGACTCGTGAATTGTCAAATGTATAAGAAACAAGTTTGATACGAAAATCGAACACAATCGTTCTTATATCAATCTTCGAAAATTGAAAATATTCTACTCTTTTCTTTTTCTTTTTTTTTTTTTTTTTTTTTTCAACATCCCATAAGAAAGAGAGAGAGAGAGAGAGAGAGAGAGAAATATTGATTAACTCTTTGAGTCATATGATTTTAAAGAAAATAAAAACCCAAGTTGAGTAGAATTTTTATTAATATAAAAAAAAAAAAAACAAAAAAGAAAAAAAAAAGAATATTAAACTATACGACTATGAGCTTGTATTTCAAGGTGGATGAAAATATATGTATGTATATATATATATATATCTCACCATGTATAAAAAAAAAAAGCTAAACAAAAGGGGGTTAGTTTTGAACCAATCCAATCCAAAAGAGTTAAACAAGCTCGTTATTATTTTGTTTTCTTATTTTCTTTTTTTTTTTTTTTTTAAGTCGAAGCTCATTTATTTTCCTCTCATTTCTTACCTTGTTCTTTTTTCTTCTTTTCTTGTTTTTCTTCTCTCTCTCTCTCTCTCTTTATTTTTCCTTTTTTTTCTTTTTTTCTTTTCTTTTTCTTTTTTTTTCGTCGATGTCGATGCAATGGTGACTCGAATCAACCCCCGCAGTAGCACAAAAGTTATCGTCGTGTTCCACGCACGGATTATTGCGACGAACTCTCTCGAACGTGACGACACTCTTCAAGCAGTTTCTAAAGAAAGAAAAAAAGAAAGAAAGAAAGAAAGAAGGAAAGAAAGATTTTTTATCGTCTACCTTTATCGTACTTCGTGATATTTGAAATCTTTTCCTTTCTTTCTGTCTTTCTGTCTTTCTTTCTTTCTTCCATTTTTTTTTTTTTTTCATTATTCCCTTTTTCTTTTCTTTCTTTTCCTCTTATTATCATTATCCATTATTATTTTCTTATGTTCCTTCGATAATACGGATTGAAAGTTTGTTATTTAATATTGTAAAGAAAATATTGATTTCTTTTCGATCTAATTTTCTATAAGAAATAAATTTGATAATTAATGTTCCGTTATTTGTCATATTACTTTAAAATTATACGTATATATAAGTAATATATATTATATCATAATATTATATAATTATGATATAATATACTGTAATAATATATCTATTTTATTATTATTGATATATTATTATTATTGCAGTCTTATTAATATATCGTAAATATATATATATATATATATGCAGGGTGGATAAAAAAATTCCATAGATTTATAGTATCATATTATAGTAAAAGAAAAAAGAGAAGAACAAGAATTAGTCGCGGGGAAAAAAAAAAGAAATTTTTTTAATATCTCTTAAAAGCTATCGATTCTTACTCACTACATTTGTCACGAATAATATATATTTAAATTAATTATATTAATATAATTTATTCAATGTAATATCTAAATTTGAATTTGAATAAGAGAAAAATGAATGAACAAAAATTGTGATAAGAATAAGAAAAATGATTGAAATTTCGTTGATATAAATGGTTTGTTAGAAAAAAAAAAAAAAAAAGAAAAAGAAAAAGAAAAAAACAAAAAGTAAAGAAACATGTTCTCTTCGTTCTCTTCATTCTCTTCGTACGGATACTTCTTCGAAAATGTCGAAAGAGTTGGTTATGTATCGTCTCTCGAAACTTGATTCTCGAACGTTGACACCACACGTCTCTCTTTCGATCGTGGACATATAAGTACCGAACATTCTGCTGCTACGATGGAAAAATATAACGAGTGACACGAAACCTGCGTAAAAGAGAGAGAGAGAGAGAGAGAGAGAGAGAGAGAGTGAGAGAGAAAGGGAGAGTGAGAAAGAAATAGAAATGAGAGTGCAAAAACAAGATGACAAAAATGCTGCGTAGAGGAAAGTGAGAAAAAGAGAGAGAGAGAAAGAGAGAGAGAGAGAGAGAGAGAGAGAGAGAGAGATATTGCAACCAAATTCGGCGAGGGGCGGCATACTTTCACGAGGATCGTCGTACGCACGCATGCACGCACACACGCATGCATGAATGCACGTACACCTACACGCGGGAAAAAAAAACCGTACGCATGCTTGTGCGCGAGTTTAGTGCGTCGCGAGGCGCGTCGTTAGTGCATTTTTCTTTTTTTTTTTTTCCGTTGTAACACTCTTCTTTTTTTTGTTTTTTTTTTTTTTCTTTATTTTCTTGCTCCTTTTCAAAGAAAAAAAAACATCCATTGAAAACATTGACGCACATATTACATTTTGTTATGTTACATTGATATTGGAATTAGAAAAAAATAAAAAAATAAAAAAAGAAGAAGAGAAACAAAAGATGAAACGAAAAAAGAAAGAAAAAAATTTCATATGAAACTCGTTAGAAAATTTGAGAACTGTATGTAGATTTTGTAATGATATATTGTTCTTTTCTTTTTTTTTCATTTTTTTCATTTTTTTCAAAGATATCCGTCGAAAAAATTGACGTACAATTTGTATGTTAAAATTGAAGAATGAAAAACAAAAAAGAATCATGAAAAATAAAACTGATCGATCGATCGTTTTGTAATTGATTCGCTTAGAAAACAGAAAAGAAATAATAATAATAAGAAGAAGAAGAAGAGGAAAAAGAAAATGAAGAAAAATTCGAATGGAACATGTAAAGCTCGTTAAAAAGTTTCACATTTTATAATAATACATTATTTAATTTTCTTCCCTATCTTATTTCAAAAAAATGATCTATCTAATATACATAGAATTAACGTATATCGCGATATATTAAAAATTAAAAAGAAAAAAATTAAAAAGAAAAAGAATAGTATTTTATTAAGAAGAAAAAATAATTACGCGGAAAAAAAATCGTTGTCTTTTTTATTTACGTTTAAGATGATTTTAGAATTATTAGTTGTTGTGAATTACGAAGAACAAGAAAAAAAAAAACAAAAAAAAAAAAAAAAAAAAAAAAAAAAAGAAAGAGAAAAAAACGAAAGACAAGAACGAAAGAAACAAACAAAATAAAAAAAAAAGAACACGCACACACACGCACACACGCACACAAAATAAAAACAAAAGCACCGATGGAACGTGAAGCTCGTTAGATGAACTTTAAAATAGAATATACCACATTTTATAATAAAATATTCTCTGAGGGAGTT
>NC_140811.1:3362500-3365000 GCF_050613455.1 Vespa mandarinia | reverse complement strand
CGTTTCTTTCTCATCTACTTTTAAAACAGTAAAATAAAGAATGAAATTGAATGAGAAAGATAGCGAGAAAAATATATAAAGAGAGAGAGAGAGAGCGAGAGAGAGAGAGTTCAGCGTCATCAGAGCTTTAAGTAAAGATCATCGTCCTTGTTTCTCTCATAACAATATCTTTTTATCTCGAAAACGGATGCTGAATCACGTATCTCGACGTAACTTTTTTTTCTCGTTTCTTTTTTTTTTTTTCTTTCTTTCTTTCTTCCCCTCCCAACTGTGATACGATAATAACGAAAATTTCTTTCTTTATGGCTGTTGCGAACTGTCTTATAATAAGTTAGAATAGGTGGAGATATGCACTTGGATAAATATGAAATCTCATAATCTCCGTAATCGTTATTGTTATAATCTAGATCTTATCTTTCGATTCGTAGAAATCTCTCTCTCTCTCTCTCTCTTTTTCTCTACCTCTATTCATCTATCCCATCTATCTTTTACTCTTTCGTATAAAATATGAGAGAAAAAAAAAAACAGTACATCTCTGAAATATGCAAAATGCGTAGAGTTAAAAAGTTTCTATATAATTTGGAACATCATCTTTTTGAAAACATTTTGGATTTATATTATTTCTTTTTTTTTTTTTTTTTTTTTTTTTTTCTGCAGATCGTCAAAACGCAAGCTTAGGAATATTTTATTACTTGCAAACGTAAGAAAAGAAGAAAAACATTGATCCAAAAAATATATCGAAGTAGAATAATTAATATCCATTAAAAAGCACGCTCGAACGATCACGTCGGTTTGTTTTATCTCATTAATTATTACGTTTATTATTATCGCCAATATTTCAAAATCGATCCTTTATTATTAGAAGGAATGACATCCGATGAGTTGGTAAAAAGTTTGAAAATAGAGAAAAGAAAGAAAATAAAAAAGGAAGAATTATGCAAGTACCTACTCTCGAAAGTGGCGTTTTTTTTCTTTTTTTTTATTTTTCTTATTTTTCATTTTTTATTTTTTATTTTTTTTTTTTTTGTATTCTAGAGCTCGATAATTTTAATGAAAAATTTCATTAGATCGATCTATACAACGACGTAATCACAATTCACGACACGAATTTTTTTTCCTGTTTTTTTTTTCCCCTTCCTCCGTCCCTTCCTTCCTTCGTTTTCGTTCCGAATCGAAAATAGATTTCCTTTTGTATAAAGAATTCACTTTTCAAGGAGTATGGAATTCTACGAGGCGAGACAACCGGTTTTATCGAGCGTTTTAATAATAGAGAGAGAGAGAGAGAGAGAGAGAGAGAGAGAAAGAGAAATAGAAATAGACAGGTAGAGAGTGAGAGATAGAAAAAAAGAAATAGAAAGCAGGAAAATACACCGAGGTATTATAAGGACGCGATCGAAAGTTCCTAGATGATTTAAAAGGAAAAAGGAAAAAAGAAGAAAAAAAAAAAAAAAGATAAAAAAGAAAGAAAGAAAGAAAGAAAAAAAAAATAATCGATCGATCCTCCTTCGTCGGCCACTTCAATACTTTAATACATTATCGCGATTATCAAATTGTAATTTTTAAATCGAGGAAAAAAATAAAAAGAAAAAAAAAAAAAGAAAAGAAGAAAGAAGACAGAAGTAACGTCTCGGAAAAATAGGATAATGCGATTTGTAATAAGTCAACTTTTGGTAACTCGTTCAAAGACCTTTAGTTCCATCTTTTCCCTTTACCCTTTGCCCCTCTAGGGACTTTTTGTTCAGTCTGTATACAAACATCGCGAGATCAACGTTCGCAATTCGTTCGTACTTCGTGTCCGTGATCGGACACGAAGGAGAAGCTTTCGCATGGCTTTACAGAGACTTTGTCGATAAATTCACAGACCTTTCATCCGTACTCGCGTAATCGTTTTGTTCCGCGCGAATGAACGACTAATCGTTTCAACGTGCACCAATCGCATTCAAATGTCTCCGTATTATAAAATCGCATATAAACTATTTCCTATGTATTAGATATATATATATATATATATATATATATATATATATATATGTATGTATTACTTGTTACTTGTAATATCTATGTCATTATGTTACTTCATGTAAGTCCACGAATTGTTTCTCCCCTTTATATTGATGATTACTGATACGAGAATTTGGTAAAAAATTGATATTCATTCGTATCTCACGAGTATTTTTGATTTCTTTTCTTTTCTCCAATTTTTTTTTCGAACGATTAAAATACAAATCCCCGATGATGGACGAATTTTAAGAAGAATTTCTCTTTTATCGTACAGAATTTTTGATGATCTATAAAAATTTTTGTTGATCTATAAAAAAAAACTTTTATCGATGAACGTCCGATTTTATTAGAAAATTAAAAATTCCAATCGTTCCGATTCGTATTTCTAAAATTTCGATGATCCAAATTTAGATTTATTCGATCTATCAATATCATCCGAAAGCAAATGTTCAAAGGGAATTCGATCTTCCATTATTTTTTATTGATCCATAAAAGTTCA
>NC_140811.1:3355000-3357500 GCF_050613455.1 Vespa mandarinia | reverse complement strand
GAAGAGACAAACATATACATGTTATACATATATATATATACATATATATATATATATACGTATATATATATATATATATATATATATAACAGTTATAAATAGATAGATAAATTAATACTCGTTATTTCGTTGAGAGGAGTAGGTATCCAAGTATCCGAGAAATGACGGTGCCACGTATAAGGTGGGGTTGATAAGGACATAATAATAATAGTAACAACAACAACAACAACAACAATAATAATAATAATAATAATAATAATAATAATAATAATAATGATGATGATGATGATGATGATGATGATGATGATGATGATGATGATGATAATAATGATGGGGATGATGATGATGATGATGATGATGATAATAATGATGGGGATGATGATGATAATGATGATGATGATAATGATGATGATGATGATGAAAATAATAATGATAGTAATGATAACGATAATCAATCATTTAAATTGAAATTAAATTTTATTAAGTCTAATTTATTTTGCCAATCAAATATATTGCTCTATCTACTATAGCTAAATTTTAATCTAATATATTAATACTGAGAAATAGAGAGAGAGAGAGAGAGAGAGAGAAAGAGAGAGAGAGAGAGAGAGAGAGAGATATTTTTTTCTTTTTCTGTTTTACTCGATGAGAAATCGAATAAAAGCAAATTTAAATAAATAAATGAATGTGTGTATATATATATATATATATATATATATATATATATATAATTTTGATAAAGATTATTAAAAATTATTAAAGCGATAAACGAATGAAAGAAAGTTTATTTGAAAGATATAAGAGAGAACGTACTCTATTTTTTCTTCTTCTCCTTCTTCTTCTTTTTCTTTTATCTTTTTCACGTTCCCTTCTTTCTTTATTTTCTTTTTTCTTTAATAGAATAAATTTTTCTATACTCGTGATAAATTCAGGGAAAAAAAGTTAGTTAGTAAAATGTGTAAAGAAAAAAGAACAAAAACAAAAATTGTTTCCGAATCTTTCCATGAACGTGCAATGTATACTGTGTATGCATTTATGTGTATATATATATATATATATATATATATATATATATATGTATATGTATGTACAGACATAGAAATGAACAAAATTGGAAATTTTGCAGGTTCTCGACGTCACACAGTCGCGAGTGAATTCAAAACCGTCATTTAATTCACAGTCTGCTGATAGCTTTCCCCAGCATCCTCCTCCTCCTTTTCCACCCTTTCTCTCTCTCTCTCTCTCTCTCTCTCTTTCTCTCTTTCTCTCTCGTGTTTTCCCTATTTTTCTCCCTTTGTTCTTGTCTTTTTCGACCAATCAGCAGCACGGCAGATACGTCGGACGCGTATCGATCACTCTGTGGCACGCGTACCGGCTTGCAACGACGAAGATAGAAAGATAGATAGGTAGATAGATAGAGAGAGAGAGAGAGAGAGAGAGAGAGAAAAGAAAAATAAAATAGCAAAAAGAGAGAGAGATAGAGAGATAGAGAGAGAGAGAGAGAGAGAGAGAAAGAGAGAGGGAGAGAGAGAGCGCTAGCATACGGAAATAAAAAATGTTTTCCCGATATCCGCACGAGTCCGTCTCAATTAGTACTCGCCTATCTATCTACCTGGTTGATAAAAGAAAAGAAAACAAACAAAGCAAAACAAAACAAAACAAAACAAAAAGAACATAGACTAGCGCGTGCGGACGGACGTCACACAAGAAAGAAAAAAAAAAAAATATCGACGTATAAACGAATGAGACTATATGAATGAGATCCGATCAAACTCGATCCGATTTTGATCCGATCCGTGATCCTGGATCGGATCGAGATGGATAAAGGAATGGAAAATTATTAAATATCTCGATAGAATTTCCAATGTTTCGCCTTTTGTCTATTAAAGTTTTATCGAACGTTTAATTATAAATACACATTTTGCACGTACACATACATACACATATATACACATACATACACTCCACACACACACACACATATATATATATATAAATAGAAATACTCTATACGATAAACGTATCTATTTAATGTAAATTATTAAGCAGATTATTTTACGATTTTGATTCATGCGTGAATATCTGCGACGAATGAAAACGATTATCTCGAGATAGAGGATATTCAATTAGTCATCGATATGGACGTTCAATTTCTAGCCGCAAAGAGATTCGATTTATCTTGAAGCTAGAATAATTAATCTTAATAGGGTGGGACAAGTACTGTCTATATACATACATACATACATATATATATATATATATATATATATATATATATATATATATATATAAACATACGTCGTAAAGGACTTTCGTAATCAGAGAAAAAGAGAGGAGTGTTGAACTTCGTGAATAATTAAAAAAGGAAAAAAAGAAGGATGAAGAGGAAGAAAAGTGGGAAAGAGAAAGAGAGAGAGAGAGAGAGAGAGAGAGAGAGAGATGGAGAGAGAAAGAGAAAGAAGGAAATCGTGGCTGGTTTGGTTGTACGGGAAGCTGTTGG
>NC_140811.1:3340000-3347500 GCF_050613455.1 Vespa mandarinia | reverse complement strand
ATCATTAATAATCATTAAATAATAATTAAAAGAAAATAAATAAATAAATAAATATATATATATATATACTCTAATGTTTTAATGCTAAGATAAATCTAATGAATATTTAATTATTCTGAAGACCGTAAAAAAAAAAATACATGGAAACAATTATAAATTTTATAGTATATCGAATGAGGTTATACTAATTACTTTATAAATAGCCTATAAAACTGATGGTAACATTTTATTCGAAATGAAAAAACGAAACAGAAAGAGTGAAAGATAAAGATAGAGAGAGAAAGAGAGAGAGAGAGAGAGAGAGAGAGAGAGATAAAGATATCCTTGACTTTTTAATGCTAAAATATAAATCTAATCAACATTTAATTATTCTAAAAATTATAATAAATAATTAAAAACAATTCTAAATTTTATATTATGTCGAGTGATGTTAGATATCTTTAAATTACTTCATAAGTATTAAATGCTCGAGAATTAGTGCTAAAGATTTAGCTGCCGAAGAGAGCACGAAAACGAGAGAATTAACGAAAGACTAAAAAAAAGAAAGAAAGAGAGAGAGAGAAAGAGAGAAAGAAAAAAGAGAGAGAGAGAGAGAAAGTATAGCTACCACTGCGCCCATTTCGAGAGCCTGCAAAGCGAGGGATTTTTAACGTCTCGTCGAGACGAAAAGGAAGCCGTGGGGCGTATATATAGTTATATATTAAGTTCTAGGGACTCGAAAGAGAGAGAAAGAGAGAGAGAGAGAGAGAGAGAAAGAGAGAGAAAGAGGTAGCATGGAGTATATAAGTACGCCCCTTTACGTCTGGTCTAGGGATAAAAAGCCAAGCCTGCCAAACTTTCAGGTACTCGAGCGAGACGACGAAGGCCCTCCGGGGTTGTCCTCTTCGTCCTCATAGTCGTCATCCTCGTCCTATTCCTCATCGTTCTACCTATATTGGTTGTACCTAACACATTCACATCGATATATCTATCTCTTTCCTTATTTCCTCCTGGTCTACATCTTTCTTCCTCACATCTTTCTACCTCACATCTTTCCCCTCCCATCCCCCCCTCCCAATCCCCTTTTTTTTTCCTTCTCCTTCTTTTCGACTACTTTACTGTTTTCCTTATTTCAACGTGTCACGTACTTTTCTGCGAATGGTTGAATTATTTACGATAGCACTCTTTTTCCTATTTCTCTCTCTCTCTCTCTCTCTCTCTCTCTCTCTCTATCTCTATTTCTATCTCTATATCTCTATCTCTATCTCTATCTATCTATCTATCTATCTATCTATCTTTCAAGTTATACGTATGTATATGAGATGCAATTTCTAGGAAGTAAAGAAGAAGATGACACGTGCTTGACATTCTTTTTCTATCATTTCTATATAAAGGGGGGAGGAAGGGAGGGAGGGAAAAAACAAGAAAAAAAGAAGAAGAAGAAAAGAAAATAAAGAAAAAAATATCTCCTTCTTACTTTTTCGCAAATCAAACAGATTTTTTAAGATGACGAAACGAAACTCAGAGAAAGAGAGAGAGAGAGAGGGTAAAAGGGATAGGTAAAAGGGAAATAACGATATTCCTAAGTATCTTTAATTTGATTTGATTTTATGTAAGTGCATGAAACGGTAAAAAAGAGTGTACCTGGAGAAAAAGGTGGATAGAAAACAGCATAGGGAAAAAAGATTGAAAATGAGAGATAGAGAGAGAGAGAGAGAGACAGAGAGAGAGAGAGAGACAGAGAGATAAACCCTTATTTAGCTCTCCAAGTCGATATATTTGCTAACGTATTTATCTCAATCGAATCGAAAGTATTAATCTCTTAGCGTAAACGTGAATCTCTTTCTCTCTCTCTTTCTCTCTCTCTCTCTTGCTCTCTTTCGTTTTAACATCCATATAAAGTCTATCTGAAACGATCGATAATCTTTAAGGGAGATTCTCTCTCATTTTTTATTTATTTTCTTTATTTTTTATTTTTTATTATTTTTTTTTTTTTTTATTCCTTTCTGTCAAATCCCATTACGTGTTATTCCCAATTTGATTTCGAGTTATTCCTATTGGTTTCATTTCTTTCTTTCTTTTTTTTTTCTCTTTCTTCCTTCTCTCTCTCTCTCTCTCTCTCTCTCTCTCTCTCTCTCTCTATCCCCTTTTTGTTTTATCTCATATCATCTTTTTCTTATCAATTCTCTTTTTTTCCTTCTTCTTCGTCCTCTTCTTCTCTTTTTCTTTCTTCTTATCGTTACCTCTCGACATTTTTAACGGATACCTACGTATTTCTTCGATGAAGAAGCGCGAAGAAAATAAATGGAAGGGAATAGTGGAATAGGAGGAGGGAAAGGGGAAGCGCTGAAGAAGTGCTAAGAAGGGGTCGAAGGGGGGCTAGGGCGAATGTGGTACTAGTAGAGTTCTCCAACTCCGATGCTAGCAACTTCGCGAATAAGTTTTTCGAACTTTGTACCTAATTCTTCATTCTTCTTCTTCTTCTTCTTCTTCTTGTTTTTTTTTTGTTCTTTTCATTTTTCTTCTTCTACTTCTTTTTTCTTTTTTTTATCTTCTTCTTCTTCTTCTTCTTCTTCTTCTTCTTCAAGGCAAAAGCAACGAAGCGCGATAACTCTTCGGACGCTAATTACCACTCGGCACGCTCGATCCTTTTCGGTATCTATGCAGTTCGGTCACGTTCCTGGATTCTTTTCTGTTTTTTTTTCTCCATTTTTTTTTCCTTTTTTTACTTTTCTTTTCTTTTTTCTTTTTTTTTTTTTTTTTTTTTTTTTTTGAAACTTTAAGTTCTCTTTTTTCGTCGTTTTCCTACTTTTTTTTTTTTTTTTTTTTTTTTTTTATATGATGGATCGTCCTCGTTAGTATTCAACATAATCTTAGAATCCTTTCTGTCTCCTTTATTATCGTACTTTTATGCATCTATTTATTGTGCATACGTTAGTTCGACATTTTTTTTGTTCAATATTTTCTCTTTTTTTATTATTATTATTATTGTTATTATTATTATTATTATTATTATTATTATTATTATTATTGTTGTTATTTTCGATTGGACAAATTTCTTTCTTTTCGTCATTACGATTCGATTTATTTTCACGTTTATTTACATTTTTTTTTACATATGCATATAATACTCACTCACGTTCGTTTAATATTTATTAAGAACATTTCAATTGGTTTTTCTTTCCTTTTTTTTCTTTTTCCGTTTTTTTTTTTTTCTTTTTTTTTTCTTTCTTTTGATTACGTCAAGGAATTTTTAATATGAACGAGCCATAAAACGCTCACGTTTATATTTTCAACTTGTGATATAAAAATTTGTATGTATACGTATGTTTATCCGTATGTTTAATTTATGAAATATACGTACGTATGTTTAATTCAAAAAAAAAAAAAAAAAGAGAAAGAAAAAAGGAAAAGAAATGAAAAAAAAAAAAAAAGAAAAACAAAGAAGAGAGAAAAAAAAGAAACATTCTAATAGTATTTTAATTCTACCTTTTTTCATTTTCCTTTTCTTTTCGCATTTATTTCAACGTAATGTGAATTTTAACAATTTTAAATATCCAAACATTTTCAATTTTAACGTTATTTTCATCGTTAGGATTTAACTTATTTTTTACACACTCGTTTACGTCATCTTATATTTTAAAAATGTTTGTGCGTATCTCTCTGCGTGTCGCGCGCGCGCGCGCGCGTATTTGTGCATGTGTGTATGTATGCGTGTATATATGATACATGGATATGTACGTGTACGCGTGTAACATGAAGAAACTCTAGCTTATCGGCGAGGCGAGAAATTTTAATTTACGGAAGAGGAAGAGGAAGAGGAATGGGATAAGGGAAGGTCGAAGGAGGCCTGAGGGCGAAGAAGCAACGTGGCCGACATAATTGGCGCGAGGCATGCGTAAAGCACGCTTTTAATCGTAAATCTTTGGACGAAATCGATAGTTGCACGTTACGGTTAACCCCTCTTCCTCTTTCTCTCCTCCTCTATCTCTCTATCTCTCTCTCTCTCTCTCTCTCTCTCTCTCTCTCTCTCTCTTTCCTCTTTCGTTTACTCTCCTCAACACCTGCATCGTCTCTTTTCCCGCAATAGCGTAGGAACTAACTTTTCCTTCCGCGTTATTAGAGAAAAGATAAATTTTTTTTGCTCTTTTCTTTTCTCTTTTTCTCTTTTTTTTTTTTTTTTTTTTTTTTTTTAAGAGACCATTATCATTATATTTATTATTATATGTGTTATATAAATTATTAAAAAATTTTTTATATCGTTTCCCGTCATCAGATAATAATAATAATAATAATAATAATATATATATATATAGGGATAATGGTATATAATATTATTTATAAATATGTATAGATTTAAATCAGTTTAGACAGTTTAATGAGAAAAGTATAATAACTATGCAAACTCCGTTTACACGCAACGCGTATATGAATGAAAGAGAATAAAATATATACACATATATATATATATATATATATATATATATATATTATATAAAAAAAAAAGGAGAAAAAAAAAAGAAAAAGAATAAAATAAAAAAAAGAAAAGATACAAAGGAACAATTACTATGAATTTTTTTTCTTTTCTTTTCCTCGCCATCCCATTTAAATGAAGCGAATTTAGCGTAATCCACGTCTCTCTCTCTCTCTCTCTCTCTCTCTCACGATTTATGACGTGAAATCAATGAAGCTTTTAAGAACGGGTTGGCACAAAGGGTATCCAATTTCTCGGCCCTATTAATTATGATAAGCGAGCAGCGGCATGTGAATTAACGCTCGGCTACTTTAAACGTCGTCATTATAACAAAACCAACAACGAGGCGACAGTATTTTCAAATAGATTTAACTTTTTCGAAAAAATTAATACCAGCGAGAGAACACATGCAAATAACCATCCTATTAACGATTTATCCGATCGAACATAATCTTATATGATCGCGTACGTGTTCGAACGTTTAAATTTACGACTGTTGATGAACGAACTGATCTATTTAATCAAACGACAATTATGATCAAAGGATCGTTCATTTTTTTTTTAATCATTTTCTTTTCTCTCTCTCTCTCTCTCTCTCTCTCAGTCTCTCTGTTTTTTTACTATTTATTCTTTCATTTCCTTTTCCTTTTCTTTTTCTTTTCATTTTTATTTTTTTCCTTCGTTTTTTTTCGAACGAATCGTAAAAAGATAATAATAAAAGAAGAATACACGTAGACGCACGACTAGCATATGAAAGGGGATAATAATATGAGCCATATTAGAAAATGATGAAAATTGAATGAACATCCTACGAATTTTTACATCCGACCACACACACCCCACTCCCTCCCTATATGTTGGATTCATTCGAATCGAACTTTTTCCGATTTAACGAATGCCTACGTCATTGGATCATCAGCACCTTCTACGTTCACGTTACTACATACATTTACTATAGAACGTTAAAGGGTAATGGGCGATAGAGGAAGAGTATTTTTGTATGTGTTTGTATATGTGTGCATATATATATATATATATATATGTATGTATATATATGTTATCTATGTGTATACGCGAGAGAGGGTGAAACGTAAAAGCGTAGAAGCGTAGAAGAGGGTAGATATCCTCTATGTTCGTGAGAATCATCGAGAAGTACCGGACGAGGGGTGGAGTGCTAACACAACGGGAGAGAAACAGGCAATATCCCTGTCGATTGTTTCAAGTCGTGCCGAATGGAAACGTAGAACGAGAGAATGAGAGAATAGTCTCCGAAACATCTACTGAGTGAAGAGAATAGAAGTGATAGGGATAGATATATAGTACATTATTCAGAGATAGAATTGTTCTTCTCTATGCTATGCGAATTAACTTTTACGACTGAATCGATAAAGTAAAGGTACCGATATATTTTACTTTGTTTCTTTTTTCTTTTTTTTTTTTTCTTTTCTTTTCTTTTCTTTTCTTCTTTTACAATTTTTTTTATTTTTTTTCTTCGTTTCCTTTCATTTCATTACGTTTTCTTCTTTTCCTCATTCTCTCTCTCTCTCTCTCCCTCTCCCTCTCTCTCTCTCTCACTTTTTCTTCCTTCTTTGTTTTTTTTTTTTTTTGCTTTTATATTTTTTGATTTAAATTTTTAAACGGCGCGACAAATATTATTTTAACGTATATATGTATATATAGATATTTTATTCTGTTTTTTCTCTTTTTTTTTCTTCTTCTTCCTTTCCTTTTCTTTTCCTTTTTTTTCCTTTTGAACATTTTTTTGTTAATTCAACTTTTGCGAATATACTTGACTTGTTACAATAACATGATAGGGTTTCCTGAAAATTTCGCAAAAGTATTTCAGATACCGAACATTTATTCGTATACATTTTGTTACATTTTGCAAATTTTTTTTACATCTTTCTATCCTTTTCTTCTCTTTTGTGCGATTTAATTTCATAAATATATTTAGCATATTATAGTTATTAATTAAATGTATTTTTCTTGTTTTCTTTTTTGTCTTTCTTTTTTAATTTATATATGTACTCTCTCTTTCTCTCTCTTTCTCTCTATCTATCTATCTATCTATCTATCTCGTTCTCTCTAATGTTTATTTGTATTTTCTCGTTTTTTGTTTATCTTTCAACAAATTTTTTTATCCAATTTTGTAAATACAGCTTGTTATATGAATGTATATTTTCGTAAAAATTCATACATTTATTTGCTCCTTTTACATATTTATTCGTATTTGTTTATTTATTCGTTTTCACTGTTCTCTCTTTCTCTCTCTCTCTCTCTCTCTCTCTCTCTCTCTCTCTCTCTCTCTCTCTCACTCTCTCGTACAAAATTTTTTTATCTAATTTTGTAAATACACCCATTCATAAGTTTTCATACGAATGTATATTTTTCTTTAAATTCATGTATGCAATCTTTCGTATAATTTATTCATATACATATATATATATATATATATATATATATATGTATATATATATATATATATATATATATATACTTTCAAGCATCTTCTCTCGAATGAATTACGAAGAAAGATTTCCTTTGTACATATTTGTGAACTCTCTTTGTGTCTCGTTTTAAAATAAAAATAAAAAGAACTGCAAACAAAATCGATCTATTTTAGTTTTGACAAAAACATCGGATGTTAAAAATATCAAAGAATAAAGAACAGAGAAAGAGAGAGAGAGATAGGAGTATCTAAAATAGAGACGAAGAACATAAAACCGTACGTACGTATGTATCTACGATAGAAGTTAATAGACCGAACGTAGAGTATTTTATCGATTTAGGAAATAGTAGAGCTATCGGAGAGGAAAATAATTCGGCTTTTATAAAAGGACGAATAGAAACGTCTTCGAGTATTAAAGATTTTCAGAAATAATTCATGATAATTCATCTTTTACGATGTCGCTTTTGAGATAATGCGATAGACGAGAAATAGAGAAGTAGAGAGATAAAGAAGGAAAGATGGATAAGACGACGGCAACGACGAAGATTCGTTTTAAATGAGCATAATTTTCCATTTTAATTATTTAATAAAACATAAT
>NC_140811.1:3322500-3335000 GCF_050613455.1 Vespa mandarinia | reverse complement strand
CCTCCTACATTTTTTTCTTCCTCTTCTTCTTCTTTTTATCAACGTATCTATACTATATACATAGTAGTATACTTCCTTTAAAATTTTCATTTAAAACTTTTCACTTCTTATCTTTCCCTTTCAAGGAAATTTTCTTTTAGTTTTATCGTTGCAGCTGTGGCATCGAATAATATCACGCAAAAGTCACGTACTTTTTCATTTTCCACGAAAGGTAGGAAGGAAGATAGAAGAAGGAAGAAAGGAAGGAACAAAGCGAAGACGTAGGGGAAAGGAAGAAAAAGAAAAAAAAAAAAGAAAAAAAAACTAAGGATGATCGTCTACTACGTTCCTAGATCGAAAAGCCATTGCAAACTACATATCTATATATATAGTATATATATATATATATACGTACATACATATGTATATACATTACATACAAGGAACATACATATTCTCTTCTCGTACTTCCTCGATCGTAGGTATCCTCGTTCAGAAGAGCATTGCCCTGTCACGAATGCGCGAGACATTTTGACAGAACGCGAAAACGTGCGTGCCATTGCCATTGGCCATCGAAATCCGTATCTTAAGCTACTTTCACACACGTGTCTTCCTACTTTTTTCATTTTTATTTTTTTTTTATTTTTTTCTTTATTTTTTCTTTTATTTTTTTATTTTTTTTTTTTTTTTTTTTTTTATTCCGAACTCATTTCAATGGAATAGATATGAACAATAAGGGAAAATAATCAAATTTCACGGTTCGTTCTATTTTTCTTTTCTTTTTCTTCTCTTTCTCTCTTTCTCCTCTTCTTTTTTTCCATTTTTTATTATTTTCATATATTTATCTATTTATTTATAATAACAATAATAATAATAATAATAATATATCTCGTTATTCATAATGAAAATTCATCTTAGAATAATTTTAAATCACGATCGAATTATTTGCCCCCTTTGAAAATGAATATTATCATTCTGATAACAACGAAGTCAGTCGTTATCTCTAAATAATCGTAACGATAAACGTCAATTATACGATATAGATATATATATATATATACCTATCTGTATATTAACATAGGATAGAATCATTACAACGTACCTCGATACACTGTAATTCTATCGATCATCATTTACACTGTAAATATTCAAATATCAGAATTTACCTAATTAACAGGTCAATCGGTGTTTATCTAGATAATATGGGTCTCTCTCTTTGCTCCCCCTCTCTCTCACTCTCTCTCTCTCTCTCTCTGTCACCCCGTAACAGTTGTGTTTGCGAATTATGCGTTTTACCCTAGTAGTTTGTTTATCTTCACTATCCCTCTCCCCTCCACCCTCCCCCCCTCTCTCTCTCTCTGCCATTTATTGCAAACAATTTGTTGGAAAAACGTTTATATATTACATACATATATATATCGTATATATATATATATATATATCGTATAATTATCAATAAAATCATTGTAACAATTAACACAATCGGATGATATAAATTAATAATAATATATAATGGAGAGATGTTACTCGTATAGAAAAAAAAAAATAAATAAAATATTGATACTTTTTGATGTGATAATTGTTCGAAAAAAAAAAAAGAAGAAAGAAAGGAAAGAAGAAAAACGAAAGGAATGTGACAAAAAGAAACGAATAAGGAGAAAGAATGCGAGTAAAAAAGAAGGAAGAAGAAAAAAAAAAAAAAAACGGAAAATCGTCGAAGACGCTTAAACCATGGATTTTCGTAGTAACGAAAGCCATTAATGCGCACGAACATGCGAACGTGTTACGATGGCCGGGTACGACGTTACTTTAGTAACATGCACCGGCTCTCGAAATCGATTCAGGAATGTCGACCGCCAATTCCTTTTTTATTTCAAGCTAAACGACCGATTGCCGTTTGCCGACATGTAACCACGACATACATACATCATGTATACGAATCGAAAAAGGAGAACCATCTGAGAACATGACAAAAAAAAAGAGAGAGAAAGAGAGAGAGAGAAGTATAATAAAGATAGGCAGGTAATTAAGATATACATATAGCTTTCTCTCTCTCTCTCTCTCTCTCTCTCTCTTTTTCTTTCTCTCCCTCTATCGGAATAGTCCTAGAATAATTACTATAATTATTATTTATCCATACGTCACGTACATGATGTTTTCTCGATGACAAAGGCAAGAAACACGAAAGGAAAAAAAATGGAAGAGAAAAAAAAAAAAAGATAAATAAATAAAAATATGTTAGCCGGATTGATTCAACCGATAACATAACCATCATCGTCATAATCATTATTATTATTATCATCATCATGATCACCATTATGATCATCATTGTCGTCGTTGTCGTCGTCGTCGTTGTCGTTGTCGTCGTGATCGTCATCGTCATTATTATTATTATTATTATTATTATTATTATTATTATTTTTTTTTTTTTATCATCATCAGGAGCTTCATCAGCATGATCACCATCCTGATCGTTGTCATCGTAATTCTTTCGTACGAAGCTTCTAGTGGTTTTTCTCCTTCTTCAACTCCTCCCTACTATTTCTTCGTTCCTCTCGATCCAGCAAAAGCAACAGCAGCAACACCAACACCAACACCAACACCAACACCAACACCAACACCAACATCAACACCAATATCAGCAACAGCAACAGCAACAGCAGCACCAGCAAGCAACAGCAACGTCTCCTATCCTTCCTCCTCCTCATCCTCCTCTTTCTCCTCTTCTTCTTCTTCTTCTTCTTCTTCTTCTTCTTCTTCTTCTTCTTCCTCTTCCTCCTTCTCCTCCTCCTTCTTCTTGTAAGTATTTCTGACCCCAGATATAACCTCCGCCTCGACGGAGCCTCTGCATGGCCATTAAGAAGCTTTGTGTGTAACATGCAGGTTCACCAAGAAAGGTACTCCTAACCCTTTCCTCAAACCTCCTCCACCTCCTCATCTTCATCCTTCTCATCTTCATCCTCATCCTCTTCTTCTCATACTCTCATACTCTCTCTCTCTCTCTCTCTCTCTCATTCTCTCTCTCTCTCTCTCTCTCTCTTTCTCTCTCTCTCTCATTCTCTCTCTCTCTTGTCTCTTTCTCTATCTTACCTTCGACGAGGACACGAAGTTTACAAGCACGTTCACCGAACGCACACAACACGGGTTAGAGAGGGATGGAGGATGAGTCGGAAGGAGGGTGGGGGATAAGGAGACGAAACTACCGAAGTTTTCTTTACTCGACGAATAGCACGATTAACCGGCAGGATGGCGCCGCGATACTAATCATCCTCGTTATTCTGTACCACCGAGAATGCAACGAGAGAAGCTACCGAACAAGAAGAACAAGAAGAAGAGAAAAAAGAAATAGAAGAACAAAAAGGAGAAGGAAGATGGGAAGGAGGAGGAGGGAAAGGAAGAAACTTGACTCTTGTACTACTACTCTTTGATTTTTATTTTTTCTTTCTAATTTTTTTCCTTTTCTCCTGTTTTTCTTTTCTTTTTTTTTTCTTGTTTTTTTTTCTTTTTTTTCAACGGATATCATCGAGTATAATATATTCTTTAGTTTTTTTTTTTTTTTTTTCATATCATTAATTAGTGCAGAATAAATAAACAATTTTTAATTTATTGTACAAGTAGTTAGTAGCTCGATCGCAATCGTTCGTTCTCTTTTTCTTTCTTTCTTTCTTTCTTTCTTTCTTTCTTTCTTTCTTTTCTAAATCTATTGGTCGATGATATCACGAACTCGATACTACATCGTTTTTCGATTATTAATTAGCATCAAATAATTAAACAATTTTTATTATACCAAGTAACAATAGAACGATCGCAATCGTTCGTTCATTCGTTCTTTCTTTCTTTTTTCTTTTTTTTTTTTTTCCTAATTCTATTAGTCGATGATATCACAAACTCGATACTACATCGTTTTTCGATTAATGTCGAATGATTAAACAATTTTTGTTTTAATAATTATCTAAATCGCAATCTTTCGCTCTTTTTTTTTCTTTTCTAAATCCAATGATCTAATGATCGATGATCGATCACGAATTCAATTATTCTCTTTTGATTGGTAATTAGCGTGAAATAATAAAAAAAAAAAAAATATATATATATATATATATATATATATATACATTTTTTTTCTCTACAACTGCATAGATCCCAATTGTTCGTTCTGTATGTTTCATTTTGTATGTTTCATTTTGATCAAAATTTACGCTCGAATCCATTGTAGTTAGAATTGATTAATAAGAAGTAATGTCTACGTTGTATTGGAATTTTTGTATATTTTATATTTTATATCCAATTAAAAAACACGCATATGGACACATGTACGTATATAAAAATAATAGCACGCTATTAGTTTGTAATAGTGCACCATCGTGCACTATTAAAGTTTCGCAATAATAAAAAAATATTTTGTTTATTTGAATAAAAAATATTGAATAAATTCCTACACGTTGACGTAAGCCAATAAAATATCTAAATACAATAATAGTTATTATTAATTAAATAAACACGTCGTTTTTCTCTTCTTTTTTTTTTTATTCTTTCTTTCCAAAGAATCAAACAGCCAAATTCAATACTTTTTAAACCTGTATAAAAACTTCTATATAAAAAAAAAAATTCTTTTTAAATTAAACAAGCCAATCAAAGTTCTCATGATATGCCTGACGATAAAACATCCTGATAATTATTATCAATCGTCCTGATAACGTCCTGATGATTATTATTATTAATCGTTTTAACAAACACGCCAAGTTTTCTGATGTTCGACAACCAATTCGATAGCTTTCTTTTTTCTTTTTTTTTTTTCTTGAAAACCCATGAGATCTAGATATAATATAAAATGAGGGGGGGAAAGAAAAGAAATGAAAAGAAAAAAAAAAAAGAAAAAAAAACGAAAACAAAATTAAGTGAGCTAAGACAAGTTCGTCGTCTGATGTAATAAAACTCCATAGGTTCTTCAAATGTAGTTTTGTTCTGTATCAGGAAACAAACCAACAAACCAAGAAGTAAAATAAAATGAAAGAAAATAAAATAAAAAGAAAAGATTGAACCCGTCGTATCTCTATCTCTATCTCTCTCTATCTCTCTCCGATGGCCGTACTCTATCCTTTTTCTTTTCATTTTGTTCTTTTTTTACCTCCAAGAATTTTCCATCACCGTTCGTTTCGTTTCCTTTTCATTCTTTGTTTCTGTCAGTTTAGAAAACTACAACTTTAGAATCGATCAGACCGGTGGCATTACTTTTTCCTTAAAGTTAGAGAAAGTATTTCGATCTAATCGTTCTTTTGCCAAACTACAATTAACGTTCGTACGAATGAAAAAACGTACGTAGAAAATAAAAATAGATATAAATAAATAAATGAATGAATAAATGAATGAATGAATGAATTAATTTATCCGAAGCTCATTATTATATATATATATATATATATATATATATATGAGCTTCGGATAAATTTTTAAATGATCCCCGTATATTACTAATTCATTGATTGGTGCGTTCAATATGAACGATTTTTTTTCTTTTCTTTCTTTTTTTTTTTTTTACGTCAAACATAAATGTATATAAACAAAATATGAAAATACTGTTAGATAATTCTTATGGGCTTGATCATTTTGTTAATATTCTTAGAGAAGGAAGGAGGAGAAAAAGAAATGATGAGAAAAGAAAAAAAAACAAACAAAGAAGAAAAAGAAGGAAAAGAAAAAAAAACAACCACAATAATAACAACAACAACAACAACAACAACAAATGATGATGTTGTCGTCGTGAGATGTTGCGTTGTTTGATCAGTGATCCTCGTAGATTACTATTATTATCATTCAGGTAAGAAGTGGTCTGACCTTTTTATTAAAATCACGAGTAATTCTAGCTGGTAGAAGAAAAATAAAGAGAGAGAGACAGAGAGAGAGAGAGAGAGGGATGGAGGGAGAAGGAGAGAGAGGAAGATAGACAGATAAAAAGAGATAGAGAAAAGCCGCGGAATTTTCTCTTCTGTCGTCATCTTCGAAACACGAAAGAGGGAGAGAAAAAAAAGAGAGAGAGAGAGAGAGAGAGAGAGAGAGAGAGAGACTCGTTCATTCTCCGAGATTTAATTTGCAACCCCTCTCCTTTAACCCTGCCATCTCGCAACCGAACTGATCCTCCTCACCGCATACTCCCCTCTGTCCCTCTGTCCCACCCACCCGACTCCCCACCCCCCCTTTAACCGCGACCACGAATGAGACTCGCGGTAAAGTCCAAGGAAATGAAGCAGTGCCACGATGCAAGCCTCCTGCTGCTATTGCTGTTGGTTGCTGCTGTGTTACTGTTGTTGCTGTTGCACCTGGATTTGCAACGAAATAACGCGGAGAAAGACGAGAAGTAAAAGTCGTTAACGACGATGTTTCTTCGACGTAACGTGGATTTTAAAAGAATATGCTAGAGAGAGAGAGAGAGAGAGAGAGAGAGAGAGGAAGGAGATATATATATATATAGTAGAGAAAAGGATAGAGATATTGGATAGAGATCTTCTTCCCTTCTCGTCGCTAATACTACGAACAATTTCAGACAATGAAAATAAATTACTGTGTTCTCATTGGAGTAGTTTCATTCCACGTCGCTATTACGTTGGCCACGTGAAAAGGAAATTTCTGCTTTTTTTTTTTTCTTTTCTTTTCTTTATTTTTTGTCTTTTCGTTTTTTTTTCTTTTCTTTTCTTTTCTTTTTTTTTCTTTTCTTTTCTTTTTCTTTTCTTTTCTATTCCTTCGAGATTCTCCTACGAAATCCCAGCTGATCAGTTGCATATGTGTGTGTGTGTGTGTTTATGTGTGTACGTGTGTTTGTGTGTGTACGTGTGTTTGTGTGTGTACGTGTGTTTGTGTGTGTACGTGTACGTGTACGTATACGCACGCACATTTGAAAAAGTAAGAAGGAGATAATAATAGGAAGTTTCTTAAGATATGTTCTATATATATTTCTGTATGGGAAGTAAATTATAAAATGACCATAAGAGGTGTTGTTGTTCATTTTTTTTTTTTTTTTTTTCTTTTTCTTTTTTTCTCATGAAAGGACTAACAAAGTTAATACTTGAAATGAAACATTGATTCTCCAATATAACTATCTTGATATTTTATGAAATCAAGGATAAAAAAAAAAAGAGATTTAAAAAATGTGGGATAAAATGGATTTGCATGAAGAAAATCTAAATTGAAAGTATATTTCTGTATGTGAAGTAATAAATTATAAAATGACATGAAAGTGATAGATCGTGTGATAAACAGTCGATTAATATGTTCTTGTCAATCTTAATTATTAAACACTTAAATTGTCAATAGAATTGATGGAATCATTCTAATCAATCTCGTCGATCGTGCACGCGAGTTATCTTTGAAATGAAATAAAAAAAAAAAAAAGAAAAAAAAAAATTCAAAAGAAAAAACCCTTGATTTAAACTAATGCAACTACTGCGTGTTTTGTTCCATTTAAACAGGTAGTGGTGGAGAGTTCGAGTTTAGCCCTTGAGTATGGCGACCTGGCGATCGACCCTGATTCACCCGTGAACCCGGACTTGCTCTTCGACTCGCAACTAATGCACCTGTACGTACTCACGAGGCAGACAGTCTCGAAGGTCAAAGTGCAAGAGTGTTCGGTTTACAAGACTTGCTGGGATTGCTTGGGTGCTAAGGATCCTTACTGCGGTTGGTGTTCCTTGGAAAATAAGTGCAATTTACGAAGCGACTGTCAAGACGCCGCTAAGGATCCACTTTATTGGATACCTTACAAAAGTGGTAGATGTACTACAATAACATCGGTAACACCTGATCAACTTCAACGTACCACAGCAAGAACTTTGGAATTGGTTATTGATAATCTTCCAACATTGTCCGGACAATTTCTTTGCGCATTCTCGGCATTGGACAAGACATTGATAACGAATGCATCGAGAAAACCATATGGAGTTAATTGCACAACACCAAGGACCGATCTTTTACCATCAATACCACCTGGCAAACATCACTTTACCGCTAAACTCTCGGTCCGTATGACCAACGGGCCAGATCTCGTTGCAACCGATTTCACTTTTTTCGATTGCAACACGTACAGCTCTTGCACCCAATGCGTATCCTCGGATTTCCCTTGCGACTGGTGCGTCGACGGTCACAGATGTACACACGATACAGCTGAGAATTGTCGTAACGATATACTCGTCACTGGTGTCAACGTAAGTGTACAACGTCTGTTACTTGAAAGATTTCCTTTCTCTATGAGGATTATAATGATGATGATGATGATGATGATGATGATGATGATGATGATGATTTGTTTTTGCAGAGAATGGGTCCAAGTTATAGAAGTGGACCAGGATTTTGTCCGACTATCAATTCTACGGATTCGCAAGAGATCCTTGTATCTTCTGGTATTAAAAAAGCAATACGAGTGAAAGTGCATATCATAGGGGTAGGTTCTCAGAGTTCATTGTGAATTTTTTTCTTTTTTTTTTTTTTTTTCTTCCTCTTTTTAAACGACCGAAATAATAATTCGATGATTATAATGAATATGTCTAAATGTGAAATAATATATTTTGCAGCAATTCATCATACAAACACGATTCGTATGTCAGTTCAATATCGAGGGTCGAGTGACCAGTGTAAACGCGAGACTTTTGGCCGATACAATCTACTGCGACGAGACAGAATTTTCTTACACGTCTCGTGCACCAAATATCACTGTACCATTCGCAGTAATCTGGGGTGGCTCGAAACCTTTAGATAATCCTGACAATATCCACTTGGTGATATACAGATGTCGTGATATGGCGGACAACTGTGGTATGTGTTTAGCTCTGGCACAGAAATATGGCTGCGGATGGTGTCAGAGTTCGGATAAATGCGAGGTCAAGGATCAGTGCGATCGTGGTTCAGGTCCGTGGCTGGATAGAAATCAAACTTGTCCAAATCCAGAGATACATATGTTCGAACCACAAATGGGACCATGGGAGGGTAACACCAACATCACGATACGTGGTATAAATCTTGGCAAAACGTTCAAGGTATTACGAGCTATGTATTCAAAAATGTGTTTCGTAAAAATATAGGTAGTTCTTTTTTTTCTTTCTTTTTTTTTTTTTAAATCCATCAAAAATTTTAACACGTTTCATACATCTTTGAAAAGTTTTATTTTTTTTTACGCCGTCAGATAATTTTATCCGTTCGTTATTAAAATTTTCTAGGACATCTACGGTGGCGTGACAGTCGCAGGAATAGTATGCCAACCATATTTCGAATTATATATCCGTACAAAACAGATAGTCTGTCGCGTCGATGGTCCAGGCGACTTGAAAGACAGACGCGGTCCTGTAATCGTCAAGATCGAAAATTTCCATGGTCAATCGGGTACCGACTACGAGTTCGTAGATCCAAAAATAATTTCTATATCACCTAAGTATGGGCCATTGAGCGGCGGAACGGTAATCAAAATAACTGGACAATATATGAATGCCGGTAGCAAGATTCGTGCTTACATCGATAAGCTTCCTTGTTCGATAATAAGCGCAGAACCTAACGAAGCCCTTTGCATGACCAGTGCCAGCGACAGGAAGAGAAGCGGCACGTTGAACATGACCTTTGACGGTGGTCATCGTCTTTACGATGGTTTCTTCGAGTACGTAGATGATCCAACGATCAAAAGCGTGGAGAGCGGTGTGGCAAGTCAGGTAAAGATAGCAAAGGGTATACCAGCCGGTGGTATAAAGATCTCAGTAACAGGAAAAAATCTAGGGTACATTCAGAGCCCGCAAATGTACGTCTATTACGACGAGAAGATGTTCGTGTCGGAATGCAAGGTGATCAGTCAGGAAAGTATGATATGCAAGTCACCTACGATCGAAGTCCCTGAAAACGTAATGTTAGATGCTGAGAAACCTCACCCGTTGGAATACGGTTTTCGAATGGATAATGTAACCGGCGTACAGAATCTTACACAACACGGTTTCAATTCATTCCTACTCTATCCAAATCCGATTTACGATGTCTTCGACGAAGAGGTGAAGTATTACAAGAGTGATTACCTGACGATCAACGGTCAACATCTGGATCGAGCTTGTCAAGAGTCTGACGTAGTCGTACAAATTGGTAATTCCTTCTGCAACGTAACATCCTTGTCAAGGCAACAATTAACCTGTCGACCACCATTGACCCAACCACCGGCATTAGACTCTGAAGGACTTCCTAACAAGCAAGAATTGCCAGAGGTGATAGTGATCGTAGGCGGTACACTTCGTTATACAATTGGAAAGCTCAGTTATGCTTTGCCAACTGGCTTGAATGGTCCATTATCAAAGCCAGCGCTTATCGGTGTAATAGCGGCTATCGTTATATTAGTATTCGTCTTCATCGCATTCCTAATAGCTTATAGACGAAAATCAACGGAAAGTAACAGAGTATTGAAGAATATGCAAGAACAAATGGACATATTAGAGTTACGTGTAGCTGCTGAATGTAAAGAAGCTTTCGCCGAATTACAAACGGAGATGACCGATCTTACTGGTGATTTAACAAGCGGCGGTATACCGTTCCTCGATTATCGCACATATGCGATGATGATACTCTTCCCAAGTGATGACAATAGTCCGGTACTTCAATGGGACAGACCAGAATTGACACGTAAAGAGAAAGGTTTACGTTTGTTCGGTCAATTGATAATGAACAAAACCTTTCTCTTACTTTTCGTTAGAACATTAGAAAGTAATCGTTATTTCTCAATGAGGGACAGAGTAAATGTAGCAAGTCTCATAATGGTAACCCTTCAAAGTAAGATGGAATATTGTACGGATATTCTAAAAACACTTTTAGCGGATCTAATTGAAAAGTGTACGGAAGGAAAGAGCCATCCTAAATTGTTTTTGAGAAGGTAATAACAATGATATAAATTAATTTAAACAAATATTTATCGTCGTATAATTAATTTATCGTTCGTATTATAAATTCTTAATGAATCGATCTTTCTTTTCTTTTCTTTTTTTATTTTTTCCTTTTTTACTTACTTTCTTTCTTTCTTCGAACATTCCAGAACGGAAAGCGTCGCGGAGAAAATGTTGTCAGCATGGTTCACCTTCCTACTGTACAAATTTATGCGTGAATGCGCTGGCGAGCCATTGTACGTACTCTTCAGAGCAGTAAAACAGCAGGTCGACAAAGGTCCGGTCGATGCGATCACGTCCGAAGCACGTTACTCCTTGTCCGAAGAGAAATTGATCAGACAGTCTATTGACTTTAAACCAATGGTAAGAAAAACAGAAAAAAAACACACGGACACAGAGACACAGAGACACATACATAGAGAGACATATACACGTTACGATACCCTTTAATTATAATGTAATATTATAAGATAGATGATAAGTAGAATTTTTGAAAGGTTCTTCATCAATCCTATTGACTTTATTCTTTTTTTCTTTTAATTTATTTATTTATTTATTTATTTTTTTTTTTTTCTTCTTTTTTTTTGTTCATATACAGACCGTTTACGTCTCCATATCGCAACAAACTGCTTACGTCGGTGGAATCGATCCAAATACGGAGAACGTACCTGTTAAGGTTCTCGACTGCGACACGATATCTCAAGTTAAGGAAAAGGCATTGGATACCATTTACAGAGCTACGCCTTACAGCCAAAGACCCAGGAAGGATGATTTAGATCTTGGTAAGAGATCATCCTCTCTCTCATCTCCTTTTTATATCATACATATATATATATATATATATCTATTCCTTATATACATATGTATATATATATATATATATTATGTGTGTGTGTGTGTGTGTGTGTACATATATACTGATATATTCACTCTTTTACTTTTAACGTTAGAATGGCGAACCGGAGCATCTGGTAGATTGATCCTATACGACGAGGATACAACAACAAAGACGGAAGGAGAATGGAAAAAGAGAAATACTTTGAATCATTACAGGGTACCAGATTCGGCATCCTTAAATTTAGTATCTAAACAATCCTCGATTTATAATCTATCAATCCTTTCGGAAAAAACTGACAAATCACATAAATACGAGACATTGAATCTGAGTAAATTCAGTTCGGCCAGTCCGCCATTATCACGTGCCACATCGCCATTAAATCAAAATCACGACGGTGGTATGAAATGTTGGCATCTTGTTAAACATCATGATACGGATGCAAGAAAGGAGGGCGATCGTGGTAATAAAATGGTCTCAGAAATCTATCTAACGAGGTTATTAGCCACCAAGGGTACATTACAAAAATTCGTCGATGATCTATTCGAGACAATATTTAGCACTGCCCATCGAGGTTCGGCGCTTCCTCTTGCTATTAAATATATGTTTGACTTTATGGACGATCAAGCGCTACAACATGGCATATCTGACCCCGAAGTGGTCCATACATGGAAAAGTAATTCTTTGCCCTTAAGGTTTTGGGTTAATCTTATTAAAAATCCAAATTTCATCTTCGACATACACAAGTCAAATATCGTCGACTCGTGTCTATCCGTCGTGGCGCAGACGTTCATGGA
>NC_140811.1:3300000-3315000 GCF_050613455.1 Vespa mandarinia | reverse complement strand
ACCCTTTACACTCGACAAATATGGCGTCTATATGAAATAATAAAATGTCTATATAATAACGATGAATCATCTAACATTTACATTTAATTTCAATGTTCATTTTATTTTTATATCGTTTACATATCACTGTCTTATCGTTATCAATTGATGAATTATTCGCGTGACGGTTTAAGTGTAAAGGTTTAATATCGTAACATTTTTAGTACTATTTTTACAATTTTTTCGAATCATGACAAAACGTAAAAAGGCGAGAAAAAAAGAGAAAGGGGGGAGAGAGAGAGAGAGAGAGAGAGAGAGAGAAGGTGGAAAATTCAAATCACTTTTTAATCCCTTAACTCGTTCGCAATCATTATCGTTACTCCGTGAAAATCGTGAGAATATCTTTATGAAGATGATAGGACGAGAAAAAGAAAAGGAAGGTGGGAATAGTAGCGAGAGTTCGTGGTGAGGAGAGTTGACTGGGGAAAAAGGACTGAGGGAGAAAAAAGAAGAAGAAGAAGAAGAAGAAGAAAAAGAAGGGCGTATACTTTCTCTCGCGTCGACTTTCAAAATGGTACTAATATATACCCAAAGTGCCTCTGGTAGATTTTTGGGCATAAAGCTTTTGACTAATAAAGACTACATAGCGTTTTATCTTATAAATAAAAGAGGGAACAGGGGAAAATAGATAAAAGAGAATGAAGAGAAGATGAGATTGAGAAGGAGTAGAGAGAGAGAGAGAAAGAGAAAGAGAGAGAGAGAAAGAGAGAGATAAAAGATAAAAGATGAAAGAGAATGAACGAATATTAAAGAATTTTATTGGAGGAAGTGTTTAAACGTTTTACGTACATATTACATGCATACATACATACATAAATACATAGATACATACATACATACATACATACATACATACATACATACATACATACATACATACATACATACATACATATGTATTGCACATAAGTAATACATACATATTGTACGTAATGTCAGACACTTTTTATATAGACATAAAGTATTATAGTCGGTAGTATAGTTTCTATGTCAGAAAAAAAAAAACAAAAAAAAAAAAAAGATGTCTCTGTCTGTTTGCCCTGAAGCGTCTTTCCCAGATGATATTACACGATATATCCAGGATATATGAGTCCTTTTTGAGAGAAAAAGAAAAAGAAAAAAAAGAGAAAAATAAGAAAAACGAGAGAAAAAAAAATGATAAAAAAGAAAAAGGAAAAGAAGAGGAGAGAAAGAAAGGGAACAAGAAAAACGTTCCGTTTGTCTCGACGAATGGAGAACGCACGGCCTCTGACCTCCTCCCCCTCCTCCTCTTCCTCCTCTTCCTCCTCTTCTCTCTTTGACCATCAAACTCTTCGATCTTTCTTGTAATAATTATGTCATCGCTTTCTTTTACCGTACACCCCCGATAACTTCCATTTCGATTCTCTCTCTCTCTCTCCCCCCTCTCTTTCTTTTTATCTCTCTCTCTCTCTCTCTTTCTCTCCCCTCTCTTTCTTTTTATCTCTCTCTCTCTCTCTCTCTCTGTTCCCCTTTATTTTACCTCGCATTAAATCATTTTTTATCACGTGACACGTCCTTCCTTTCGTCACATCTTTCAAATCCTTTTTAATCGAGCCTATTCCAACGTTGAATATCTAATTGAAATATCTAATCCCAAATTGGCAACGTTTGCTAAATAAAATATTATCATTGTATCATCGATGGTTCCTCGTTAATTATGAAATGTATGGATCCCAATACTTTGTAAGAGATAAGGAAAATTGTCGGTGTATGTCTGTCTATGACTGTGTGTGTATGTGTGTGTGTGTGTATGTACGTGCGACTGTACGTGTGTATGTATGTGTGTATAAATATCATGAGATGTGTTTGTATATGTGTATATGTGAAGAAACTGGTTGCGCATGTCCTCTGCTGTGGGTATATATCGTCGTATCATTCATTACGTGTGGCTTTGCCGTCGACATCCCTCTGGATCTATCCTACCCCCTATCTAAATCTCACCCCCTATCCTCCTATTATCTCCCTATCCTCATCATTCCTCCTACACCAATCACATGATCATTTCCTCCTCAATATTTTAGGATGACGATGATAATTCAATTATCCCACGTGTGTTGATTGTCGTTGCGTGTGACGACAGTTTTTTTCTGCCGTATACGAATGCACGAATTGAATTTACAAATGTGCGATGATACGCCTATCCGAGTGTTTTCGGTGTTTCTTAATGTGTGTACGCCTGTGTTTGTATATCTGTGAAAGTCTATATCCTTTCTTCGCTATCTCTATTTCTCTATTTCTCTCTCTCTCTCTCTCTCTCTTTTGCTCTCTCTTTTTCTCTCTCTCTCTCTCTCTCTCTGGCGCTGATACTTCTATTTCTTATTTCTCTCTATTTGACTACTACCTTTAATCTTTGTCCTTGAAAAATTTGTTTCTGCAAATGAAAAAATGTTCTGCAAAAAAACAAAAAAAAAAGAGAAGAAAAAAGAAATATAAAAAAAATAAAAAACAAATGGATTACATCGATGATAAAAATAAGAGAGAGAGAGAGAGAGAGAGAGAGAGAGAGAGAAAGAGAGAGAGAGAGAAAGAGAGAGAGAGAGAGAGAGAAAGAGAGAAAGAAAAAGAAAATGAAAGAAAGAGATAGAGAGATAGTGAATAGGAATAGGATATAGAAAAAAAAAAAATGACGAAAGAGTATCGTACGAATGTTTCTAGACTGTGCAAGACTGAGAGAGACAGCGGAGGGAGGACAATGATCGCGCATCCATGGTCCGCTCCCTCGTCGCTCATTTTTACGTCATAAACATTAATTACGATTATACATATTGAGAAAAGCAAGAATAAAAATAAAAGAAAAAAAAAATGAAAGAGAGAAAGAAGGAAAGAAAAGAAAAGAAAGGAAAGGAATGGAAAGGAAAGAAATAGAATGCATCCAACAAGAAGAGCAACAAGAGATTAACGTTACGTTTATAATAGTCATGTTCCTTTTCCGATCGATAATTATTAAAAATAATAAATCTCTATATCAATACTTGCTACAATATTATTTTGTACTTGGTTTTTTTTCTTTTTTTTTCTTTTTCATTTTATTAATATCTTAATATATTATATATAAATATATTATATAAATAATACCGTTTTTAAGTTATCCGACTTTTATTATTATTATTATTATTATTACTATTATTTTTTATTATTATTATTATTATTACTATTATTATTATTATTATTATTATTATTATTATTATTATTATTATTATTATTATTATTATTATTATTATTTTTGTATAAATGTGTGATTAATAGTACGAATAGTGTAATAATTTTGTATGTTTATTGAACCAAAAATAAATATTATTGATAAAGAAAAAAAAAAAGGAGAGAGAAAAAAACCCATGGCGCAGAGCAAGAGCTTTCGATGTTTTTATTATTATTATTATTATTATTATTATTATTATTATTATTATTATTATTATTTATATTTCTTCCCTTCGATCTTTGTAAAAAAAAAAAAAAAAAAAAAAAACGCGCGCACGCCCACATTTAAGAAAATCAAACAAATCTCAATGGTCAGAGATCAAAATATCAAAACAATTTCAATTTTCCGTTTCCTTGTTCAACGGTATACTACTATCTACTTCTTCGTCCGTTGCCCTTGTTTTATCGAAATTGTGCAATGGTCGCTCGTTATTGCGTCGTAAACTACGTGGACCAATTGTGCTCAATACAACGGGTAAGAGAAATAAACCGTGCCAAAGGCCAAATAATATTACCAAGAGGAATATTTTGAAAAATGCACGGAACACATAGGCGTCCGAAAAAGCTAACATCGAGAGTGCCAATAAAGTTGATCCTGCACCATAGGCCACAGCAGCTCCGATATGTTTAACTGCGATCAATGTCCTTATCTTACGATCCTGATCCTTTTTCTTTTCTAATGAGGATGCATTTAGAAAGGCATGTGCCACGTGTGCGGCATAATCCACGCTCAAACCTACCGCTAACTCGAGACCTGTTTAATTCAAATAAACGAACAGTATAGAAAGATATATATATATATATATATCTATTTAATTTATAAATCGTATTATTAAATGGAACGATATATTAAGGATTAATTAATAGAAACTCTTACCTATGCATGAGACTATGTCGATCGTTAAACCCCAAAAATACATGAATCCGCATACATTAAGTAACGTTAAAAGTACACATAACAATATCCAAAAACATGTTTGAGGTTCTGCTATCAATATCGCGGTAGTACCCATTACGCATATAAGTGCTAATATAAGATTTCGCAGGACTTCCTGTGCGATTAATTTATCGGTCACCCATGTGCTAAACATTTTACTCCAAATCGTAACGAATCCATGAATACCGGATTCTCTTGCAACTTGTTTGGTTAGATCCATAGCCGGTATCCATTGATGAGGACCGGAAAATTTGGTGAAGAAAAATTCTATAGTTGCGATTAAAATTTTTGGCGTGTTCTCGCCACATATGAGTTTTCCATCGAAACGAAAATTCATTTGATACTTTCCACCAGTACGACTGAAGAGAAATTTCGATAGATATCGTTGAAAATCTTCTTTCTTTATATCGTCCTTCGTTAAATCTAACAAAAAAAAAAAATATATATATATATATATTTCGTCGTAACTATATCGTGAATATTGTGTTATTAAAAATATTCCATTGAACTTGCCTGTCTGATAAAATTTCTTAACAAAATTTGCAAAATGATCCGGCCAAGATTCAATTTTTTCCACCGATGATAAATTCCTCAAGTTAGATGTTAGAGTCATTATCTTAGAGAATTCTGACGGATAATCAATATTACCGATAAATACGTAAGCACTGTGACCCCTTTGAGAAAAATATTGATTCCTTGCGGCAATATAATTATTCAAATGTGTGCCTTTTGGTAAAAACCATATTGGATCAAACCATTGTTCCAATCTATACGAGCCAACAATACCTATTGATGCTGCTATTATCGTGATCAACAGTATAATAAATTTGCCAGGTAAAGTTAGAACGATCCTCGAATACAAACGATCTATTAATTTCGTAGATAATGCTTTGTTCGGATCGACAATTTTCATAACATGATTTTCATGAACTATACACGGTATTATACCATTCCTTTTTCCTTCGATTCGTTTTGCGTCCAATGTGAAAAAGGCAACGAAAAACGTGATCTGCAATAAAAACGTTACGAGAACTCCGACCGCAGCGTAAATGCAAAATGATTGTAGCGACGGTAATATCTGAAAATTAAATGTTATTTAAATTGTTTTGTATTAATTTATTATCAAAAAAAAAAGAAAAAAAAAAAAGAAAAAAAAAGAAAAAAAAAAAGAATAAAAAAAGAAAAGAGAATAATAAATACATACTGTCGACGCGCCGATAATAAATGCTACGACATCGGTAAACGATGTTATGCAAATGGCAGAACCCGCGTGTCCCAACGTGAGACCTATCCTTTCGTGTAATGCTTTTTTCCTATTTTCTTCGAACGAATGTATTTGCTCCCAAGATGCCATCATTACGAACAAATCGTCTACTCCAAGGCCCAATAACATAAATGGTAAAGACGTATGCACTGGACCATAAGGAATTCCAATTACGGAACATATACCTATGGATATTATGAAGGCACCACCAACGCAAAGTAATCCAGTTGCGGTAAGGCAAAACTATTTAAAAATAAAATATAAAAATAGTATATATATATATATATATATATATATATATATATATATATATATACATATATACACTATTTTTATAAATATTTTTTATAAATACCAATTTATAGAAGCATCATAATTACCCTCCATTCTACCCAGTTGAAATTAGAAAGAATGAATTGAACGTAAAAAAACATCAACAATATTCCTATACCCAATTTGTCTATATCTTGAAACAAGGTCGACGAACTGATGTCTCCAAAACTTCTACCTGCTTCATAAAATAATTCCAATGTTTCATTTTGATAATTATTATTGTTCCAATTATTCAATTCCATCGAGGCTTCTTCTAAAGTACGTAGAAATCCTGATTCCCATTTCAATGCTTCTTCTGTTGCCTGAATACAAATTGTCATTGAAAATAATTATCTCCTTACATATAGTTAATTATTAATTTTTTACTGAACAGTAAAAAAAAAGTAAGGATTAAAGATTACGAAAAAATATGCATATATTATATATAATTTTATGCAATTATGGTTTTTATCTGCAAGATACTAAAAAAATTTGTTTTAATCACCTCTCGACTCATTGTTGATTTGTAGCTTCTCTATTTTACTATTTTCAATTGAATTTACAGTATAATATGGTATTAGATAATTGGACGAATAAATTATTAAAATAATATAGCGTTGTTTAAACGATTAATAATAAGAAAGATAAAGTAACTTTTTCAAACGATCATTGAAATTTCATTGTTAAACTTATCTTCTTGAAATATGATATATGTATATATGTATATAATAAAAATGTTTTATTTATTTATTTTTTCTTTTTTTTGCATTTTATCACATTTAAAAATATTATAATATAATTAAGTGAGCCCCAAAACAAATAATTCCTTTCAAAGAATATTTCCTTTACATTACCATTATTTGTTATTAAAAATATATTGCTGTAAAATAGATATTTCATGTGAAATATTATTTATCTATGAATATTTTGACAAAACATGAAAATATATAATATTTCTCTTTATCGTACAAGGTAAAAGTATGCAACATATGTATGTTAAAAATTTAATAGAGACTTACCTTACCCAATCTGCTGTTCCGGCATCATTTCCAAATGTATCCATGTCTATATTAGAAAAATTCACGCGCACCATAAACTGCGTTTTAATTGCTTTGGCTGATACAATTCTACCACTTTCGTCTCTCGTGATTTCACCTAAGAGATCAGTGAAATTCATAGGATGGCCAAGCGTAGGACTTATATTAATAGTGTTTATCTTTGTAATGATATCTTCTTTCGTTTGTTTCTTGATCTGATCGCTATTATACTCCCAAATATCAAGAATACTAAGTACAAAGCAACTTCTTGGTAAACTATTATATATATTACAATATAATTCAGTATCTGCATGAACTGCCGGCTCAAATTCTGTTACATTTAATTTTCCTGCAGGTTCTTCCTCAAAGAAATCATCTTCCAAAGGATCTGTACTCCTTTTCTTTCGGATATGAGCCTTTATAGAAGGTATCCTATCAACAAGACAATACAATTAATATTGTTCATGGCTTTTTTGATATATCCATATAATTACTTACTTTAAGCAAACATCTGTCCATGAAATAAATGTGCGTTTACCAGGAACTTCGGTCAATATCACTTGTTTTGTAATTTCATTCAACTGAAACAAATCCAAATGTATAAATATTTTTAATAATACAACAAAGTTATTTGTTATTTAAAATTCATAACAAATATATGTATATATATATATATATACCTTGACGAGTATTTCTGGCTGTAGGACGTCATCTCCTGTCAAAATAATATTCTGTACTCTTTGTCCTTCTCCAAAATTAGATAAAAACCATTCTGTGTCATGTACAAAATCAGAGTTAGGAGGTATCCAAAGTTTTAATGGACTTTTCTCTTGTCGAAACCAATATAATCCACCAAGACAAAATAAAATAATCATAACGCTTCCTATTAACCATCTCTGTGGTTGCAGAGCTATTCTAGATCCTAAACTGAAAGAAATGTAAAAGAAATAATGTCTCAGTTATATACTCATCATTCATTCCAGTCAGTCCTTGTAATACTACATTGTGATATGAATGCTCAATGAGATTTAAACTTACGCATAAAAAAAATGCTCAACTCCTTCTGATATACGTTCTGGTATGCAACGTATTACACTCATCAAAGATCTTCTTTTAACAGTTCTTTTTTGTATCTCCATTTTATTTTTTAAATAGAAGAATTTGAGTTTAAATAATTTATCTTCTCTTATAGATATTATAGCTTGGATTTACATATTAAATTCATAGGAGCATCGATGATCTAATACTAATATATAACAGAATGAATATCACACAATTGTAATGTCAAACACATATATCATATCATATGGACTTTACTCTTATTAATTCACACTATCATAACCTCTACATTTAAACTAACGTAGAAAACAATTTATATCATATGAATAATCAATATAAGACCATTGATTCCAATTACGACATTAAAATCACGATAAGATTTCATTTGAGATATATATTTGCAAAAGTTTTATGTTGAAAATTCATTGTCATAATCGATTTATCCTTAGAAATAAGAATATATCAATTGGAAATGATTATAAACAAATGTTTACGAATGTGTCATTTAAAATGCATTCGATACAGACAATCAATAAATCAAACATTATATATATATATCTTTGTCTTTGTCTATCGAATAATGTTATTCACTTCGTAAAATAAAATTAAAAATTTATAATAATTTACACTTACACTTGATAGGTATTAACACATTTATGTAACCTTCTCTACTGTGATTGGACTTTATTTAAAATTAGAACGAGTAACATTAGCAACGTGATAGAAAACTTTTCTAGTGCATGAAGTAAGTAATAAATGATAGCGTAACGTTTGATGACTTTTAATGAATGCCTTTTCGATGAAACATGACGTTAGACTGCGCTCTTAGCTTTATCTTCAACGATTGTTTTTTCGATGACAGATGTCGATTTATAATCGATTCTTAGTAATCTTTATTCTATTTCTTTCGATTGAATGATCGAGATATAGGGGAAAAAAAGAAAGAAAAAAGAAAAAAAAAAAGTACTTCGACCACAAGGATCATGATAATAATCAATAATGTATGCTGTTGTTTTTTTTTATTTTTTTTTTTTCTTTTTTTTTTGTTTCCTTTTTTTCCCTTTCTTTTTTATACTGACCGAAGCATATGAATCTCTTCGAAGTAAAACACTTCATATTCCAGGAAAATATTAAATTTAAACATAAAAATAAATATATTAAAAAAAATATATATATATATATATACGTGTATATAAATAGAAATAAATTATTTACAAATAATTTTTTCTTGCAAATTCCTTTGTGCTTTTATTTTCGATCTCTCTATCTCTTTTCTTTTTTTTCTTTATTTTTTTTTGCATTATTTTCTTCTTTTTTTCGAACATGGACGAGGATCGTTCGAGACTCGAAATATTTGTCGTTATGGGAAAATTTAAATTCAAAAATAAATTAAAATTAAAATCAAAGCTATAGGAAAATGTACATTAAAGATGAAAGATCTATATAAAAGGTATATATAAATTATATAGAAAAAAAAGTATATACATTTATATATATATATATATTTTTTTTTTACGCGCTTATAAAAAGTAAGAAAAAAGAAATTATAAAAAAAAATACAAAAACTATTGTGTTTCGACTATGATTTTATTGAAAATAAAATAATAAAAAAAAATGAATATATATATATATATATATATATATATATATATATAAATTATCGTTTTATACGAATACGATGACTCAGATGATTGATATTATTACATTAAATTATCTTATGATTGTTAGTCATCGAATGAAAGAGATAAGAAATAAAGGAGATAGAAATAAAGAGATACAGACATAGCATGCAGACCGCTGAAAATATCTTATATTACTATATGTAAATATAGTACCATACAAGATAGACAAATGTACATTAAAATGGCGGTACAACAGATACGGCATAAGATATGATAAAGATTAGGTGCCTCGATTATTTCCAAATGCATTAAAGTCGATAACATATTACTAATAGCAAATATTAACATAATCGTTCTCGCTGAGAGAAAACATGGAGATGTATTCAACCAAATCGGTACGATCAATAGATAAGGTAAAACAATTGCTAGATCATTATAATGAGCACTCCTGATACGATCCACTGCCGGATGTCCACCACCGTTTGGGCACATTATCACTTGATTTCCTTTCATCCATATTCTATCCTCCTCGCTATGTATCACCTGTCATTAAATCATAATAACATTTCATTTGTGTACAATTTTAAATATATATATATATGTATATACAAAAAGTAAAATCTATAAATAGTAAATCTATAAATATCTATAAATAGTAATCTTATTAACTTAATTAGTATCATATCGAGACGTTAAGGAATATATGCATCCATAAATGGTGGAATGAACTCTCTAGGCAATGGAAATTATGCTAATTAAAACTAAACGTATTGTTAATTGAATTTATACGAATTTGTGAAAATTTCAAAATATATTTATGAACTTTTATTTCTATCGACGAAACGATATTATTACGTTTCAAAACTTATATCATATTAATCGAAATTGTTCTTAATAATTTGTAAATGAACTTGTATATATGTATAAATATATATATATATATATGTATATATATATATATATCGTTAAGTATGATAAAATATAAAATTAAAATAAAATAAGAAATAAATAAAAGTGTTTAATATATATTGAAAATATCATATATAATATTATATGTATATATATATATACATATAAAATATAACTTATAACATTTTCAACTAATCAAAATCCATGTTACATATATATATATATGTGTGTGTGTGTATTATATTTTTCATATAAAATATAATATAAAATAAAATATGATAGAAATATTTGTATAATCATATTATATAAAAAAAAAATATATATATATATATATATTTATAATGCATATAAGAAAAGGATATTGATTAGTAAAAAATTTGATTAAAATTAATTACAAGACTGTTAATAAAAAAAAAAAAGCTTGAAAATAAAATTTATTTATTTGTAAGAAAGGTCTTACCTGTTTGGCAACACGAACTCGTCCTGTGATCCAAGTCAAGGACATCATCTTCAAAATAAGAACACTGGCCCACCATGCGTATATCGTCCATAGTTTTTGTTCTTGTTCCTTTTCAATTGGATTCGTGTTATATAGCATCGTGTTTCATGCACGCAAAAGAAAGACTGAAGAAATAGAAAGGGAGGGAGACAGATAGATAGAATCCTCTTTCTCCTTACGTTTTCACTTCAAGGCGAATGACGACGAACTGTTGAACTCCACGGGAGACGATCTAGCTGCGAGGTGAAATCTCGCTCAGATTCTATTTGAAAGTCAAATGACAACCGATTATCCGACTGGCTAACTCCTAACTTGAAATTGATTTTCAAAGAAACAGGTACACATATTAAAAATTAGAACTATTATATCTATAGATCTATATAGGGTATGTTTAAGATCTATCATATCTTATAACAAATTATTGATACTGGCTGTTGTATGTTCAAAAAAAAAAAAAAAAGAAAAGAAAAAAAAAAAGAAAAGACCGTCACTGTATATTTATTATTAAATTAAAATATTTATTAAAAATATTAAATATTCTAAAAAAGAATTGTTAATATCAAAATTAAGCTAACAAGGTAGAGATATATTAAAGATGAACATACTTTTGAATAAATCTATAGATCTATAGATATTATTTAAGATCTATCATATCTTATAATAGATTGTCGTAACTGACTATTACATCCACACACATTCACACACACACACACAGACACAAACACAAATACACACACACACACACATATGTTTAAGATTTATAGATATATTTAACGCATTATTGACCATTTATTAATTAATTGCAAAAAGTAGCGTGTATCGTCGATTGTATTCATAATTGAATTAAAAATCATCATAAATGTAATATTAAAAATTAAAAAAAAATTGCTAATATATCAAAATTAAGGATCATAATAACGATTTACATAATTTTATACTTTAATAATTAGATAAATTGCGTGGATACATTGGAATCTGTCAATAATGCGTTAAGATCAATTTTAATTTTCTCATAAAATTTAAGAAAATTTCTTTAACATGAAAATGTTAAAATGTTAAAATCAAAATAAAATCTTCGACAAACATTACGTTTTTATTCTGACAATTGGGATTGATAAATACAGCTTATATTTTTTTTTCGTTTTCTTTTTTTTCCATAATTTGCATTGTTCAGATATTCGAAAGTAATAACGTGATTTTTTTTTTGTTTTGTTTTTGTTTTCGTTTTCGTCGATATACACAAAATCCGATCGGAACACGATCAGGATTATCACACGATTAAATTTCAACTAAGGATAAATTATTTCACAAAGGTTACGATCAATGATTTAAAACTTATCACTGCACAACGTTATCTCGATATCAGTGATATTATTGCCAACGAAGACACTTTTCCTTTGATAGATGAATATTGTCTTGTGTGAAACTCATAATTATTAATGGACGTTTGAAATTTCTCGTTATGCATTATATTAAAACAAAAAAAAAAAAAAAAAAAAAAAAAAAAAGAAAAAAAAAACAAGAAAACATATCTCACGAACGCCACTGTGCGATGTTACTTTTCTTGATGTTCGATTGTATAGAAACATCTATTAGATTATTCCCAAGGAAAAAATCGGTGGCTACGATGTTTGTCTCTTTCCACCATTTCTCTTGAAACCTCACCGTCAGATTTCTATTTACTAAGTCGGCCATTTCGCGTAATCCACCGGCCGGCTCGAAAATGACATCCAATGGGAACGGCGTCAGTTCCGCCATGACAACCCACAATGGATTTGGACTATTCTTAGATATTTTAGGACCCATTATTACATCGTCCAAATATTTAAATAGACCTTTCACTGTTTGCTGATTACCCCAGGCTTGAGATAATGACGGCCAGAGCCACTCGTAATCTGATAATATTCAAGACAATCAAACTCTTTTATTGATTTTCAATTCAAGTTGACATATAAAAAAAGAGAAAGAAAAAAAAAAAATCAATTTATCTCTAATTACTAACGGTATTACCATTCACCGTATGTTTGTCACTATAACAAATGATCAATCGTCCACCACCGGTCCAAATATCATTGAGGGTTGGTCCAAGACCAAGGACACCTTTGTCAGGTTTCAAGATCAGATCGCCAAATTCTCGATGTAAAATCGTTGCAAATCCACGATGTATACTTGGGCTATCGACAAAGCCAACAGGAAATCTAAAATATATAAGATACATTTTATCTTTATTATCACATTTATATTCAATTTAGAGATCAAATGATATTTAATCGATATCTTAATTACCTATGAAAATCCATTATGACAACTTCTCCCCTGGCAACGTCTAAAAAATTTCGAACGTCCTTGATGATAGGCGAGAGTGGTGTTATTCTCGACGTATCGTGATTCACCCAAAACCTAGTGATGTTTTTACTTTCCTCATCGTGTTCCGTAGCGTTTGGTTTTGAAGGATAATAACCAACTCTGATATCGAGATAACGTATTCCATGTACCAATTGTGTCCAAACATCGCGATCCTGAGTTAGCAAATAACTTTGGAAAACTCTTCTAGTCAAATCAACGTGTTCGTAACAACCTGAATTGTGTGTCCCGGGTATCATCAGGCTGCCAATTGGTAGTCTCCCAAGTTGTCTTCTTCGTTTTTAATAAAAATGATTAACGCACGTATCAGAATATAAATTGACGATTAATCCGATTAGAGAATATATTTATCTGAATATATATATAAATATACCTCAAGTCGTACATCCAAGTTGGCCAAATTCGTAAACAAGAGCTCATACAAAGATCACCGTCCTTGTAAAGAGCAACATGATGTTTCAAGCAATGTGGACCAGGAAGTGTAGCACCATCTCGAGTATCCCATCCACCTGGTAATGGAGGTCGACCTACCGTAATATTAGTTCGATAATATCCTCTTGGATGTTCCAATGGGGACAAGATTAATTTAGGTCTGATGGTTTTGTCTGGAAAATAATAATGACCGTGATCGCGTCGACCATGATATTATAACGTTTGATTCGTTCATTCGAAATAATAATAATAGTAATAATAATAAGAAGAAGAAGAAAAAAAAAAGAAAGAAAAAAAAAGGAAATAAGCAATGAAAGAAGAAATAATTGATTTCAGAATATCTAATTAATCAGATTAGTTTATGAAAAAAAAATCCATAAATCAATAAATAAATAAATAAATAAATAATTGATTATGTTATGTCGTACAATGTGCAAAAGAAGCAAACAAAACTTATTACTATGCACTGGGTCAGCAGTGAACACCTTGATGGTATCTGGGTATTCTTTACTTGTAGGACAGTCCAATTCCCAATTAACTTCTAATACAGCATCGACGACATTATCACTAGCAGCGATCGGTTTGCATAAGGAAGAGACCGTCAACCATACTTTCCCACATTGTGCTGCCGAAGCTACAAAAAGAACTATCATTTCAAAGTATACTTAAACACGTTGATAATGAAAATGACGAGATAGATATCTCGTTCGAATTAATTCTATCCTTTAAAATCAATTTTAACAGGCTACATCTAGGACACATTTAAATTGTTTAAAAGTCAACACATTTGATAAATAATTTCTATCGATTTTTATAAACAAAATATTTAAATGATATCATCCGAAGAAACTTAACGATTCATTAAAAATGACATTAAATAATCAAAAGGGGCGCATTTGCTTTGAAATGAAATGAAAAAGTAAAAATAAAATATTTCGATAGATAATATCCGACGGACTTTTCGGCCAAATAAAATCAAAATATATATACAACTGCAAATGATTTAACTTACCTATGTCATAAGATGCGTAAAGAAGCAAGAGAAATGTTTCTTTAATCATGATCAATATTAATGGAATCCTTCTATTGATCGGTCCAAGTATCTATGTTAAAATCTCTTGGAAATTTTGTCCTCCCAGTTTGATGTTTACAAGTTCAAAACGAAGGTTCAACGACGATTACATATGATAATATAATTCCGACGTTTTTCTCTCTCTCTCTTTTCGTTCAAACTTTTTCGTCCCTCGAATTGAAAGATTCTCGAAAGATCGTATCGAAATCTTTAGGATATGTATCTTGAAGTATAA
>NC_140811.1:3280000-3295000 GCF_050613455.1 Vespa mandarinia | reverse complement strand
AAAAATTAGCCTGAAAAGTGTCGAGAAAAAAAGAAAGAGTAATCGATTTTTAAGATCACGTAAAAATTGATCTATCATCTATAAATATAATCTTTAATCTCTCGACAGTTTAAAAATAGAACAAATAATTGGAATTTCTTCGTTCTTATCCATAAGAATTTTTAACAAGCTACTGTCAATATAGCCACATTGTCTTCTTCTCTTTTTTTGTTTTTTCTTTTTTTTCTTTTTTTTATTTTGGACGTCATTCTACTTCGTGTACAAACAAAAAATGATCTATAACAAATTTTTCAAGACTGTTTTCTTTTTTCTTGTCGACTGTTTTGTTCTTTTTTCTTTTTTTTTTTTTTTATTTTTTTTTATTTTTTTATTTTCATGTCGTATTAAAAATTATAAAAATATTGATTCTTGACATCACACACTCGTTCCAATAAAAATATACGAAAGTGATAAAAGCTACTTGATTGTGCATGAATAATTTTTGTCTCAATGAATAGGTTAATGTTGACTAGCTTAGTTTAAAAAAAAGAAAAAAAAAAAAAAAAGAAATGAAAAAAAAAAAATACAAACAAACCAGATGGATGTATGTAGTATATATATATATATGAACTTATCTGATATCACATATTCACGAGATATTAATTCATACCTGCTGGTGATAAAGATCTTCCGCAGGTCGGAATCCTAAACTTTCTCTATGTCGCGATACAGATGTGGACAATTGTTGTCTTTTTCTTTCAGACGTTGCCATTTCCTATTTAAGAAATCAGAAATATATATATATATTTGTTTTTTTTTTTTTTTAATAATCATATATGCATGCGCAAACTGGATCTGAAGAAAATGTTAGAAGAAAAAATAAACAAGAAAAAAAATGAAAAACGTAAAAGAAAAGAATCATACTTCTGATTCATTGTTTAACAAAACTGTAGTCATATTTTCGGCAATGAACCATTTTTGACCCTTCATAACGATATTGGACGGTGGCTCGTGCGTTGCACCGATATCGGCCGACCATACAGTTACACTTCCACCAGCATCTAATTTTGCAGTTCGATGGAATTTAAAAAGTGTTTCTAATGTTCCAGCTTTGCGAAGAATTTGCCAACCACTAAGTCCGATCTCCTAATGACACAAAAGGGAAGAGAAAGAGGGAGGGGGGGGGGAGAGAGAATGGAAGGGGACAAAAAAAAAAAGAATTGAATTATTATTGCAAACCTTCGTACAATTTTATGATCATATTCATATTGGTATAAAGTTTTATAAATTTTGGAAAATACAATTTTTATTATAATATATTCATATATTAATTAAAACTTACTTTGTTACCCTTGTTAGTAAGTTTTACGTATCGGCCTTGAGGATCAGCTTCTGTTATCTCAATATCACCCCTAGCTGTACCACTGATACTATAGTCACTACTACTACGTTCTTCACTTTCCTCCAATAACGTTCGCTTCCTCTTTCCACCTCTAAGAGGCGTTTGTCTCGCTGGAGTACTTCTACTGCTACTCTGTACCACGCAACTGATACCACTTTGTGATGGCGTTATATTTAATCTGCAAAGAAATAGAGAAATAATTTAATTTAATTTAATCGGTACTCCATGACGCGCACATCACTCAGGCAAAATCTTTCTATTTATTTTTTCTATTTATTTATCTTTCTATTTATTATTATTATTAAGAACTATTCTAAAAGTATATTTACCTAGCTTCCTCGGATTCTAACAATTTACGATATGCAGCAATCTCCAAGTCAAGAGCAACCTTTATATCCATTAAATCTTGATATTCTTGTAATTGTTGAGCCATTTCATCTCTCATTCGAGCTAATTCCGCCTCATATGCGGCTATATTTTCTGTATATCGAATACGTTCGTTCTCTCGCAGACTTTCCAAATCCCTATAAGAGAAATATTTATTTATTTTTTATTTTTTTTTTTTTTTTTTTTTTTTTTTCTAATTAATATTTAATATAAAATATAAATCTAGAAAGATCTATATTATCGAGAATAAATACCGGATTCTTGAATTCAAAGCATTGGTAGAAGCCTCAAGTTCGTTGATCCTTTGCTTAAGAGTATCAATTCCAGATCGAGTCTGTCTCAATTCCTCGATGGCTGAGCTAGCTGCATCACTATTACGTTGAGCATGAGAAGTCAAGTTTTTGATCTTGTTCTCATATAATAATTCAATCTCCTCACGATTGGCACGCATCTGTGCCTCATATTGATCACGTAATTCTTGCAATGACTGTTGTAATTTTGCTTCATATTGTTCGGCCAATCTTCCATCAATTTCAGAGATTTCAACCTAATAACAATAAAATATAAACACGTTAGATATATGTATATATATGTATATTTTTTTTTCTTTTAATAAATAAAGAATAAATATTTAAACCTATATATATATATATACCTGTCGCCTCGTACGCGTTTCAGTAAGCTCCTGCTGATAAACCTGATCTTTAAAGCTAATATCCTCTTTAAGACTTTGAATATGATTTTCAAGATCGATACGTTGTAATGTTTCTTCCTCGAGATGATGGCGAGTATCGTTCAATGCCGCGTTCAAACGTTCGTTTTCCTTTTCCAATTCTCTATCCTTATCCGTAATTTTCTTACGTTCGGTTTGACTTTGAGTTAATTGAGATGTCAAATCGCTGATTCTAGCCTCGCATAAACTCAAATTCCTTTCGGCTATTTGCAAATCCTTTGTCTTCTTTTCCAATCTGTAATAATAAAAAAAAAAAAAGTAAGAATAAGAAAAAAAAAATATATATATATATACATATAAATATTTATCATTATTTTAAAAATCTCATGATCATTCTCATGATTTTCTTCAACCTATACTATAATAATAAAAAATAAAAAAAATATATATATATGTATATATTTAATAAATATTAAAAGAGACATATCGTGTCGTATACGCACAACTATTATTAAAATAGTAAAATTGCATAAAAAAATGATTTTTTTTTTCTTTTTTTTTTTTTTTTTTTTTTTTCAAAAATAAATATATTTACTTTTTTCGTCCCTTAATTTTTCCATTATTACATATCGACAATAATTTTTATATCGTTCAAAGCAAAAATCCCTGAAAATATTTCAAAATGAAAAAAGATATATTAAGAGTTAAATTTTATAATCATTATTATATTATTCATGGTACATACTTATGTTTATTTAAAAATATTTTGTAAGATTGATAATCGATGATATTTAACGTATCATTTTCAAAGAAAATTCTAAAAGACACGTTTCTAATACTCCCCTAATTTCCAGTTAGATACCGGGAAGCTGATTCTTAAAATAAAAGCGCTTCGTAGAGGGAGAAAACTCGAAATATCGTGTTTCTCCATTCTTCTCGACTTAGATATCTCCTATCTCTCTCTCCCTCTCTTTTTTTCTTTCTTCCATCGTTTTAGATTAGATCTAATTATTAAGATATATCATTGATATATTTCTTGCTTTCTTTCTTTCTTTTTCTTTTTTTGTCTATTCTAAACTTTAACCATTTGATTCAGAAATCATTTAATATTTAAACGAACAATATTAATTTTTTTAATTTTATTCATATTTTCAAACTCATTCCTTTCTTGACTTAGTCACAACAGTACAAACGGGAAATTACAAACCACAATTAAAGAATTTCCTTTAGATTAAATTTAATTATTGATAAAATCATTGACATAATTTTTTCTTTCCTTCTTTCTTTCTTCTTTCTTCCTATTCTAAACATTTACCATTCAGTTTCTAAAAAATTTTGACTTTTGAATATTAGTTTCTTTTCTTTTCTTTTTTTTTTTTCCTTCTTATTTTCAAATTCATTTTTTTCTTGACCTTATTAGTTATAGAAGAACAGAAAATTACAAATCACAATGAGATATCTCGCAGAATTAATTATTGGATTACCTCCTTTCTGTTCTGAAGTTTATGATTATATAAATAATTCTCAATAATTCTATGAATTGATAAGTGAAATATTAAAAAAAAAAAAATAATAAGAAAAAATTTTTTTTAAATACAAATAAAAAGTAGTAATAAACATAAGATTTAATTAAATAAAATAAGATTAAATAAAACAAGAATCATTGATAGCATATTATAACTTTGATTACTCAACAATATTGACCCGACGTTATATCAAAAATAAAAAATAAAAAAGAAATATATATATATATATATATATATATATATATATATTTCAATGAGAATTTTCTAATTCTTGCATTGTACGAAGGCCACTCTTTTTTGCCGATCGTATCTTGAAATCCTTGGACTACTACTCGAAGCAACAATTAATAATATATATATATATATTGCGTGACTATACAGGACAAGGTCGAAATCTTTTTATTCTTACGAATGAATTGAGCGACTACGTCATCCCCAGAAATCGTCCATTTTTATTTCATGCATATCTTCAAAAAAGAAGAAAAAGATGGGAAGAAAAGTAAAAACAGAGAGAGAGAGAGAGAGAGAGAGAGAGAGAGAGAGAGAGAGAGAGAGAGAGAGAGAGAGAGAGAGAGAGAGAGAGAGAAATTAGAAAAAAAGAAATTGTGAAACTAAAAACAAAATGCTTTTTATCTTTTCTTATCTTTAGAATATTCGAAATGAATACGGCTAACAAACCAGTTTGATTGCTTAAAATCATTTACATACATATACAGCTCTATTCCATCACGTCTGTCGCTATCAAATGTCAAGAAAAAAGTTGTTAAGATAGTAATGGTGAGAATATGATGATGGTAGTAGTGGTTTAATGGTAGAGTAGTGGGGGACGAATAAACTTGCCCAGGGGACAAAGAGAGAAACTCGCGTAGGAGGCTCTCAACGTCTGGGTCGCTTTCATTTATTTAAGTATTTCGAGTTTGGAGTCTTGAGAAGAATGTCAAAAGAAAAAAAAAGAAAGAGAGAGAGAGAGAGAGAGAGAGTGAAAAATAGAAAAATAAAACGACACATTTCAACAAAAAAAAAAAAAAAAATTCATCGCACGATACCGTTTGTTAACAAATAATTAATAAATTAATAAATTAATAAATTAATAAAGCTTAATATACATCATAAAAAAAAAACAAAAGAAAAAAGAATAGAAAATACGAAAAAAAAAAAAAAAAGAGAATTAATTTCTACAAACTTTTTATCGAATACTACAAAATAGCCCTTGTAATCGCACGTAATTTATAAATTAATAAATTAGTACAAACAAAAAGAGAAAAAAAGAAAACAAGAATTATTTTTCTTATTTTCTTTTTCTTCTTTCTTTTTTTTTTTTGCGAAATTTGCTAAATTGTGATAAGTTGAAAAAAAAAAAGAAAAAGAAAAAGAGAAAGAAATATTATTCACAGTCAGAGAAACTCCAGAATCATATCGGTCAAAAGACATTTCACGAAGCCGACGAGAACCCAAAGAGCGAGTACTATACTCGGTTCGGCGCTATTTCAGACACGGAACACGACCCACATTGAGAATTTTATTTTCTACCATGGCGAACCAAGCAGTCTAATATTCGGTTTAACTCTTAACGGCCCGTAACCAAGGGTTACCACAAACCTCCTACAATACGAATTCTAATCAATCGAATTCGATCGAATTTTATTTTCATTTCTAATCGATTTTTCATTCATTATAAATTAATAAAACAAAAAATAAAAAACATCTGATTGTTCGAAGAAAAAAAAAATAATAATAATAATAAATCAACGACCTAACCTCAAATTAAAATTGAAAAAAAAAAAAAAAGAAAAAAAAAACCTTTTAGAAAAATTGTTCTTAATATATCATTTTTTTGTCCTCCAATTTTATAATTAGACATTATTTATTATGAATTTGATTTTTGTAAATACAATAATGGCGAATTTCATAGTAATCTGTATGCATGCTCGGTGCATACGTATATATATGCATACATACGTATAATGTTCTCTCTCAGTATGGGGTAAAAAGACCAACCGTTTTCATCCTAACATCTTGCTTTTCTAACAAACGATTGAAGTAACACACACGATGTTTATGCATGTATATATACCCACGCATATGTACACAAGAATTAATTTGCAAGTTCACAATTTTATTGTAATGTCACAAACAAGATTAAAACTAAGCACGTATATATCAATGACTCATATTTTATTCTTAGGCGGGAAAATAAAAAATTATCTTCGTAATAGAAAGAAAAAAAAAAGAAAAAAGAAAAAATATCAATTTATTTTTTTATATTAACCATTTTAGTAAAAATTAAATGGTTTTTTCTTTTTTTTCTTTTTTTGATAATTTTGTTTCATAATTTTTGTTCAAATTTATCTCTTAATAAATAATAATTATACATACATCATTCATACATTCATTCATAGAGGGCGCCATAATTACTAGCATGAAACGTTTTTTTTGTATTACTATGTCAGTCATAATAAAAAGAAAAATTAGATAATAACATTTTATAATGTTAGATTGTGGAATTAATTTTCATAGTAAAAAAAAAAGTGTGTCAAATTTAAATTACGATAATTTGTCCTTTCCAACGACCGTTAAAAATCTTTGCCTTCGACATTCTTGTCGATGAAGAAACCGGCCTGTTAGTAGCTTTCCCGTTGCCGCGATCAATGGCCTAAAGGCCAACGGAAACCTCCTTCTCTTTGACCGTCTCTTGCAATGGCCGGAATCGACCTATGATGTCAGCAACAATTCTGTAAAATTTTTCGATTCCAACAAAACATAATACTCGCATTTTTATTTTCCATGTCACGTTTTGTAGTCCTAAAGACGTACATATGTACTTGAACCCTAAGAATAAAATTCATATGAATTTGGCATATTATCATCGCCCAAAATAGTTTTCATCGATAATAAAAGATGTCCAAATTTATTTATTTATTCATTGAATTTTTCTTCTTTTGTTTTAATTTATAAAAATATATTTATATTACACACATATAAATATTATTCTCGATAACATATCATTAAAAATAATCAAAATATCTCATTAAAAATAATGAAGGTTAACATTAACATCAACATACTATTATTCATTTCATTGGTTTACTCAGTCGCGTGACAAAAGGGAATAATAAACGCAATGTAATTGGTCAAACATATATATTGTAAAGCATTAACGAACATCATAATTTTAAAAAAGAAAAAAAAAAAAAAAAAAAAAAAAGAAAGAAAGAAAAGAAAAACGAAAACAAAACAAAACCAAAAAATCACGTTATTTCCATTTCATATTTATTCTTCATTTTAATAGGTTCTGACTTTAGAACTTCGCTCATTCGTTTTAGAATGCAAAAATAAAAAAAAGAAAAGCAACGAAAAAAAAAGAAAAATAGCGCTTCGAATGCTCGGTTGAATGTATAGTATCGAAACGCCATCTATAAAAAAAAAAAATATACATTAAATGATAACGAATGAAACGAGGCTCTCAAACGACATTTAATAGAGAGCGAACTAAAATTGTTTAGATGATTTTACGAATTAATCTAATCTTTGTCGACAGTTTTTAGGTTACTTTTTTTTCCCCCTTCGAATTGATTCATTCTGTATATACACTTAAATTACTTTCAAATATGACATCTATATTTCAATTGCATTATTTTGTTTATTAATCGATCTTTATAGTATCTGATATCGAATTCGTTATAGATAGTCTGCATAATAAAGAAAATGGCGGAGAGGCACGAAGAATTTCTTAATAAAACCTGTTCACATTCAATCGAGGACACCATCATCGTCATCGTCACGATTTATTCTATCGAACGAAGAAATGACGTCATGCTTCGTGCCTCGAGAAGCGTTCTTTACGTTCTTTAAAAACTCGTATTCATTTAAATCGAACGTTCCCTTTAAGGTGTAGTAGCTCTTTAGCACAGGAAAAAAAGGAAACAAAACAAAATAAAAAAAAACAAAAACAAAAACAAAAACAAAAATCACGAAACACAATCGATCGATAGTTGTTACCTCCTGTAACATTTTACTGCAATAATCATCATTTCTTGTAAATTTGTTATTTCGAGAGATACACGAGGTTAAAGATGAAAATAAAGATGGCGTAAACGTTGCATATTTGCAATTGAACAGTTTCTCGTTGATATCATTTAATCTGGCTACGGAGCTACGACGAAATTCCGTGATCCAAATTCGACGAATTAAAATCTAAATGAAAAATTGACCTTCGAGGTTTCATCGCCAAAAATATCGTTTCTCGATGAATAACAAAGATAGCTAATCGAAAAAATAAAAAAAATAAAAAAGAAAGGGGAGAGGGGAGAGAGAGAGAGAGAGAGAGAGAGAGAGAGAGAGAGAGAGAGAGAGAGAGAGAGAGAGAGAGAGAGAGAAGAAAAAAGAAACAAAGCAAAAATCGTCTTAGCGATGGATCTTGTAAAAATGTACATTTAGAAATTCTTATACGCGTTCAACTTAGCAATTGAAAAACTATAAGTTATAACTTTTAATAGGACAACAATGTAAATAATTAATAATGTTTTCATTTAATAATGCAATTGATCCGAGATATGTTTGAAATAGATATCAATTAGATTTATTGGAATGTCAAATCTGACGCCATGTTAATATCAGTCTATTCATTTTTAATCTTCAAAAATAAACGATTTAATCGGGCAAAAAATATGTATAAACTACATATCTCGGAATATGAGTGTTTATCTTTTATATTATATATATATATATATTATATATATATATATATATATATATATATATATATATATATATATATATATACAAGTATCATATAGTTTGCTTCGGCCGTCGTGTAAAAGAGTCAATGTTTTTAGGTCAGGGAATACAGGAATGAGTGAGTGCGCTGACATCATCGTATAGTAGTAAGAGTGACGCAATCGTTCGTAGTAACGTCACGTTCTCGCTTGAACGAGACCTCGAAATATCGATTCTACCTCGAGTTGTAATCGATTCTCTCGATATATAGTCGATTGTGTTTGGACGCTTACTCACAATATTTCAACATCCATTATTATCACGGAACTACTACGGAGAAGATCATTTTACCCTTTCGGGTATATTGATTTTCCATAAAAAAAACCTTGAAGCATCCTGCTGAAATATATTTTTCTCTTCGAGCAAATTCTCTCCCTGTTACGTATTAAAAAATATACCATTAATATATATATTTTTATCATTATTTATTCTAACAAATTTATATAAAATTATCATGGATAACAATGATCGAAGTAATTAAGCTAAAGAAAATTATTGATCCACGTGAAGTAATGTGCTTTTAGCATGATATCGTAACATAAACAAGATTGTATCTCTCCTCTGACCTTTTTTAACCGCTTTACTAATTTCTTACATATAGAAATGTTAGACATGAGGATTAATATTGATTTATAATAGACGAATATTTTTCAATAGCATAAAACGTGTCATTTCATTCTCTCTCTCTCTTTCTCTCTCTCAAAAAAAAAAAAAAAAAGAAAAGAGAAAAAGAACTCTCCATATTGTCTACGATAGTTTCAAAGTAAACAAAGTAAGTTTGCATCTAAGTGTTAAATTCATTAAAACTGAAAAAATATATATATATATATAAAACATCTTTCTAAAAAAAGTAACTATAGCCTATGGGGAAAAAAAAAAAGAAAAAAAAAAAAAAAAAGATGCTTACGAATGCCATCCTTTATGTTTCCAATCTACGTAGAATGATTTTTATAACCGATCCAAAAAAAAAAAAAAAGAAAGAACTAGTTGATACATGTATTATTATTCACAAAACATTCTTATACGCGGGTACATTAATAGACGGACACGTCGATGACCTAAACGATATTATTATAATGATACAAATAATCATAAACTATAGAATATCACGTAAGAGATCTAAAATGCTGATAAATCCATAGTTTTATCATGTCCATCTGTTTTATGATAAATAAGAACTTTTATTAAAAAAAAAAAAAAAAAAAAAAAATATTCTGTTTTATGGGACATAAAAGACAAAATAAAGAAAATAGAAATAAATTAAAAAAAAAAAGAAAAAAGAGAAAGAAAAAAAGGAAAAAGAAAAAAGAATTAAAAAAAAAAAAAAGAGAGAAAAAAGAAAAAGGAGAAAAAATGGTAAAAAAGTATGCACGAAAGTAAACATAGACACACACACACACACACATACACATAATATATATATTAACATAGATACATACATATATATATATATATAGGAAAAAATGTACTTACTTATTTTTAAATTCCTCGCTAGTATCCCACAATCGTTTGGTATCTATCTCGAGTTTGGCGCGTTCCTTTGCGGTATCGTCCAATAACTTTCTAGTATCGGACAATTCTTGCTCGTACATAGACTTTATATTGGAAACTTCCCGTGTACTTGTTTCCTGCGTAGTATGCACTTCCCGCGTGAGTCTTGAATTTTCGGCTTCGAGATGCCGCACCTTGTCAATATAACACGCGAGACGATTGTTCAGATTTTGTAAATCCTGTTTCTCTTGTAAACGAGAATAACGCGTTGGACTTAATGGACTACCAGGCCTTTGTCCACCGCCGATAGGCGTGGACGTTTGAGGTGGCGGTGGTGTTTGTACGCCACTCGTATTAGTTGCCGACGCCGTTCCAGACGTTTTCTTACTCGTTTTCGTAGACATATTTGTTTCTTCTTCTACTTCTACCTCTTCTACTTCTATTACTTTTTCTTCTACTTCTTACTTTCTCCGTCCTTAACTGAAGGACTTCTTTACGAATTAGAAACTTAACTTCTTTTATCCTTCGTTATCTGTCCTTCGTAAAAAAAACCTCGGTCGAAGCATTAACTTACTTTACTCGATAGCACGCGTCCGTGAAAGTTACCTTTTATATGGGGGACTTTTACCACGGCAAAGTCGATTTTCTACCACCACCACCACCACTACCACCATCAAAAGCCGCTACAACAAGAACGCCGACGACGACGACGACGACGACGACGACAAACGTGTCCGTTAACGCACAGATATTAAACCGTTTGCTGCGTGCTGACGCCAACACCGAGGCGACTCTCTTTCTCTCTCTCTCTCTCTCTCTCACGCGAATATCCCCTTCCATAACCAACAACGCGTATCTCTCTTCCGACCAATCGCGTAACACCATTTTCTCCATCTCTCTCTCTCTCTCTCTCTCTCTCTCTTTCTCTTTCGTTTTCTCCCTCTCTCTTTTTGAAGCTTCATTTAACGAACGCCATACCTATGGGGATTTTTCTTTCTTTAGCGCTGACCTAACGTCAGTATTTGTTTCTGAATGCTTCTTTTAGTACGTTCCTGATTGGTCGACGCCAAAATGTTCCGGCTTTTACTCGCTCTTCTTCTTCGTTTTTTTTCTTTTTTTTTTTCCCCTCTATTTTACACGTTTTCCATTACTATGTTTTATAGGTTAGAAATTTTTCCGGATCGTTAGTAAAGACTTATTATTCGTACGTATCAAATGTTTTAATTTAGTCCTACAATTTTTAATGTTTCTTTAAAATTTCTGCTTTTTTCTTCTTTTTTTTTTTTAATATTCTTTAGTTAGGGCGGGGGAGGAGGTTTCAGTGCTTAGCCAATGAGAAGAGAATTCTTACATTGCAGCGAATAAAAAGAATATGATTTCCATGCCGCATGCGCAGATTGCTCATATGATATGCGCCGTCTTTTGCTGGTGACGTAATCGGATTAGATTTGATTGGACATCAGGGACGTATAATTCTGGCTTTTTGATTTTTCAAATGAATTATTTCATCGTTGGGAAATTTTTTTTTTTTTTGTTTTTTTTTTTTAGATATACACGTATGTATACGGAATAGAGAATAATATTTTTAATATTAACAACTACAACTTTTGCACAATATACAGGAAATAAAAATCTTTGTTTCTTAAATTAATTAAATATTTAGGTCTGAGGTAATAATAAACATTGTTAGAAAAGTACATTATATAAATAAATATTGTATCATGATATATTTAACAACCAGTAGTAACAAAGGTAGGTGTCTCTTGTATGTATTTATCGCAACAGAACAGCACTCTTTATCGTATGATACAAGCTTGAATTTGTATATAACGTTGTATATAATATATGTGGTATATATATATATGTATATATAATAATATATATATATACATATATAATATATGCTCTTGAAGGATTTTCTTTTTTATACCGTAACAATTAGATATCACTAGAAAAAGAGAATCTGCTTTCGCTATTGTAACATAATAAATGTAACGCAATCATTTATTATGTTACATCGCCTCTGGATAACCAATTAAACTTACAATATTTAATGACTTTTACAATCCTAAATAGAAATATATATATATATATATATATCTTCTTATTTAATATTATTCTCTAATACAATGTTATATAGTAAATATATCATTTTTTTCTTTTTCTGATATATATATATTATATATATACAATATATATATATATATTATATATATATTTATATATATTTATAATTAATATCTATAATATTGTGAAATTACACAATTCGGTAGTAATTAGTGTATATACATAACTCCATTTCAATGTTACATACAGTTCTTTTTGGTCTTATAGAGCAGTGTTGCTTCAGTCGTCTTTGGTAGTAACGTCCATAGAATTTCAATTGTAATTATTTCGAATCAAAAACACAAGACGTTTTTCGTTAGCATGTCTGTTCCCTGAGTTGGTATACAACCTTTTCAGTCTTTGCCATTTATTACTTCATCTTTCACAGCAATTACCACACATCAGGTAAAACAGTCGTTATCTAAAGGCAATTTCAATAATACCTTGTGTATATGGAAAACTCTGCGTAAAAAATATAATATAAAGTAGTAACCCAACGTGACTATATGTACAAAAAAAAAAAAAAAAAAAAAAAAAATCTCTTTCGTTTTTTATTAGTTTTAAATAAGAAGAATTACATACTTGTACCAAATTCACAAAAAATCTATAAACGGAAAATTTACTAAATCAAAGTACTTTGTTTGGTTTTCTTCGTTTTCTGTTTTTTTTTTTCTTTCTTTTCTTTTTGTGTGCTTTTTTCTTTTTTTTTTTTTTTTTTTTTTTTCTTTTTTCCCCCCTTTGCTTTCTTCCGTTTCTTAAGAAATACATTGTATTTCTTTACGTTAATCGGCATACCTTTGAATAACAGTGCGAAGTATTTAATTTATAATTAAATATATTCACTCTTGTGTTCGATTAAACATATATAAGATTAATCTTTTCATAATGAACCTCTCATATAATTTGTAAACGTCTCATTAATTAATACGTTAAATTGAGAAGAAAACAGAGCACAGATAGAATGGTAAAAAATAAAGTACCAAAAAGATGTACATGTATGTAAGCGATACAAATATCATTATTAATCATGAATGATCCATTGGATCATAATTTTTTTTTTTTTTCTTCAAGAATACAAATCATTTATTTTATCATTTCCTTTGTAATGTCTCAACGGTTCTAAAAAAAAAAAAAAAGAAAAAAAAATAATAATCATCTTTAACATTTTAATCGATTTCTTATTGTTTAACGTGAAAGTTGAATGTTTAATGAGTTATTAAATAGAATGATTAACATCATCTTCTGTTCAACAAACAAACGTCTACTACATATATAGAAAATAAAATAATTTCGATTGATAAAATTTGTTTTGAACTCTTTGTAAACTCTTGTCAACATACTTCAAATGTTATCTTGCAATACATTCAACGCTTCACTCGATGCATTCATAGGAAATGGACAATTTTTATTGAGGCACATTTACTACGTATCTATCCTAACAACCCATAATGCATAGTTGACTTTTCGCTGATCACAGACAAGCGAAACTTAATTGTGAACGAAAAACGAGAAACAACAAAAAAAGAAGAGAAGAAAAAAAAAAGAAAAATACTCTCTCTCTCTCTCTCACACACACACACACACACACACAAAAAGAAAGAAAGAAAAATATTTTATATTATCTTTTTTTTTTTTTGCTAACAAAATTTAAATCGAAATAATAAAAACAGCAGGGATCTGATAACTATTGTATTAATCTAACAGAAACGAAATGATTTGACCCTGACCATAAAGATACAATGATAATATCCCCCTTTCCCTTTTGCAATCCTTTTTTTATACAAAAAATCCTTAGCAAGAACGTATATTATCTCTTGGTTATTCTAAAAAACATGGCATAAAATGAAACATATTTACAATAGTCTAAAAGACCTGTCTCTCACGCATTAGGAATGATGTAACATTTATAATATCTTGTACGTAATTCCCAAAAGGCAGCGCGCTATTACTTTATTGTAAAATGCATAGGAAACTAAGTGAGAATAAGACTACCTCCGAGACACGATGTAGGAAACATTACTCCACTGTGATCGTAGTAAAGCGTTTGGGCCGTTTACCAGCTTTTTGTTTTCGATGAACATTAACTTCTTTTTTGTCGGTATAAGAGGAGGATCCATATGATTCCATTGAGCTGTCTGAATTACATACATTTTGTTCTAATTTTCGTTTTCTCGATCTTGTAACCGGTCCATTTCTATTATTATTACTTTGATAGGATGATTCGCCGTCTAAATCGTTGTGTCGTTTATGTCGTTTAGTTTTTGAACATCCTTGTTGATAAGGATTGTCGTCGGTCATATCACGTTTGCGTCGTTTTGACTTTCCTTCCGGATGTCGATGATTATTTATCTTTGGAGAATTGGAGTCGGAGGAAGACGACAACGAACTCAAATATTCGTTTACTTTCTCCTCTCCAAAGTCAAAGGCAATAGGTTGAGCAGGTGATGCAGAAGTGGTTACGTTGGTACTCGTGCTGGATGGTCGTACCAATGGAACAGAAAGGGTAGAGGAAGTTGTCGATGCCGAGGAAGATACTGAACTAGAAGTCGAACGTTTGTGTAATTTACGTCTTTGAGCTAATTTAGCTCCATCCACTTCTCGTAAACGAAAACCTTCGAGTCTATCCGACGATGATGTAGGAAGACACGATGTAGTAGTGT
>NC_140811.1:3267500-3277500 GCF_050613455.1 Vespa mandarinia | reverse complement strand
TATATGTCCTTCCCTATCGAGTAATATGTTTTCCAGTTTGATGTCTCTGTATATGATACCCAACTGAAAAAGGAAGAGAATATTTTTTTTCTCTTTTTTTTTTTTTTTTTTAAATTATATCATTTATCATCAAGTTATTTGGATTATAAACAGTCGGAGATACAGTGTGCGGATTGAAAGTTCCTTTAAGAGATTTTAAAAAATAAATACATAAATCTTTTTCGAGACCTTTTATATTTGCAATTTATAGCTTTATAGTTTTACGATTTAAAAAAAAAAAAAAAAAAAAGAAAGAAAATGAAAGAAAATAAAGAATCAATGACTGAAGGGTCTCGTAAAACGATTAATTGATTTTTAAAATAACCTCGGGACTCTTAATGGTTCATCATTCTGTAAATACAATATAATTTTTATTGTTTTTCTTTTTTTTATTTTTTTTTTTTTTTTTTCCCAATTCGATTCGAAATTAAACGAAAGAAAAACCCAGACAAATAATACTCGTGTATATATATATATATTGTTTTTTTTTTCTCAAACGCTCGGAATAAACCATCATAAATGCTTGTGTCATCGGAATCGCTTTTAAACTGGAAAATAATATCTGCCTTGGAAAATACAACTCGACCTTATTTTCAGACATAATCAATATTTGTAGTATCCAAATATAATCACGAAGGAATACGTTAAACGTTACACGTCAATCGACGAGAGCTATCGATTTGGTTCAAGTATTCCGAAAATACTATATTATTACTACTATTGTTATAGTACCAATCGAAACTCAATAAATTAATAGGGAACCTGATAAACCGAGGTAATCGTCCACGTTAACGACGATCAATGTCATCGTCGTTATCATTATTATCATCATCATAATCATCATCATCATCATCATCATCATCATCATTTCTGATGGTCAGACAAAACAGTACAATTCATAATTCTCTATTCATTTACTTATTTATATATATTTACTTATGCATATTTTATAAATAATAATTAAACGAGATCATGAATTAAATATATAAATACTTAACATTATCAATTTTCAACGTTTATAAAATTTAAATATCCAAAGAAATCTAATTTTCCAATATATTTATTATAAGATTTAACATTAGAAAAGTTTAACGTGCCATGAGAAACTTTGTAATAATGATTTATTAATTGACCTTCTTTTGCCTGTCCATCAAAATTATTATTATTATTATTATTATTATTATTATTATTATTATAATATTCATTATTAGAATTTACCTTGTGCAAACGTTCCAAAGCCAATATTACTTCGCCGATATAAATCCTTACTTCGTCTTCGGTAAAATGTTCTCGTTGATATAAATGAGTGAACAATTCGCCTCCACTAACATAATCTGAAAATTTTATTATATATATATATATATTTTTTTTTTCTTTTTTTTTTTTTTCTAAAGAAGAAGAAGAAGAAGAAGAAGAATAAATGATAGAGAAAGATAATTATATCAATGATTTTTTGACTTACCTAAAATTAAATGTAATTTGGCGTCAGTTTGAAAAGCATAATGGAGCGTTACTAAAAAAGGACTGTCCCTAACAGCTTCGAGAACTTGCCTCTCGGTCTTCGTATGTTCGGTTGTTTTTTTCTTTTGTACGATCGAGGCTTTCTTCAAGACCTTCATGGCATAAAGACGACCAGCATCGGTTCCCATTCTTTTCCGTACCAGAAACACTTTACCGTAAGCTGCAAAGTCGATCAATAGAAAAGACACAACGTTCCGTCGTATCGATCCTAAAATTCTTTTTTACTTTTCTTATTCTCTCTCTTTTCTTTTTTTTTTTTCTTTCCTCCTTTCTTTCTTTTCTTTTTCTTTTTTGTTTTTGTTTGTTTTTTCGTCAATGGGGCGCCTTCGAGATATATTAAGAAAAAGCAGGGAGAGGGTTAATTGAAAGAAAAGAGAAATAGAGAGAGAGAGAGAGAGAGAGAGAGAGAGAGAGAGAGAGAGAGAGAGAGAGAGAGAGGGAGAGAGAGAGAGAGAGAGAGAAAGAGGATGTAGGGTAAACAAAAAAAAAAAAAAGAAAAACAAAAAGGAAAAACATTGTTAAGAAAATTGAGATAATAAATATCGAGTATTTTCTAAAAGAGTCACGTGGCTTTTGCAACAAAAAGTCCAAGGAAAAAGGAAGGAATTTGAAAGTTTCTTTTCTTTTTCTTATTTCTTTTTATTTTTTTTTTGTTTTACTTTTTCTTTTCTCTTGTAATTCGATTACATACCTCCGGTTCCCAGGACCTTCAATAAGTCGAAATGAGACATATCCACTCTTTGACCACCACTGTCTTCGAGATTCACTGTAATCAAAAGACGAAGAAAAAAATATATTAGAATTAACACTGTCTTTCTCAATAAACTGAACGGTATATATATATATTTTTTTTTCTGATTGGCTTCTTTCTTATTTTTTTTTTTTTCTTTTTTAATTTTTTCTTCTTTAATCATCAATTTGAGAGTTTCGATCGATCAGATATTGTTAATTCAATATATGTTAAAATTTCAATGGAATTTTTGAATGGATATTTTTCGATATATAGAAACGAATAAGGACTTTCTCGCAATACGTAAGAGAAATTTATGCCTCGTCGCAAAGTAAATTCATCCTTAAGCGTTAAGTGTCACAGGGAAATCGAGATGGAGTCAATTAAGCGTGAACGTTTTCAATACGACACCTGTCCTCGTAATAAAATCCAATAGGTGTTAACAAATTTGCTTTGATTATACATATATCTATCTATCGTCTGCGTTATTTCCTGTGCTCATTTTTGTTCGCTCGTTTGTTTGTTTTCTCGCTATGCTTATTAGTTATCGTTAGATCAGAAATTCTCAAAGCGTAGACGGTACGACGAATCATCATCTATCGATGGAGGAGAAAGGGAGAGGAAGAAAGAGGTAGAGAGGGAGGGAGGGAAGTCGCGTTAAATATCAAAATAGAATAATAATGATAATAATAATAATAATAATTTACGCATTTAATTTTTCTACTTTTCTTTCTTTTTTTTTTTTTTTTTCTCTTTTCGAGATCATATCTTTTAATTTATGTAGTACTCCGTATATCGATTCAAATTTTGTATTGATCCACTTATCAATCTATTTTCGAAATAGCTATTACAGTTTCGAATCGATAATGGATAAAATTATTATTTTCAAAATTAGATCTCGTACCGTAAAACTTTGGAAAGTCCTAATTTATGTATATAGATCATTCTCAATGACGTTCGAGCTTCCCTCCTCTCTTTTATTGGATGATCTAGAGACAGAGAGAGAGAGAGAGAGAGAGAGAAAGAGAAAAGGGGGAAAAAAAAAAGGAAAAGAAATCTCTAAGGCCGAGCTTCGAACATAACACAACCTAGTCATCCTATTTCCATCGTAAACAAAACGTCGTTAAGAACGAAAAACAAAAGTATTTTTAATTTCTACGCAGGAATCTATTTATAAATTATTTAATCGTTAATTACATTATTTCCAATGATTCCATAAATGACGGGAATAAAAGAAAATATATTTTTTAATTAATTAATCAGTCCAATCAATATCAACGATATTTATTCTTGAGAATTTGTTAAAAATAAAATGAAATAAAATATATATATATATAAGAAAAAAGGAATCTAGAAACAAAATTTGTTAAAAAAAACCTAACCTCGAAAACGAAAAAAAAAAAAAGAGATACTCGTACAGAAGGTACTCATCGCGACATCTGTAAGAGCGGGTACAAAATAGATTACGATCTCGCAAATAACTTCTCGATACGCGTTCAAACACAACACACGCAAAAATAATATTACAATTTTTGATAAAAACGAAAAATACGAAACGTAACACGGGGGAAACTAAATTGATTGTAAATAATCGATCATATGGTCTTTTTTTCTCCCGAGAATTATTTACTTATCTTGTTCGATTAATCTTATTTTTTTTATATCTAATTTTAGATAATCTGACAAAAATGAAACAAAAAAGAAAAAAAAAAGAAAAAAAAAAAGAAAATGAAAAGAAACAAACAAACATAAAAAAAATTAACCTATAAGAAGTTTTAAAAAAGAGTAATTCGTTTTTAGTAACTTTTGCCTCGTCCTGTACCGCTGATATGTCATATCTCTCTCTCTCTCTCTCTCTTTCTTTCTTTCTCTTTTTCTCTTATTGTCACTGGCATGTACATCCCATCGATGTTAGGTGGTTAAGAACACCGACTGGAATGCCACTTATTTCAAAGTGTCGTGCGCACAAACGTATGTAACTAAGTATGTACATGAGTATCAAAAGCAAGCAAGCAAGCAAGCAAGCAAGCAAGCAAACGAGCAAGCAAGCAAGCAAGCAAAAGCACACCTGCAATACGGATAATATCCGCAGGTGTTCGTCGTTGGGGGGGAAGAATGGTGGAGGGGGGTCAGAAAGGGGGGAGAAGCGAGGGAGGAGGAGGAGAGGAAAAAAGAGGAAGGAGGAGAAGCGCACATGTGGTAAACGCGTGTGCACTGTACATACTACACACGTTGCTTATCGAGCAACGTTGCAGTATCGTTGCAGTTGCAATTGTAGCTGAAACGCAATCCAGACGTAAACGTAAACGTAAATGTAAATGTAAACGTAAACGTAAACGTAAATGCAAACGCAAATGCAAATCCAATTGCAATCGCTAATAGAAACGCGAAATATCTCGAAATAGCCAAAGGGAAGTTATTAAAATGTTACGCATAAAAATAATATCGTAATAATTTTATATCGAATAAGGGAGAGAGAGATGTGGTGAGGTGGAAATATCTGTGTGTGTGTGAGGGAAAGAGAGAAAGAAAGAGAGAATAAAAATTTCTTCAGTAAAATTTTGTTGCAACCAAAGCGCGATTTCGATTCGACCGATTATTAATGGATATAAGGAGGGGAAAAGTGTATCTGTATGCGTGTGGAGAGAAAGAGAGAGAGAGAGAGAGAGGGAGGTGCATGAGTATGCATGTGCGTGGTTTCATTTCGATCATACCGAGGTTTTCTTGTTGTTTGAATAAGAATCAAGATAATATAACCGAGATAAGAAGCGTAACATGTTTGTTTTTCTATTACGCGCTATACGAATTTCATTTATTTATTTAGTTTCTCCATATTTTCCTGTTCTTTTTTTCTTCCTCTTCTTCCTTTGTTTCTTCTTTTTTGTTTTTTTCTCCATTAACGCATTATCGCTTCAACGATCGTCAATATATGTAAACGATATGCGTTTTTGTTATGTAAAAATTATTTTCATTGTTATCAAGTGAAAGAAAAAAAAGATATATATATTATTTTTATTATTATTATTATTATTATTATTATTATCATCATCATTATTATTATTATCATTATCATCATTATCATAATTATTATTATTTATTTTTCCTTTAGAAAATACAGATTGAGTTGAAAGTTCGTAGATTGGGTCAAAAGTTCCTAAGCTATATCAGAAAAGATCGATCATTCCTTTTTCTTGTTATCGATCACCTAGAGAACTTTTGGCCCCGCCTAAGAACCTTCGGTTCACCCTCCGTTACAATAGAAGAAAACATTTTCTCGCCTTAATAGAGAAAACGGAAAAGGAACAAAAAGATAAAGATAAAGAAAATGACAAAGGAAAAAGAAAAAGACGAAGGAAAAAAGGAAAAAGAAAAAAAAAAAAAAGAAAAAGAAAATTGATGTTAAAAGATGATAAAATTAGGAGAGGACGAACGGGGTAAGGGTGGGATGATGGAGGGAGGGGAAAAGAGCATATTCTGATGGATCTCACACACTTCAGAGTTCCTTCCTGTGATAGGAGCTACGTGGCAAACGAGTAATAAGCAACGATGCAACAATTTGCATGTGCTTAACCTTAAAAAAAAAGGGAGGGGGGGAAATGAAAAGAAAAAAGAAAAAAAAAAGAAAAACACGAGATAAAAGAATTACCGTCTAACGCGCTTGTCGCCTTGACTCTTTTCCCCGCCCCCCCAACCCCAACCTTTTTTTTCTTTTCTTTCCTTCTTTCTTTATCTTTACATTTATATGGGATATATATATATGTGTATGTGTATGTGCGTTTGTATGTATTTTTCATATAAATTAGTAAAAACAAATGAGAATAGCTTTTAGTCAAAAAGATACAAGTTTTATCTTTTGTTAAAATGTTGAGAGAGAGAGAGAGAGAGAGAGAGAGAGAGAGAGAGAGAAAAGAAAAAGAGAAAAAAATAGAAAAGCTTTCGCAGAATTGTTGCGTTTTTCGTACCAAAAGGCAGACATTGAACGATATCGATTTCTGTTCAATCAACAGTAATTGTCTTCTAGTATCTGTTCGCGCGTAGAGTAGTCTCGAAGCAGAGTTAATAGTTAGTCAGTCTCTTTCCCTTTGGTTAAATAGCACTCGTCCGTTGGTTGGCTTTCACTTTCCAATACACGTCGTGCTTCTGTTTAAACTTCGTGTCTGTTTATATAATTCCTTTTTTTTTTCTTCTCTCTCTCTCTCTCTCTCTCTCTCTCTCTCTCTTTTTTTTTTCGAATAATACACATTCAATAGATATATCGAACGAGAGAAGAAAAATAAGGGAAATAGAGGAACAAAAACAAAAACAAAAACAAAACAGAAAAAAAAAAAAAGTAAAAAACACCTCCCCTCTATCCCGATTAGAAATTCAAAATCAACAGCTATGATGTACAGGATGGAGCAAAAGTTTGCTCCGAGCGCGTCCTTGAAGTTTCTAAATTGTTTATGCAAACCGATTAATCATTTTTATGTTTGTTCATTTTTTTTTCTTTCTTTTTTCTTTTTTTCTTCTTTTTTTTTTTCTTTCTTTCTTTTTTTAGACCCACTTCAAACCCATAACTTATATCTTGTAATTTTGTCGTCCGTCGAAAAGAAGCAAGGAAAGAAATTTGAATCAAAGAAAATAATAATTAGTTTAAAAATTAGTGTCTTGATATTTTAATGATCACTTGGGAACAACATTTGGTTCAGTATGCATAAAAAAAAAAAAAAAAAAAAAGTAAAAAGACAAAGAAAAAGAAAATAAATAAATTAATCGATAAATACATAAGAAAAGACAAAATAAAATGCAATCATCAAAACCGCCGAAAATTCAATGAAAGAAACGTCCATATTATATCGGAATATAAGTCGATAATATTGGTTATTCGGTAGCCATTTTTAAAGTTTCCAAGAGTTTCCGTATTTTCTTTTGCGAATCTTTTGACGTTCGATAACGAACAGTATATAACCGATCGTAGAAAGAAAATAATAAAAAGAGTGAAAGAGAGAGGTAGAGAGGAGAGAGAGGAGAGAGAGAGAGAGAAAGAGAAAAAGAGAAAGAGAAAAAGAGAAAGAGAAAAAGAGAAAGAGAAAAAGAGAAACAGAAAGAGATACATACATATACGTGTACAGATAAATGAACATGTAAATCTACAGAAGCAAGAAAGGGGTGGGGAGGAGAAGGAGGAGAGGGGGAAGAGGGTTCGTCTCTCGATCGTCCCCGGCCCTGACTGTTCCCTGAGAATTCATGTCAAGGTAGTAAAAGCGACCACGATCGCGCTCTGACTATTATCACAGATACATGCCATTTCATAGGTATATATATGTATGTATATGTGTTTACATGGGAACACGTGTATGCATATATATATATACATACATATATACGCCTACATGCAATTGCACAGATATATTATATATGTGTGTATATTATATATAATGCGTACATGTATATATACATATATATGATCTATATATATATATATATAAATATATATATATACATATATATATATGTATATACACGCATGTACATACATATACACGTTCGTATCTGGATCGACGGTGCAAGATTCGTGTTCGGTTTTGCACGACCCACTTATGTCGACTGGAATTACCTTCTGGTGGCACTCCTTTAAACAAAATTTCGTAGAAACGTTAAGAGAAAATACCAACGAAATCGTAAACGTCATTACATATTATATCGCTTATCACGTCCTTGACGTCCTTGACTTTAGCGTTCCAGAATATATTTCATGTTATACGTTGAAATAATTAATTAACGAAGAAATCTAACGGGAGAACTGGAGTTTTTTTTCTTTTCTCTTTTTTTAGGGTTTTTTTTCTTTTTTTTTAAGGGTTTTTTCTCTCTTTTCTTTCTTTCTTTCTTTTTTTTTTTTTTTCTTTGATATTTTTTCTTCTCTTTCTTTTAAGTTTTAGTTTTGTGTTATCGCCAAGCTCTTCAGAAATCTTTAAAGAGATTCGACGTTCAAAAAGTGCCTTTTTTTTTCTTTTTTTTTTTTTTGTTGTTAAGACGACAATGAGAACTTGAACTTCTATATTTGAATCGATTCGATTTAAATCATTTTATTTAAGGGGTTATAGATAAAATTCAATGGATCGTAATCTTTGATCTTTAATTTTTAAGTTTCTTTTTTTGTTTTTCTTTTTTCACTCTCTTGTTTTTTCATCGCGGGTTCCAAAGTTCTGACTCAAAAAAAAAAAAAAAAAAAAAAAAAAAAAAAAAAAAAAAAAATTATTTACCACACACATTTATATAAGTGTACATACATAGCTATATACATAGATACATAAAGCGTACAAGTATATATGTACATAGCTACTATGTACGTACGTACATTTCTACCACCTTCTTTCGAAGTCGTTTGTTGTCGTCCTTGTGGAACTTACATGTCCAGTGGTTCTCATGTCAATGAACGTTCGACAATAATTTCTTCCAAATCGTTTAAACACAAGGCCATTGCTATTTAAAAATTTTATATTTCCAAAAGTCATACATACGACTACGTATTCGTACATTCGTAAACGATAATATCTGTATCGAAACAATTGTAGACAAGGGGGAACGAGAGAGGAGGAGGGGATGAATCTTGAGTACTTAACAGGTCAATATAATTCTTACGTCGTAATGAACTTTTTCTTTTCTTCTTCTTCCTTTTTTTCTTTTCTTTCTTTTTTTTTCTTTTTTTTTTTTTTTCTTTTCTAAAACCTGATAATATCTATCAATTTATTTCAAAATTTTAAATATACTCGACAATTATAATCCAAAGATTTCGTTTATTTTAACAAAATTAATCGTATTAAATAATTGGATCAATGAAATTCTAAAGTTTCGTTCTTACTTTAATGATACACCCTATATGTGTAATATGCGTGCAACGTGTACCAGATGAATGTAAGCCATAACTGTCTATAAATAGAGCGAGAGATACCAGGCGTTCCGGTTTTTCGGGATAGAAGATTGTACCAGTTTTTAACACCTTATAATTCTTAGTAATCTTCGTGTGTCTTGTAAGAAGATATCTATGCGTTTAAGCATTGTCATATGCTTCTGACTTTTTATCTATCAATGTGTGATACTTAAAGGCGCGTAGATTTGTTACGAAGATGAGATAGAGTGAGTGAGTGTGTGTGTGTGTGTGTTTGTTTGTATAGGATTGATCGTTACCCGATACTCAACGTCCCTATTCGTATCGTTTCAAATAGGTCACCTTATATATCATCGATTGTATGAATAGTATTTTTTTTCTGCAATGTAATCAAAACGAAACCAAAAAGAAAAAAGAAAAACAATTTCATTGAATTATATTTTATATTTAGATATATTATTACGTGACATATATATATATATATATATACCATTGTATATTGTAATTATATTGTAAAGAAATATTCGTATATTGTATTTTATATTTTGTAATGTAAAAGAAACATTTCTCTCTTTCCCCATCCCACCCCCTCCACCCGTCTCATTATCATTACACTTATATATCAAGAAGAAAACTATTATTATATTTGTTTACGTTTTTATTATTATCAAAAAAAAAAAAAAAAAAAAAAAAATAAAAAAAAAAAGGAAGAACATAATTTGCCTATTATATTATCTTTGTCATTTTGTATTACAAATAAAGCTACTTTCTTTCGTATTATCTTTTGTACTTATATTATTAACAAAATAAGGAAAACAAAAAACAAAAAAAAGATACACGAT
>NC_140811.1:3257500-3262500 GCF_050613455.1 Vespa mandarinia | reverse complement strand
AACATGTCTATATATGATTATAATAATGATCTAATTGAGACAAAATATTATAATTAATTAACAAACTTTACTTTCTCTTATTACCAAGGCTCTCAACATTTCCTATCAATCAATTTAATTGTATCTTGAGGATTTATAATTTCACAATATGAAATAAAGAAAAAGGATCAATTTCAAAGATAAGTATAATCAATTTGTAAAATGTATCTAAGAATTATCGGCTGATCCTGTAACATGGTCAATTAAATTAAGATTTATTAAAGTTTTTTTTTTTGTTATAATTAATTAACAACACTTTTTTCATATTCCAAAAATTACATATGTGTAATTATTATGTCCCCACTAAAAAGTATCATATATATATATATAAAATTTATTTATATTTATAATTAATATATGTATACACGTATATCTGTAGTATGTATTAAAGTGAATTTAAATTAATAGGAAATTAAATTCATAGGAAATTTTTTAGGGGGGGGAGGGGCGGGGGAGGGGCGTAGGAAAAAAGAAAAAAAGGAATTAAAATAAAATAAAATAAAATAAAATAGAAAAGCTCAAATAATCCCTCAAAACCCGCATCCTCCAACTTGGCCACGTAACAGAGTTATATCACGTGGCGTTTATATCTCATGCTCGTGGCCTGCAGTGATCAATACCGGCTATGCTAACCGTCAGCCAGGCAACGTAAAAATTCTTTTTATTCCACGATAGAAAAGCATTCGTTCGACCTTATATGCTTTTCCACAGTCTTTACTTTAAAAGGAACATTCTATCAAAAGATACGTCAATTTTATATTCACCGATCATGTAGAATAATCTCTTTTAACGTTTCTCCATATTTCCATATTTTAAGTACAGTGAAACCATTACTCCTACCCATATCGCCCCCGGCTTCGACATTCATTAATTATATATTTATTATGCGTAAATTAATAAAATAAAAGGATTAATAAATATGTAGATATAAAGAGAAATATTAATGATAAGAGATTAAGTGATGATTATTCAAGGTGAGAGAGAGAGAGAGAAAATTGAGAAAATTAATAAATATTATTAAAAAAATAAACATTAATTTTTAAAATAAATGAATTATATATATAAATGAATTATATATATATATATATATATATATATATGTACACTAAATAATTATATGAAGTTTCTATAATTTTTATCTTTTATATAAATAGTAATTTTTATATGATATAATATAAATTCTTCATAGAGAATCTTTATAATTTTATATGATGTATGGCTAATAATATTACATAATACTATATAATAATACTACATAAATTACTACAATTTTTCATATATAAGTTATAAAACCCATGGTATATAATTTTTCCTAGAAATATATATATATATATATATATATATATATATATATATTAATATTATACTTTGAAAGGAGAGATAAGCGTCATCAGTATATTAAAAAAAAATACTTTTATACTCGTTTATGATCCGTCTAATTTATGTTTCGGTGATAAAGAAAAAAAAAAAAAAAAAAAAGAAAAAAGAAAAGAAAAAAGACCATAAAAGTTTTAACGGCAAGTAATAAACAGAAGAGAAATTTCCTCGTTTGCGGTTGATCCGTTAAATTAAAAATAATGGACGCTGTGATGCCTATTTAAAAATGTCCGTACGAAATTCCAGATGTTCTCTTCCCCCCCCCCCCACATATGTACGTATATATATATATACATATATATATATATATATATATATATATGTATATATATATATATAAAAAGAAAAACAAAAAAAAGAAGAAGAAAAAGAAGAAAAATATTCGGTAGATCGTGTCGATCATTACTTTTCGTTTGCCCATCTTGAAGTCGATGGAAATGGGACATACGGTGTGTACGATCAGTGTTGTATATACCATGACACAACCGTTACGAGGTACCGTACCACCTTTTATACATCGTTACAAGAACTCACACGTATTTTATGCATAAATACCTACATATATATATATATATATATATATATATATATATATATATATATATATATAATTAAAACATGATTACAATATATATATATATATATATATATATATATATATATATATATTTTACACAAACATATGTTTAATCTTATCTTTTCACTTACTTCGGAAGTATTCACATGTAATAAATGATGACATACCACACGTGCTACGAAGAACACACGTATTTTAGATATAAATACATACATACATACATACATACATACATGTATGTATATATATATATATATAGATGCATATATACGTTTAAATTCATCTTTTAATTTATTTTCCAAAGTATCCACATGGAAAATATATAATGGCATGTCGCACATATGAAAATATTACAACGCACGGCCAAAATCATATTATTATCTCTTCTTTTTTTAATTCTCATATATAGATAAAGTGAACAAGTCGTTCAGATAACGATGAATTAGTTGAGTGAATCAAACCAATTTTACGATGCTTTTTCAAAATTTTTTTATAATCGATTTTCTGGAAATCGTATTTCATTGTTTCCATTTTGATCGAATTAATAACAATAGTCATCGTTATACTTTTTAATAATCCAATCTGTTCTTACTCGAATCACGTTTTATTATTTAATTTATATCTTTTTTTTTTCTCTCTCTATTCATTCATTTTGCAATATACATTTTTCACTTCTCTCCTTGAACTATATTTTTTTTTTTGTTAACAAACTTTCTTTCTTTTTTTTTTCTTATTCAATATGCCTCTCCTTTTGTATCGTAATATTACTTATAGAATTATCCATTAATTTGTTGAAGTTTTCCTTTTCGAATGGTCACATCACCTCATTTTTTGTTTCTTTTTTTTTTCTTTTTAAATATTTATTTTTTTTAATAATATAATATATTAATATGCATTATTAAAATTTTCTATCCGAATAATAAAATAAATTTGTCGCTGTTTAATATCTTTGTTTTAAAACAGACATATATATATATATATATATATATATATATATATATATATATGTATGTATATCTGAATTTTTCTATTGTATAAAATTACAAAACTTTTTAACGGGCGACCGACAAAGATTATCAAAGCTACGATAAGATTATTGCAAACACTTTCAGCTTTCGACAAAAGTATATTAAAACTTCTATCTTTTATATAATTATATGTTTTACATAATCCCAGGAAGCACGGTGTGGAAGATAAAGAAGGCACGAGAAACGTGCGAGACTTTGGATTAGAACGGATCTAGCTCTAGGCGAATGACGAGGTGAAAGCGTTTTAATCGTCCGAAAGTAAAGTGACTTTTCGTCGATGAACGTGTTCCAATTTTTCTTTATTTCATTTTATTTCATTTTATTTATTTCTTTTTTCTTCAATTATCTTTTTTTTCTTTTTGCTGAATCAAACTTCGTGAAAACTTTCTTTCTCTCTCTCTCTCTCTCTCTCTCTCTCTCTCTCTCTCTCTCTCTCTCTCTCTCTCTCTCTCTGTCTCTGTCTCTCTTTCTCTTTATTCATTTTTTTATTATCAACAACGTGACTAGATACGTGATATCGAGCTCGGCACCGAAATTAGTTCAATTTTTAAATTATACTGAAAATAAAATTGGAAAGATAAAAACACAAAAAAGCTTAGTAACAATTCATAATTTTTATAAGAATTCATATAATTTTTTTTTTTATATGTCCCATTTCTTATAATACCAAAATTAATTTACGAAACTGTCTTTACAAATAAACAAATAAATAAATAAATAAATAAATAAAAAGAAATAGAACAACAGCAACAATATAAATACAAAGAATACTAAATCCTAGAATCATTAATTTCAAATTAAATTGGATTGAAAAAGGAGATATTAAAAACCGTGACGAAGCATCATATACATAGTTTCGTTCTCGAAGGTTAAAAGTAGACAACATTCACGAGTATATTCGTATTTCTCTCTTTGTCTCTCTTTGTCTCTCTCTCTCTCTCTCTCTCTCTCCTTCCTTTTCCATCTCATATCACAGATAAGAATTCCTACGTCGACGAGATGAAATAGCAAGAGATCGTACAAGGTCCGCACAATGATGAGGTTCCTAATCTATTACGACGACGTTTTTAGGAGTAGAAAAAGAAAATGTGAAAAGAAGAATAAAGCAAAAAGAACAAAACAGAAAAAAAAGTAAAAGAAAAAGAAACTAGCGAATAAGAGGGGAGAAGGAAGAAGACGAATTAACGTAAGGAATACGTTTACGAACTCTTTTTCATATCTTTTTTCTTTCTTTTTTGTTTTTCTCATATTTCACAAAACACAAAAATATGAAGAAAAAAAAAAGAAAAAAATACGTACAAGTGCTCACGCGTGCATACACGTGCAAGCGTATACACGTATCATAAACGTAATTTGCAAAAACAATAATGATACGAATTACTTTTTTTTAGAAATTTCTAACGAGGCATATTTTTTTTTTTTTTTTTTTCTTTTTTTTTTTTAAATTGCAAACTCACGGCGAAGGGGGACTAAAGTTTTACTATTAAACGATCTCAAAAAATATATCCTTTAATAATAATAATCATAATAATAATAATAGTAATAATAACAATAATAATAATAATAATAATAATAATAATAATAAAATTCTCCTTTATTTTTATTCCCTCTTCTTTTCTTTGTAAATTATCGGAGTCATATAATAATGATAATATTCGTACAACGGTACACATGTATATATATGTGTATATATATGTATATGTATGTATATATTCTTATTGACTGTTAACGATAATCGATGTATCTCACTCGTCGATGCACTCTCAAGAAAAATTGCTTGATTGGCGATTCAAGGTCTACCAATAAGAAGCAAGCACATTTTCATTTTCATGCGTGGTAGATTCGTACAAGTACGATAAATGCAATGTAATACGTTGCATTTAATTCATCCTTCAAAATAATTTCTTCCTCTTTTTTTTATATCTTTTATCTTCCATTTCTTTTCCTTTTTTCGTTTTTATCTCCTTCCATTTTTTTCT
>NC_140811.1:3247500-3252500 GCF_050613455.1 Vespa mandarinia | reverse complement strand
ATTATCACAATGGATAAAAATTGTAAATTTCTCAAGTCCTAGTTCTGTTTTTGATGGTATTATTGTGACAGGGACAAAGATGACCGACAAACGAAGTGAGTTCTTAAGAAGTAAAAAGAGACTCTGTCTTTGTTCCATAAGTTACGACCTATTGTTTTCATTTGGAATAATACTTTCTCTCCCTCTCTCCCACTCTCTCTCACTCTTTTTCTTTCTTTCTATTGAATGCTTTGAGTTTATACAGTTCATAATTATTTTACGATAATCTAAAGGGATAAAGGAATTTAAGTAGGCGAGATTCTATTATTTCGTCATAAGAAAAACCAATTAACTTTCTAATATATATACCTATGTATATATGTACTTGTGTAATCGATGAAAAATAATACTAACAATTTTATGTATATATATATATATATATATATATATATATAAAATTATTACATATACTATTACTGTTTAATTAAAGAAAATAATTGTTGGCTAGTAACAATTTTCTATTTATTGTTTTGAAAGGATTGACGGATCAGATAGATCGTTAACATTTCTGATTGATCGAAATGAATTGAAAAAAAAAAAAGAAAAAAAAAAGTAACGTGAATCTCGTATTTTCATCTCGACAAAATGGCTTCCTCGTACGTAGCTCGTAAAATAAATTTTAATTATTCAAATAACCTTTGAACGAATTAATAGTAGTAATAATAATAGTACAGTACTATTGATAGTAGTAATAATAGTGATGGTGGTTATAATTTTCTATCTTTTCTATGGTATATATATAAAGATATAGACAGATAGGTGGACGTTAAATAATGAATAAGAAATGTTACATAAAGAATTATAAATCTGATAGTTTAAAACCACGAAACGATTATTATTCTTTGCCCTCAACTCTATATATGACTCGTGGAAAGGTAGAAACGATTTCTAAAAATCATCCCGTCATACTTTCACCAGTATACACATATATATGTATATATATATATACACACACACATACACCTAGGTACAAATGAATTATGATAAGTACATATCAAATATTATATAGATGTGAGTTGATGAATTCTATATGTATTTGTATAAAAGTATATGGATAAAATACATATACTTTTTTCTTTCCCTTTTTTTATAATATAAATATTCAATATATTTAACCTGATAACACAATTAACTGCGATAATTATACATATATAGGTACTTTTTTTTTTTAATATATAATTATTATATAACTTTTTGTATGTACCTACATATATATATATATATATATATATATATATATATATATATGGAGAGAAAGAGAGAAATAGAGAGAGGAAGAGAAATAAAAGAATAAAAACAGAACATTTTGTTTATATATATCAAATTTTTTAATGAATTATTGATTTATTTATTTACTTACTTATATATATATAATAACTAATATTAATATATAATAACATATTAAATTATATATAATATTAAAAATATATAATATTTTGTATATTAAATATATAGAATTGGTTGAATAAATAAATAAATGAGTAATGATTTATAAAAAAAAGTGGATACATATAAATAAAATGTTCAATCTTTTTCTTTCTATTTCCATTTTTATTTCTCTCTCTCTCTCTCTCTCCCTCTCTTGCAGATTTTTAAGAAATAAACAAAGTATGTCGTCACTGATCGTCTTGACTTTTTTGATCTTAAATCGTTAACACTTCCAAAGTCCGTCAACTGTTATTCTTCCTCATAAGATATAATTACGTATCATTAACATCACTCAATTCTAATTTATCAATTTTACATCACGATTGTCCTCCGCTTATTATCAATTTTTCCTATTAAATTTCCATATGAGGTATCTTTTTTCTTTTTTCTTTTTTTTTTTTCTTTTTTCTAAGTAATTCCAATAATAAATAAAAGAGTGAACAAATAAATAAATGAATATACGATTCCTTCAATATACACTATATGTATATACAGTTTATTATCAAGAAGAGGAGAGAGAGAGAAGGGGAGGGGATAGAGAGAGAGAGAGAGAGAGAGAGAGAGAGGGAGAGAGAGAGAGGAATATATAGCGTATAATACATATGTATATTATATATACAGGTATATATACTTGTATATCTACTACGAAATTTGAATTAATGAAGAAATTATTTATTTAATCATTCTCGAAAATATTTAGAAGAAAAAAAATAGTATGTATATATATATATATATATATATATATATATACATAACAATACATAAATATACGTGAATATATAAGAAGTGACATTGATTTCGGATTAAACGCAAAAGGAAAACAAAAAATATGAAAATAAGGAAGATCGAGAGAGAGAGTGAGAGAGATAGAGCGAGAGAAAAGAAAGAGAAAGGAAGAAGAAAAAGAAAAAAATAAGGAGAAAAAGATTATTTACAAGAGGCTCTTGTGAAATCTTCGTGAAAAGAGCAAAAAATGGTATTGTGTAAGTGTACGTATATCTACATCAGTCTAGCCACATCTTTTTTATACGTCTCCTGCAGAACCAAAGAAGGAGAAGCAGAAAAAGAAGAGAGTCGAAGAAAAAGCAGAAGAAGAGGACGAAAAAGAAAAAAAGGTGGACGAGAAGAAGAAGAAGAAGAAGAAGAAGAAGAGGAATAAGAAGAAGAAGAAGAAGATCAATGCGAGACGTCTCTCCTTGATTCTTCGCTTTTTTTTCTTTTCTTTTTTTTTTTCTTCTATCACGATGGTTTGTAAGTAATAACGACGAGAGAACGAAGGGTGAAATATCCAGACGAGTTTGAAGGTCGTCTTAATGTGTACCTTCTTCTTAAGGGTGGTTTTCTTCTTTCTTTCTTTCTTTCTTTCTTTTCCTTTTTCTTTTTTCTTCTTTGTTTTCTTTTCCCCGTCTTATTCGATTTACATTATAACGTTAACACTTTAATTGGACGTTAGTTAAAACTTAAAAAAAAAAAAAAAAAAAGAAAAAAAAATTTCTCCCTTCTCTCTCTCTCTCTCTCTCTCTCTCTCTCTCTCTCTCTCGTTCTTTTTACGAAATGAAAAGAAAAAAAAACAGTTAATTTTTCTCATATATATATATATACATATGAATGTTAAAAAAAAAAAAAAAAAAAAAAGTAAAGATATTTGTTTGTCTCATTCGATTTATATTAATTATCGAAAGGAGAATAATTTATTTGGTTTTGATTTAATTTTTTTTTCTTTTTATATATATATATATATGTATATAAACAATTAGTTGGTACAATGAATTTCTCTTGTAAAAATCATTACTTTTTATTCTGAGAATCGAGGCGCGGCAGGGGTGCTGGGAGGTGAGGATGGTGGGATATAGGGGGGATATAGCGGGGAGGGAATGGATAGGGAGAAAAATAAAAATAAAGATAATCGATTTATAACGAACCATTGTGTGATGTGATATAATATATATATATATATATATATATATATATATATATATATATATATATATACACGTATATCAGAAATACGCGTAGAATCTATTCAAGGATTGATCCTTTCAGCTCGAAATATCGCTATTGTCAGAATTGCAAACCCTATTACCAACCAACAGGACTTGAAATCTCCATATAACACGAATATATATATATATATAAACCAATGGAAAAACAAATTAGGTATGTATATAAATAAATAAACTATTATGCATATGCGTAGATAGCCGCAAGTTTATGTTAGTCTCACATTGGATTTATTTTACCTGGATATTCCAATTAAAATTATTTTATTTCGTCAGCATGTAAACGATTTGCTAATTTCCTCGAAACCGTATCCGTTCGATGGTTTTGTTTAAATGTTAACAAAATCATATTACAAACATATATATGTAAGTATGTATGTTACGTGATTACATTCTGACTTGAACGATTATGGTATGCGTGTACTTCATTTGTGCACACAGACATTGTACGTTCGATTGAATTTACATGAGAATTGTTTTGTTTTGTGGAATATGCTTTCGATAAAAAAGAGAGAGAGAGAGAGAGAAAGAGAATTATATAAAATAAATAAAAGGTATAAAAAGAATAAAAAGAAAAAGAGAGAGAGAAAGAGAGAGAGAAAGAATTACATAAAATAAATAAAAGGAATAAAAAAAAAAATACAAAATACAAAATACAAAAAGAAAATAAATAAAAAGAGAGAGAGAGAGAGAGAGAGGGGGAGAGAAAATGGAATATTCCATTGAAAAACGATTTTAATTGTTAATAGATATAACAATATAATCCTCGTGTCGGTTGCATCGATTCCACGAACGTTTTTTATAATATATTTCCTGTTACATGGTGCGGACGAAAAAAAAAAAAACTGGCCGAAATCGAAAAGGAACATTACTTTTTTTGGGCCGTACACGTTCGATAACGGGTTTCGAACCACGTGTCTTGTAACGGTGGTACCCACTATCCCCAGCTCGAGTTTCTTCTTTCCGTTACACGTGCACCAGCTGGTCGTCGCAAAAGATATCAGTGATGTATTTTCCAAAAATGTATTATTATTACGTTGCGTTCATAATTAAAAAAAAAAAAAAAAAGAAAAAAAAAAAGGAAGAAAAATTAATTTTCTTCACATAGAAATTTTTTAATAATCATGACAATAATGACAATAATAACAACAATAATAATAATAAATATTCTTTCAGATTCTAAAATTTGTTAAAAAGAAAAAAAAAGTAACAAAAAGAAGTACTATAATTCTTATTAAAAAAAAAATAAAAAATAAAAAAAAAAAAAAATAAATAAATAAATAAAATTGTATCAACGAGCCAATGTTAAACATTATTTCTTTATTCTCAGAAAATTTCAAAAGACCAATTTGATATTTACGAATAAATTGTTAAGAATCACATATATAAAGTAAGATTACGTACTTCGTGATTATTTTTCAATGAAAAGAGAAAGATATATATATATATATATATATATAGAGAGTGAGAGAAAGAGAAAGAGAGAAAGAGATGGGGTGGAGTGGTTTGGGGATGAGGGCTAAAAGAGGGCGA
>NC_140811.1:3227500-3242500 GCF_050613455.1 Vespa mandarinia | reverse complement strand
ATCTCGTTCTCGATCGATGATCACTTTATCTTTCAATGAATTTCTCTTCTTTCGACACCTAAATAAATACCTATCTTGTACCCATATATATATATATATATAAAATAAAATATATATAAAATTAAATGTATATATATATATTTTTTTTTATATATTCTTTTTTGTTAAATAAATTCAATAATAGTATAAAAAATAATTATCGAATTTATTTGCCTATTAAAAAATTCTTATCATCGTGTAAAAGCTCGAATGAATTATATATGAACACTCGAATGATATATAAACACGACAAATTTACTACGTACCACACGCACGTATGTACGTACGTACGTACGTACACACACACACACATATACATATGTTTTAAGGAACTCGATGGAAAAATAATTCACGAAATTTGCCTTCAAAAAAAAATTTGTTATCGTCGAGTGCTTGAATGAATACATTAACATGTTTGAAAAATCTACTATGTTATATAAATGCACGTACACTTACGTATATATTTAAATATAATATACAAAGTGAAATAAAATAAGTACAAATAAAAAAAGAGAAACAAGAAACAAAAAAAAAATATATATATATATATACTATAACGTAATGCTATAACATAAATCCAAATTAATTTAATCTTCTTAAATAAAATTAATTTGAAAATTTAAAGAATATTATCAATGAAACATTCATTCATAAAATTATTTACTCCAAATACGTGATTATATTTAACAATAACAATAACAATAACAATAATAATAATAATAATAATAATAATAATAATAATAATACTAATAATAATAAAAATCATCGAATATGAAAAGTCTGTGATATTATCCAAATATATAATAATATAATACAGAGATATATAATTAATATAAAATATAATAAAAAAATAAAATGATAAATAAAAATAAAATAGAATATTATTACATAATTAATATATACATACATGGATACATAAATGCATACGCACATAAACATTTACATACGAATAAATAAATAAAATAAATAAATCCAATTAATTTAATCTCAATGAAATTAATTTGAAAAATTCAACGTAATCTTATCAATAAAACTTCCATTCATAAGATTACTAACTCCAAACATGTGATTACATTCAACAACAACAACAACAACAACAACAGCAACAACATTTATAATAATAATAATAATAATAATAATAATAATAATAATAATAATAATAATATTAATAATAATAATAATAATAAAAATCTCGAATATGAAAAGTCTGTGTGGTACTTTTCAAGAGAACGATAACGTAAAGGCCAATTAAACCGGAACGAAGTTCTGAGTTAGTGCGATGGAACTCATGAAACGACGTGGTATACTCTTTGGCTTATGGACTTTCATATGCTAGTACACTTTGCTTCGCGGAAAACGAGAAAGCTTTTATATATTATATATATATATATTGCTTTATATGTTTCGTACACGTATAGATATAAAGACGATACACATATCAACTCAAACATAAGTACTCGTGCGCTTGCGCTCGCGCACTCACACACAATCCTCTTATAACACGATACTCTGAGAAGAACACGGTTTCGATATAACATGGTTGAAAAATTGGAGTAATACTCTCTGTCTATCTCTCTCTCTCTCTCTTTCTCTCTTTCTCTTTTCTATAACATTTATGGTTACAACGAAAAACAAGATTTTTGATATAATAAAAATTTTATTATATTATATAATAAAATTTAATAAATAATATACAATAAAAAGAAAAAAAATATGTATATAAAAATTCCATATGCAATAAAAAAAAAAAAAAAAAAAAAAAAAAAAAAAATAAAAAGCAACATATAAAAAATATGACCCAAAGATTGATTCCTATGATTTAAAAAAGGAAAGATCATTATCTATATGACCCTTGTTGAGGGGGATGGTGTTAAAAAGTCATGATTTTTCATAAACATTTTCAACGTAAAATCACATATAATTATCTTATCGTGTTCAACTCACTTCATAATGGCGCTAATTAATGATTTAATTATTATCCTAATCGTATTATTTTGTATTCCTAAGTTCTCATAACATTAAACTTTAATATAACGTGATAGAAATTAATCATTTTTATTATACAGCACTTATCATTTTATATATAATATTTATATATGTATATATGTGTGTGTATGTGTTTAAATAGATATAGTTCATAGTAGTTTGGTTATGCGAGAAAAAACATTAAAATCAATTATTCATACGTAACAGTATGGCCGTCGTTTCGCGGTACTTTTACGTACATATGTAGATACATGTATTATACATACAAGTAATGCAAAACCAAGAGAGAGAGAGAGAGAAAGAGAGAGAGACAGAGCAGAGAGAGAGGGAGAGAGAGAGAGAGAGAGAGAGAGAGAGAAAGAGAGGGAGAGAGAAAATTGGTTTAATCTTGGAACTTGTAGGCCAGGAGCTCCCCGTGGTCCTACTTTTACATCGCAAATGGCGATCTCCGTGTATAAGATACATTATATACTATGTATATAAAATATAGACGGATATGTGTATAATATATCGGACGGATAAGACACATGATACGATGAAGTTAAGTTAGCTTTATCGATTTTCGCGGAAATAATCGAGTGGTACCTTTTATCATTCGAAGTAGAATGATTATACGGTGAATTGAGACGAAAAAAATACAGTTATATTAAGAGGAAAAAAAAAAAAGGAGTAATGAAAAGATGAAAGAAACAGGACCAAAAAAAAATTCCTTTTTTTTTTCCTTTTTTTCTCTTTTTTTTTTTTTCTTTTTAATTGTAATAAACAAGTTAAACGCATTACAGACGAGAGATCTCCTTGCTTTTATAATTATGTTATTGCTCGTATTTTTTTTACTACGTGATCTTTTTCTCTCTCTCTTTTTTTTTTTTTTTTTTTTTTTATCAAAATGACTGTCGAACCATCCTGTATATTATTTCCAAAGAATTATACGATTAGATCTAATTATATCGATTAGATATTGTACGTATATTTACAAATATTTCAGATACGCATTAAAAGGTATTTAGTTTTTTCTTATCACTTTTTACTAATCACATAACCTATACACATTACATGCGCACACACACACACACGCGCGCGCGCGCGCATACATTTTCTTATTTTATCGATATAAATATCTCATTATATGTAGATATAATAAATATGTAATTGTAGATATTTTGTACATTATAGTGTTTAAAGTATCAAATTCCTTATTGCCTATTACTAATTAATAATGGTAATATCTAACTAATAGATAATAAATTAAACATTTATAAATATATATTATAAATGCAATATACATATTTTAAATTTCGTATATTCTCAATAACTTTCGAAACGTTTTAACGTTTGAAATATAAACTTTAATAATTTATATTTTAATATTTCAAATACGATAAGATGGCGAAATGTAGCGATTATGGTACTGTAAAAGAGGAACGAAAGTGAAGGCAAATTGAAACTTTCTTATTCGATATTTTGAAGTCAGATAAAAGAGAGAGAGAGAGAGAGAGAGAGAGAGAGAGAGAGAGAGAGAGAGAGAGAGAGAGAGAGAGAGAAGAGAAGATATTCGAAGTGTTAATTAGTTGGTTAATTATAAATATCCGGTTGGAAGAGGAAAACGAGTTCTTCCATTTTTTCCCTCTTTTTCTCTTCCCTCCCTCTCTCTCGCCCTCTCCCTCTCTCTCTCCCTCTATCTCTCTCTTCCTTTCTTTCTCTATTTCTTCAGAAGCAAGCAACCAATGTAATTTCGTTTTTCCATTAAAGCACGTAATTGGTAAACTCTTAGATAGACTCTTAGTAATGAACATTAAGATTAGAAATAAGCCAATGTAAGTACGTATGTAAGTATATACCCCCTATCTATGTACTTTATATATAAATATATATATATATCTATATATATATTTATATATATATATATATATCGAAAGGAAATTAATTATCATCGTTCCGACGAAGAAACTTTTTGAAACCATTGTCTTGTGCCTTAATAAGAGAGAGAATCAGGATCTTTGAAGGAAAATGAAAGGAGAGGAAAAAAAAAAGAAGAAAAAGAAAATACAACAAAACTAAATAGAAATGAGATGAAAAGAGAAAAAAAAAAAGAAAGAAAGAAAGAAAGAAAGAATGAAAGAAAAGAAAAGAAAAGAAAAAAAAAAGAAGGAAAAAGAAACAAAAAACGACGACAAGAAAATAAAACACGCGCAATGAAAGATATAATTAAAAAAAAAAAATAAATAAAAGAAAAAGGAAATTAATTTTTCTCTCTAACTTCTCCAATGACGTTTCCATGACTCCTCGTTATTTACGAGTCGAAACTATGATTTTCCCTATTATACATACATACATATATACATATATATATATATATATCTATATAGATATATATATATATATATACACATACACGCATACACATATGCATATATACATATATATTGACAGAGTGAATGCAAGTATATAGATTATCATGTATCCTACATACATCGTATCCCCGACCGATAAAGCGTGAAAATTTAAAAGGACGCGAAAAGCGAACACGAACAAGATCAATTTCAATAGACTGACTATAAAAAGAGAAAAAAAAGTATGCGAGCGGGCGCGTACGAGCGAGAGAGAGAGAAAGAGAGAGAGAGAGAGAATGTATATATATTCTCGAAAATGAGAACACTCTGATAACAGCTTTCGTACAAAAATACATTTTATTCAAAGCAAGTTGTCTATTTCGCTAAGAATGTCTCTAATGTTTGACCTTGAAACAGTACATTATATCGAACGTTAACAACATGATCGTTATATTATTCGTATAATCTTAGGAATAATAATATTCCTAAGATTCGATCATTATTATAGAACGTCGAGTAAACTAAAATATAATAAATTGTGAAAGGACGATGTTAAAAGAGAGACTTTTTAATATTTATTTTATTTAATAATTTTTTTCCCCCTTAATAATTATTAAATTATTTCGTATAATATTCTGTGCATGTGTATGTGTCTCTCTATGTGTATATATATATGTGTGTGTGTGTAATATTGATTCGGTCAAAAAAAAAAAAAGAATTGATTGAAATTTTTAATACATAGCAGAAACAAAAAGTCCATATGTATATATATATATATATATATATATATATATATAAATCCATCAAGTACAATTCTTTCTCGAGATTTCATTTTCACCATGTATAGCTACGAGAGAAAGCTTGTACATGGACTTTTTCTGTCCGTTTTTTTTTCCTTTTTCTTTTGTTCTTCTTTTACTATCGGAAAAAAATCAAGAGAAAGAGAAAGAAATAAAAAAAAAAATAAAAAAATAAAAAAATAAAAAAAAATAAAAGAAAAAAGAAATAAAATTAGCCTAAATAGTCTCGTGGGTGAGAAAAAGAGTGGGTGAGTCGATCGATCTTTTTTCAGAGGAAAAAAAAACACACACACACACACAAAGAAACAAAAGAAAATAAAAGGAAACAAAAATCACCTGAAAAACTTTGCTATGATACGTATTAAAAAATTTGCCATTACTTATCGTAAAATCCTACACTTATGTACATACATATATCTCTGATAAAACTAAATTCTTAGTCAAGAGATTTTGGATAGTATATCCAATCGATCAAGACACATTCTAGGACACTGCGGCAGTAACCATGCGTCTACTTAACGTTTCCGGCTTTGTCGAAAAGTTCAATGACCCTTCCTACCACCCTTTTAAATCTTTAGGCTTAAATATCCTTCCTTTCACAGGCATGTAAAAAAAAAAAAAAAAAAAAAGAAAAAAAAAATGAATCACTTGTATTCTACGACTTTCACATAAGATTCTCAAGTATTCCTCATCTTTGTCTTTCAGTTTCGTTTTTTTAATCGTACCAGTAAAAAAAAAAAGAAAAAAAAAAAAAAAAGAGAAAAAAAAATCGACAACAAGTCAATTATTTCCAATTATCAAAGTTACGTTTCACATAATCTGACGAGTATCCTTCGTATTCCTTATCTTCATCTATCTTGACGTAAAGAGGGAAAAAACCGAAAAAAAAAAAAAAAAAAATAAATAAATAAATAAATAAAAAGGAAACCATGAAATTACTTGGGTAACTTTATAACGAGGAAATTAAAGATTTCTTTACGATTAATAATCAAGATCACGCTCGATTATTCCCGTTTATCAAAGTTACGACGTTTCATCTAATCTTACAAATATCTGCTCGTACTCCTTATCTCCGTCTTTCTTGATATAAACAAATAGAAAATAAAAGAAAGAAGATAATGAAACGGAAATACAAAAATAAAAAAATATTACATATAAGTCAATAAGGAGACAATTAATTGGTCAATTTTTTTTTTCGGCAAGTATTTACTTAACGATTGATTAATTGATTAATAAGATATAATCGTGTTATTAAATTAAAGGACTATTTCCATAGTAAAAATCTATTAAAGAACTATGTTCATAGTAAAAATTCATGTATAGAAATGAATAAAAAAAAAAAAAATTAAATAAATAAATAAATAAAAACAAAATTATGAGTGAGAATAAATAAGTGAACGAATGACTGAATGAATGAATGAATGAATGAATGAATGAATGAACGAGCGAACGAATGCATGAATGAATGAATGAAGGATGAATGAATGAATGAGTGAGTGAGTGAGTGAGTGAGTGAGATGGAAATAGATACAGTGAAATAAGACATACCCCCGTTCGATCGGTCTTCGTAGCCATTGGCAAGGTGTTCATGAGAGTCCCTGACGTCGAGGCTGTGGATGGCCTTGGTAAGGCCGTAACAAGCAGAACCGCATTTCCTGTCTTCATCTACTATCGTTTCCTCAACGTTAACCTCAACATCGCTCCCATCACTACCATCTTCGAAATAACCACTCTCGTGTTCCGGATTTTTCATTTTGTTCGATGCTCCCCTTCTCTTCAACATATTTCGCCAATTCGAACTCCTTTTGACTCTTTTTTTTTCTTTTTTTCTTCCTCTTGGCTCTTCTCTTGTCTCTTTTTCTCTCTCTGTCTCTGTCTCTCTCTATCTATCTATTTATCTATTTATTTATTTATTTATCTATCTATTTATCTCTCTATAATTATCTTCCTTCGTTATATTTTCATTACTCGATATTAGAACTCTTTAATCTTGTAGATACGTCACTGAGCAGACAGATGGCCGGTAAAATCGAATAATTAATTGCACTCTATAACGAATTAATTTATTAATAATCGAGTCATTCTATTTCTACTATTACTACTTTTTTTTCTTTATTTATTTCCTTCCTTCCTTCTTTCTTTCCTTTCTTTCTCTAGTTGATCGTTTTTCTCCTTAAATATATATAAACATGTATATGTATACACATATATATATATATATTTTTTTTTATATATCTATATGTGTACGTGTGTGTTGTGTGTGCGTGGAATGATCAAAGAGACAAATTCGTTGGCGGGAAATTTGAAAATCGATAAAATCAATTTTTCTATTTTCTTTTCCCCGATTCCAAGGAAACATAGATCGTAGAAAAGAAAATAGCGAGCGAATCAGGGCGAGGGCTAGGATGGGGGTTGGAGGGTTGTGAGCGAAATAAAAGTGAAAAAAAAAGAAAGAAAGAAAGAAAAGAAAAAAAAAGAAATTATTATAAAGAAATTAATCGCACACCTCTATAAATCTCTCTTGTCCTAATTTTTTCTTCTTCTTCTTCTTCTTCTTCTTCTTCTTCTTTTCTTTTGCTTCACGTGTCGCTTCGTATACGTGTACGATGTATTATTATTACTATTATTATTATTATTATTATTATAATTTTTTACTGATGTCACGCCTCTCGTCGATTACGATCATGACGCAACAACGTTATCCCTCTCTTTCTCGCGAAGGAACTCGCTCTTTTTCCGCCGTGACATCGACGTCGTGATTCTTCTTCTTCTTAAATCTTTCTCTTTCTTCCTTATCCCTTCTTCTTCTTCTTCTTCTTAAATCTTTCTCTTTCTTCTTTATCTCTTCTTCTTCTTTACGATGAAATGGCAAAAATGTTAAGAAGACACGAGAGATAAAACGAAGAAGGAAAAAGAAAAAAAGAAAAACTGTCTACGAGAAGAGAACGTGAAGAAGAACGGAATAAAGTAGAATAGAGTAGAGTAGAGTAGAGTGGAGTAGAGTATAGAGTAGAAGTAGAAGTAAAATAAAGTAAAGGTGAAGTAAAACTGAGCGAGCGAGCGAGCGAGCGAGCGAAGCGAGTTAGTGAACTGAACCGAACCGAAAGTGGGTGGTTGGGTGGTGGGGAAGGGGGAAGAGGCGAGGGGGTGGGGGGAAGAAATAAATGGCGAATTGAAATTCGATTCTAGACGATGTGGCCGAACGTGTCGTAACGAATTCTTTCTCGTTTCTTTTACTGTAACAAAATAGTAATAGCAATGGCGGTGATGTTGGTAGTAATAATAATAATAATAGTAGTAATAGTAGTAGTAGAAGTAGTAGTAATAGCGCAACAACAGCAACAGTAACACTAGCAGCTATAGTAATACTATAGCTGTAATGAGTACTAGTAGTAGTAGTAATAGTAGTAGTAGTAGGTAGTAGTAATAGTAGTGATGGTGATGCTGATAATAGTGGTAGTTATAAAGTTGTATATGTGATAGTAGTTCGTTGCCGACGTGTTCCAATTCCTTCGGACGTTATTTTGCCGTTTAAATGGCACAACACGCGACGAGAAAAAGGGAAAAAATAAAAAAACTCGTGTAAAAGTGTCGCTTCGAAGAGGATAAAGGGGGAAAAAAAAAGAAAGAAAGAAAGAAAGAAAAACGAAATATAGTTGCCGTTGGGGAACGACGAAGACGACTACGATTACGACGACTACGACGACGAATACGACTACGACTACGACGAGAGATGAGGTTGTGCTTCGTGCCTTCGTCGTTATCCTACTGACACACTTTCGTTGCGATGCTCGTTGCGCCGCTACGACGTCGACCGATCCAAGAGAAGATGGTGGTGGTGGTGGTGGTGGTGGTGGTGGTGATGGAGGAGGAAGAAGAAGAAGAAGAAGGGGAGGAGGAGGAGGAGAAAGAAAAAGAAGAAGGGGAGGAGGAGGAGGAGAAAGAAAAAGAAGAAGAAGAAAAGGAGAAGGAGGGGAAAAAGAGGAAAAAGGTGGGGTATAAGAAGGAGAGAGGAATGAAGAGAAGAAGAAGTAAAAGGAGGAGTAGGAGGAGGAGGAGATAGAGGGAGGAAGAAAAGGAGAAGAGATTACACTGCAAGTACGATCTTTGACCTTGGACCTTCTCACAGATTTGTCATATAAATATACATACATGTACGATATTATTTCTCTCTCTCTCTCTTTCTCTCTCTCTCTCTCTTTTATTTCGACAATTTCTTACTTCTTATATTGGAATATTTTTTATCTCCTTTGAATTCTCTCATACAATCTTCCCGTTGGTCCACTGAGCTTTTATTTTTAACTGAGATACTTCTCTCTCTCTCTCTCTCTCTCTCTCTCTCTCTCTCTCTCTCTCTCTCTCTCTCTCTCACTTTGTCTCTCTATATCTCTTTTTCTTTCTTTCTTTCTTTTCGTTTTAAAGAGCTTTCATCAGGTTGTTTCATCTAATCCATATCAGAATGTGTTCTTATCGGTACTTTTCAAAGTACGTACATGACTTATGCACGCACATGCGACACACAGACACAACGCACACACGCGTGCGCACGCACGCACGCACGCACGCACACGTACACGCACATACACACGCGCGGGAGAGCACGTAATCTCTTTTATAATCTATTCTTCCGGTGTTGTGTCTGGACAATCTAAAACTCTAAAGAAGTTGCTTTTATTTATTTCTCTTTTTATTTTTATTTTTCTTTTTCTTTTTCTCTTTATTTTTTTTTCTTTTTTTGTTAATATATATATGTATATATATATATATATATATGTATATTATCTATATTAAGGCGCAACAAGACGGAAAGCCAATTGAGATTAAAAACCACGTTGGGTCACACTTTCGCTGACAACGACGATAAATAGGTAGATATATTATATAGATGAAAGTTGTTGTAAGGCTTTTAAACACGTGCGCAATAATTCGTTCGTAAAAAGTTTGCCAACCTGTAAGCCTTCTAGGTATTCAGATATTATATTGAGATAAAAGGAAAGCAAGGGAGGGTGGCTGGGGAGTGAGGGGAGGGGGTGGGAGGGAAAAATTGCTAACCAACAATGATGGATGATGATATAGATGATAATGACGATGATGGATGATGGGATTGACAACGATAAATATAAAGAAGGTAAATATAATGTTTTTGTATGCGCGAACTACCGAACATACTATGCGTACCGTACGAAGGCTCGTTGCCGACTGACTGACTGACTGACGTCGTCCCTCTCCCTACCATCGAGAGCTGCCGCCGCCGCCACCGCTGCCACCACCGCTGCCGCCGTCGCCGCCGCCTCTGCCACCGCCGACTCAACGAGTCACCCTTCACCGCTTCGAGCTAACAGCTGATTTGGAAAACACCGAGGTCCGCTTCAAGGACGTATCTATGTTCTCCTGTCGCCCCGAACTTTATTTTCTATTTCTTTCTTTCTCTCTTTCTTTTCTTTTAGTTTTTTTTTTTCTTTTCTTTCTTTTATTTTTTTTTTCTTTTATTTCTCCTTACAACGTATATCATCGAGCATAAAATCGATGTTTCGAGACGCTCATCAATAATGACTCATACTGTAATATATTACGCGTAATTAAATTCGATATTTGTATTATACATGTTTTCTCTTTTTTTTTTTTTTTTTTTTTTTTTTTTTTTTTTTTTTTTTTTTTAATAATATCTCATTAATCTTCCTTTTTAACAGTTCCTCATATCATGGGGAATAATTATTAATTAATTTGTTTTGAACGAATTAATTTCTAATGATACTTCGTAGAACGTTTCCGAGTAAAATGACGAAATAAAAGTCACCTGTCCGCAAAGCGTGAATCTGAACGACGGCTTCGTACGTGTAGGATTAATGAACGTCGTTCGACGAATCCACCGGAGTTGTCCCCTCTTTACGAGCATCAGGCATGCAAAACGATTCGAAAGAACGGGATCGCCCCTTTTGTGTCTCTCTTATGTTGTGCATGTACACGTACGTGCTGTGTGAGAAACCTAAGTCCCTCTGCGATCGTGATTCTTTCATATTATATTTCGTGTCGCGAGATTGGCCATGAACGCGAATGAAATTTCAGAATAATGGAAGAAGAAGAAGAAGTAGAAGAAGAAGGAGGAGAAGAAGAAGAAGAAGAAGAAGAAGAAGAAGAAGAAGAAGAAGAAGAAGTAGAAGAAGAAAAGAAGAAAAAGAAACACGGCAACGAAGACGACAGTGTCGACACAACTGAGAGTCCGTGCCCTCGTTGCATAATTTGCAGCAATTTGCGAAGTGACAGTGTCGTACCAAACGGTGATCATATGTTTTTCATTTATTACAAAATTAGGTCATTATTGAATTATATCTTATATACATATATATTTATACATACATATATATATATAGATTTTCTTTTTTATGAAATATATATATATTTGTACATATAGTTTCTTTTATAAAATATATATATATATTTTTCTTTTAATGAAATATATATATATATTTTTTTGTTACGAAACATTTACGAATGAAACGATAATGCCGTATCTATAAATAAGACAAAACGATCTTTCTTTGTGACATTACTTTTAACGCGTTATAATTGTCCAAAATATAGATATTTAAAATACAATTGGAAACTTACAGTGCCGTATCTATAAATGTGTGACTACAGTTTATGACTAGCAATTTTTCTTTTTTTTTTTTTTTTTTTCTTTATCTCTTTTTATTATCAAAAATTTAATAATCAATAGTTTAATACGATGAATCAAAATAAAATAAAATAAAATAAAATGAAATAAACAAAACAAAACGATAACCAAAATTTTATATGACTCAAGAGAGATTTTCTTATCCGTCGTCGATAAATTCAGTTAAGTGAGGCTTGTATAAAAGCAGCACGAAAACGTTATCGTTAGGCGGGATAAACTGCGAAATCGAGTGGAACTCGATAAATCATGAAAGTATATGAAAGGCGTCGGTAGGGACACGTTCACGTTCACGTTCACGTTCACGTTCGTCGTCGTCGTCGTTGTCGTTGTTGTCGTCGTCGTCATCGTCGTCGTCATCGTCGTCGTATAATTCGTCGTTGGTGAAAACACCGAACGGCACCAACCAGGGCCGTGTCCTTAGCATGAATATTCATTCACCCCTTCTTCCTGAACGAACATTACGAGGAACGATCTCGTCAGTCCTGATTAGGGTTCCCCTGTTCCTTCCGAGTGTCAAGTTCCCTGCCCTCCCCAGGTGGCCTCCAGGAAAACCACTTACATACACATGCACGAACGTTAACAATATACAAATACATATTAACGAAGGAAGTGAACAATTTTTGTTTTTGATTTTATTCTTTCACTTGCTTTTTCCTTCTCTCTCTCCCTCTCTCTCTCTCTTTCTCTCTTTCTCTTTCTCTCTATCTCTGTCTTTCTCTCTCTTACTCTCGAAAAATTTGCCTATGCGAGACTTGAAATTATTTTTTTCATAAATATTATTACTATTATTATTATTATTATTATTATTATTATTATTATTATTATTATTCTTTGATTTTTTATTTTATTTTATTTTATTTTATTTTATTCTATTTAATACAATTAAATATCATTAACTTCTCATTCTTTCACTTTTCGAAAACGCAATTTTTTCTTCCTTCTTTCCTTTCTCTTTCAAAATATTTATACCAGAATTGAAAATTATCTTTTGTTCACAATTATTATCGTTATCATTATTATTATTCTTTTTCTTTTTTCTTCTTCTTCTTCTTTATTCAACGAAATGAAATATCAATAACATTTTATTACATATCAAAAAAACAGTACAACGCACGTGCGTCATATTTTCGATTTAAAATTGCGTAATTCATTGCAATTGGTAGACATTCGAGTCGCGTAAGAACAATGGTTGAAAAAAAAAAAAAAAAAAAAGAAAAGAAGAACAAAAAGAAAGAAAAAAGAAACAAACAAAAAAAAAAAAGAAAGCGTAGGGTCAATCGTAAATTTATAAATCGTAAATAATGGAGTGAGGGGTAGAAAAAAAAAACTAGAAAAAAAAACAGAAAAAACAGAGAAATGAAAGAAAGAAAGAAAGAAAAGAAAACTGAAGCTTCTCGTTTAACAATCTCAATTGGGGATATCTGTTATTGGTGTCGGAATAATTGAGATAATTTGCCAGAGTGGAAACATCTACCTCCCCCCCCACTCGCTCTCTCTCTCTCTCTCTCTCTCTCTCTCACTCATTCTTCCACATCATCATTTTCTCTTTTTCTTGGTGAACTTCGATATTTCGCTTCGTTTCTTTCCTCGATACAAATAATTTATTTAATTTCTGACGTATTCATTTAATAATAACATCCTATAAATATACATAAATATATATATATATATATATATATATATATATAAATCTTTTGAACGTTGAGCTTATTAATCAGTCAAGGTCAATCAACTGATGAATAAAGAATGCAAGAGGGAACAATTTTGTCATCAAATTATAATTTCAACGTTAAAACGTTGACGCACGATTTTGACTTATGCTACCTAATAATAACAATAAATATTATTATGGCTCGATAAAAAAAACTTATATGAATCGTCGTAATTAGATTTTAAAAATCATAGATATACGACGATTAGAATTGTAATGGTACAAGGAAGAAGGATTAGAATTAGTCAGAACAGAATTAGTCAATCCTATTTCACAGTCAATATATTATGAGCACTTTCACAGTCAATATATTATTATGAGACTTTCTTTTATAATATTATAAAGAGAAGCCCAGAAATTTTTCTCTCTTTTTTTTCTTACTTCGCAACACCCGCCCCTCCCCTCCTCCTACGCCTACTACTATTACCCTACCATTTTCTTTGACCCAGCTTAGGACGGTGAAACAAAACAAAGATGGACTATACTCTAGGATTAACATGTTTTCAATTTTGACGTACTGCAATATGAGATTCTATCGGTTTAAGACAGTGGGTAGGCACTGTTACCACTTTTTACTGTGATTTGCATTTATAATATCGTCTGTTAATGAAAAAAAAAAAAAGAAAAAAAAAAAAGAAAAAAAAAAAAAGAAAAAAAAAGAGAGAGAGAGAGAGAGAAAAATAATCTATGAAAAAGATCATTAATTGACATGATATATTCAACATACATATGTAATTCTTATTCGTAGAATTTAAAAAAAAAACTTTGAAGAAAAAAAAATGCATTTACAATTATTGAAAAATAAAGAGACAAAAAAAAAGAGAGAGAGAGAGAGAGAGAGAGAGAGAGAGAGAGAGAGAGAGAGAGAAATAATTGTTAAAAGATAATTGTTAAAAAAGATGATTAATATGTACAGATCAATTATACTTACAAAGTATTCATACGTTAATCATTGAAACATTGATCAATTTGTAATCTAAAGATTACATAGCTTTAAAATGATTTCCCCTGTGTGATAATTTAAAAATCAATATTGCACGTTGACGAATTTAAATCGTTTCTACGAAATACATATTTTGCAGCCAATCTCTCTACATAAGTAAACGTATTATATATATATAATGTAATATAATGTAATTATTTGTAATGTAATTATTTATATAACAATATCAATCGAATATGCCATTTAATATGGTATTAGGATTATTCTCTCTTAATTAGTCTCTTAATATATATATATATATATATCTTGAGAGAGGGAGAGAGAGAGAGAGAGGGAGAAAGAGAGGGAGAGAGAGATAATGGTTAAGATCATTAATTGACGAGATTAATTAAACGTACGTATTGATCAATTTGTATTAATATTTCGTTTACATAAGATCTGCCTTTAATAATGCTTTCGTGCGATTATTCCAAAATCGATATTACACACACACACACACACACAGTAACATTTAT